>NC_138375.1:131290797-131327747 GCF_054177405.1 Leptonychotes weddellii | reverse complement strand
CATCACCTGTAGTGAAAAGTGAAACAACTTTCCTCCAAATCCCACTGTACTCATGCCCCACCTCTCATGACCTATTTCACTCGTTTTGTTGCAAGAAATAGCACATTCTTCTTTTCTGAATCCAATATAGAGGACTAAGCCCCACCTACTCGGGTGGTGAGTTACTCAGTCTGAATTGTCACTGTGGGGCATGCACAGTCTTTGAAGAAAGGCTCCCTAATACCTATTACCCCCCCCCCCCGCCCGGTCTCAGAGAAATGTACTTTTCCATGCTCTGCTGACCTGCCACCGTGGAGGCCCTCCGTTGTTCCCGTGTATGTGTATGTTTGCATTCTTCTGGTCTGGTCACTACCATGGACGTACGTGTGTGGCTGTCTCCCTCCCCCCACAGGGAAGGGTCATGCGGGCAGAGAGGCCTTGGCCACTATGGCTTCCTCATCTGAGATCCACGCCTGGCCCTGAGGGAGGCATGTCGTACCTCACTGGGCAGGAAATGGTGACCAGCTCTGCAGCTCCAGTGCTTGGCCCAGGTGTCCATGAATGATGAATGAACACCCAGAGCTGGAGACTTCCCCACCCACGCCACTCCACCCCCAGCTCGAACCCATGCCAGTCAGGGAGAGGTCTGGTCCCTCTTGACTCCAAAGCCCCCGCCCCCACCCCCAGTGCCTTCTGGGCTGGAGCCAGAGCAGGCTCTGGGGGTAAAAACAGAACACACAGCCCTGCCTGGCAATGCCTACAGCCCCGTGGAGAGACACCGACAATGTCAGCAAATAAACGGGTCTGTGGACACGAAGCAGGGGGGGTGGGGAGAGGAATGCCCAGGCAGGGCAGGGCAGGAGTTCAAGGAAGGCTTTCTCGAGGAAGTAAGATCTGTGAGGAGGCTCTACCTGGAGGACGAGGGCCTGCGAGGGCCTGCGAAGGCCTGCTGGGGTCAGAAAGGGCGCCATTATCTGGAAGTCAGGCTGTCAGATGCTTTGAGTGATAGACTAAGGGGGCCCAGGGAGACACTGGAAGATGTGACACTCTGAACTGTGAACAGGAGAGATCAGAGGCACAGAGCCCAGCTCGGGGAGCTTGCCTCAGTTCTGGAAATTGGCTGTCTGGGCCTAGTCTGCTGGGGGAGGGGGCCTCTGGGCAGCTGAGGGGCAGGCCCACGGGCGCAGGAGGGAGGGGCTGCTCCAGAGCAGGGGCCGCGGCCGTGGCACCTGTGATCAGCTGGTCCCAGAGCCACCCAGCCGGCTTGGGGACCCGGGAACTGGTTTGCCCGGCAGGGATCTGGTTCCCTCGGAGCCACCCCAGCTTCAGTTCTCTCTCGCGCCCTCCCCCTGCATCTGGGTCTGGCCCTGGTTTCTGGCAGAGCTGCCAAGTTTTGGTACCACCCACCCACTCCCCGCTGGCTGTACTGGCCGGCCCAGCTCTCTCTAATTGCTGGGTGGGGAGCCCTTCTGCAGAGATGGTACACCGGAAGGTGGACCCCAGCCGCGGTGGGGCACGTGGGCACCCAGCCTGACCAGCTCCAGGTTGCAGGGAGGGAGTGACCCAGGCTTTAGGTCACTAGAGGGTCTGGAGGGTCACTGGCCCAGAGACCTTGGTTTGGAGGGATCTGTGAAACAGGTTCCAAGGCCTGTGGGAGACAGGCCTGCTTAACTTGAGTGCTCCCAGTTTCCCTCCCCCAGCAGAGGACCCAGGCTCAGCTACGTGCGGGGGTCTGTCCTGGCCACAGGCTCGACCTAAGCCTGGCCAGAGGCAAGAGGGGCTGGGCTGGGGCTGGTGGGAAGAAATGGAGCAGAAGGAACAGCCAGGAAGCAGCCCTCCCGGCCTCCCAACCCGGGAGCCCCGAACACACCCCCAGACACACCCACCACCCACAAGACAGCTCCACATCCACCTGCCACTTACATGGCCATAAACACACCATACCCACGGCAGACAAGTCACACACCCCATTTTCCACCCTAAAAGGCGAGGCACATCAGCACATCCTCCACAGCCCCGTGGGTACCCTAGCACAGCAACTCCACCAGGACCCACCTGCCGGGGCGTGAGGAGTGGCCAGGCATGGCCTGGGAAGGGGGAATCATGGGTGACGGGAGCAAACTGGGGTTTCTGCAGAGAACTTGTCAGAGGTTGCAGCTGCCACATCAGAGCAGGGACTGGGAGGTCTGCGGGCTGGCTCCCCTGCAGCGAGGAGCACCATCTAATTCAACCCTGAGAGCCCACGCACCGAAGGCCTAACAGACGGGAGGTGCTCAATGCCCAGCAGCAGTTACAGTGATGTGCCCATAAGGATGCTGAACTTTACTGCAAGGAGTGGGGATGGGCCACCTGCGTGCCAGACTAGGTCTGTGCTCTGGGCCACCCACCCAGGAGGGAGCAAAAGTCCAGAAGGGAAACTGGACTGCTGAGAGGCTAGGGATGGGAGTAGGCTGGAGGGGTCGGAGGACCAGCCTGGGCTGAGACCAAGGGTCAGGGAGCTTGGTGTGGGGCTGGAGGTGGAGGGTTGCTTCCTCTCAGCACAGAGCTTTCCAGAATACAAATCAGATCACATCTCACCCCTGCTTAAAAATATCCCTTGGCCTTCCATTGCCTACAGGGAAATGGCTACATTCCCTGCTGCAGTGCAGGCCCTTTACCAAGTAACCAACCCACAAGTTTTCTCTGCCTGTTTCCTGCACCTTCCTGGGGCCTCCCATTCCTGTGGAGGGAGGGGTGTGCCACAGGCGGACGGAAAGATGGGAGGTGCGTTCTAGGAGGGGCAGGGCCCTCCTGGAGCCTTTGGGTGCTCCAGGGGGAAGCTGTATTAGGCCAGCCCCAAACCCAGCAGGGGTCTGGGTACCCAGGGCCCAGACTTCCTACCAAGAGAATGTTTCATGTTCTAGCCATGCCTTGGTTGACTTGCCCTTTTGCTTTTTTCTGGGTTCTCTGGCCTTGTTCCTTCTGCAAAATCCCACTGGTGCTGAAGAAAGGCATTTCAGCCCACACGGCAGCTAAGGAACCGTGTGGTGCCGGGACAAAAGGATTCCTCCACTCCCCAACGCACATGCCCAGCGGCTGCACACGCACGCACACACACACATGGGCACAGGGCACACCCTCCCACGGACCATGACCATGGAGGCGAGCTACAGCCCAGTCAAAGGGCCCCCGACGCCAACCATCCACAATTCTCTAGACTCAGGCCAGGGACAGGCCCAATGTAGCCCCTGTGGGGGGGGGGAGGGAAGAGGGGGCTCCTTGTAGAAAATGTGGCTTTATTCTGGGGGAGGCCAGTGTTCCCATCCCAGCCTCCCTTCCTCACGCCTGCCCTTCTGCATCATGGGGCTCTCCATTCTCCAACCTCCTCTGGGCCACCTCTCACTCCCGGGAGCGGGGCGAGGCCCTGCCAAGGGGCTCCTCTGCCTGGAAGCCTTGCCCTGGCTCCTGCCGCTGGCAGCCTATCCAGCCCACGACACCATGGTAGCCCTCCTCGCGGTGGGCCTCCCCACCCCTGGCCGGCCTCCACAGCTTCTGCCGCAGACCAGTGTAAGGAAGGAGCCGGCCATCATCTCGGGGTGGGCTTGTCCAGGCCATTTTTCCGGCGGTGCTCCTGCCGCCCGCTCAGCCGCTGGCCTCAGATCTTGGAGGACTCCAGTCGAGGGCTCCAGGGCGCTGGGGGCTCCCGCAGCGCCCGCAGCTCTTGTTCCAGCGCCTGGTTGCGGCGGTACATGTCCAGGTAGCCTCCCTGGATCTCCCGCTGGTAGCGCAGCACCCGTTCCTTCTCCTCCTGCCATGTCCGCCGCTCGCGCTCGAAGCACAGCGCCTGCTCCTGGGCGCGGAGCCGCTCCTGCACCAGCTGGGCCCGCAGCTGCTCGGCGCCCCCTCCGCCCCCTCCGGCCTCGCTGCCGCCCGCCTCGGCCAGCAGCCCCCTGCTCTTGCAGTCGTCCGTCTCACAGCTGCCCGGGCCTTCCTCCCGCAGGCCCGGCTCCCGCAGGCTCCGCACCGCCTGGCGCAGCTGGGCCAGCTCCGCGTCCTGCGCCTGCGCCTGCGCCCGGCTGCCCCGCAGCTGCGTCTTCAGGCTGAAGATCTCCGCCAGCTTCTGCGCCAGCTCCGCCTGGGCCTCCCGCAGCTGCTGCTTCAGGAGGCTGATCTCTGCTGTCTTCTGGCACACCTGGAGGGACACAGGACAGGCGAGAGCGGGTAAGGGCGGGTGGCGGGCGGCAGAGGACGGAAGGTTTATAGGATGCCTGGTCTCTCACCTCCCATCGGGCCTCCTCCTCGGGTCGGGCGCTAGGGTCGGCCTCTGGGAGGGCGCCGGGGGGCCGAGGCTCGGGGCCCAGGTCCTGCTGCGCCCGCAGCTCTTTGCGCAGCCGCCGCTGCTCCTGCTGGGCCACGAAGAGCTGTAGCTGGAGGTTGCGCTCACTGCGCTCTGCCTTCTGAGCCACCTCGTGCAGCCGCTCCACGTACAGGCGCTTCAGCTCAGCCAGCCACAGCCGCTGGCGCTCCTCCAGCACCTACCAAGGGCAAGAGGCGCCTGCCACTCTGGGAAATCCGCACACGGCCCCGCTCCCATAGCTAGACCCCTCCACAACACCCCAGCCATGGCTGGAGGGGAAGTGTCCCCAACACACGGCCCTCCCAGGAGGTCTCTTCTCCTCCCTTCCACCCAACTCCTTGCTAGCCAGGGCAGCCAGTGACACGACAGCCCCATCACGTGGGGGGTGGGGGACTGGATCACCTCCATCTTCCTTACTCTCTTGTGGCCAGAGCCACCTAGGTGAGCTGGCTGGGGCCCCTCCAGTTTTCCCTTCACCCCAATGCCAAGGGGCAGAACAGGACCCCAAGGTGTGGAGGGGGGCGCCCTCACCTGTGTGAAGGGGTTGGAGCCATCCTCATCACCAAGGCCCCTCTTGAGATCCTCACAGGTGTCGGGCAGCATGGCCACCACCTCCTCTGCAGTGGGGCAGGAGAACTCGTAGGGGGGTGGTGGCTCAGGCAGGCAGCTCAGCATAGCCAGGGGCCCAGCCTCTTTGGGGACCCGTGAGGCCCGGTCCAGGGAGCCCCCCAGGTGGTTAATGTGGCCCAGAGAGGAGCTGAAGGGGCCTGGACCGGTGCCAGGACTGCGGCCGAAGCTGCCCCCGCTGGAGGAGTCAGACAGGCTGGGCTCAGGCTCGGGGCCACCCTCATCCAGGCTGAGGGCATGCAAGAGCTGGGCGCGGGCCTGTGCCTGGCTGGCCCGGGGCCCTGGGCTCAGGGGTGGGTGGCAGGCCAGTGTATGCAGGCTGCCATTGCTGCGCCACAGCTTCTGGCCCTTGTGGGCGGCCAGGCTCTGCATGGACAGGAAGCCTTTCCCAGTGCCCGCCATGGGCTTGAACACCGACGGGCGGATGCGGCACTGCCAGGAAGAAAAAGGGCAGGTTTGAGGCCCCGGGCAGACCTCACCTCTGCCCTCCCAACGTCCCCACAGCCCCCCGGGATCCTCTCTGAGACTCTGGGGTGCACATCCCCAGGGGGCGGTGACCTGTGACCAAGCCTCAGGCCGGCCTACAGCAGGAGGTTCATGTCCCAGCCCCATCCGAGGACCCGGGTCTCCGAGGGGACCCCAAGCCGCCCCCATCCCCACCCTCCAACACTATGGAGGGAAGTGGGCAGAGATGCACCTTGTCAAAGCGACCCCGCTCGGGCAGCGAAGTCTTGCTGAAGTCACCAGCCCGAGGATGTTCCTGGTAGTAGAGGGTGGGGTAGTCAGCAGGCTCATTCCGAGGGGCCCTCTTGGTGTTCTTGCCATCCTTCTTGGGGAGGTGCAGGTAGCTGAAGAGCTCACGCTGGCCCAAGCCCTTCCGGAGAAGCCCATCAGGCTGGCGGGAAGTCCGGGACCCCGCAAGTGCTGCCCGTAGCTCTTCGGGGGAGAAGTCCTGCCGTTCCAACAGGCTGCCCACGCTGCCCATGGCAATGCCAGCAGGGCCTGGGGCTGTGGCCATGAAGTTTCAACAGGGCACAGGCAGCTGCTTCTGGGGATCGGGAGGCTCCATCAGGGGCAGGTGGGCACTTGCTGCCCAACTTCCCTGATCCCCTAAAACCAGGTACGTGTTCTCTGTGTCAGCTCCCTACCTGGCCCAGGCCCAGGAGGCAGATATGGGTCCTGGACAGAATCCAGGACAGGATTCCCAGGCTGGCAAGAGAAAGGGGGTAGAGGCCCCCAAGCCACCAGCCTGGTGCCCCAGCTGCAGCTACGGGCCAGTGTGATTAGGGGACATGGGGCAACAGGCCCAAAGCAGTGGGATAGGGCCCCTCCCAGGACTGGGCCAGCTGAGGACTCAGGCTCTGTGTGACTCTGACCTTGTTCGCTCTCCTGCCAGGCTCCTCACCCAAATTGGAGAGGTGGCCTATGGCTCCCCATTCCTTTTCTCCGGGGAGGGGGAAAACCCAGTTCAGCCCCTCTTCCTGCAGAGGGTCAGAGTTCCCCAAGGGAAGCACCTGGCACGGGTGGGGTTGGGGGCTGCAGTGGGAGGGACACAAACAGGAAGGGCCTAGGGGAGGAAGGATGGTGGGAACAATGGCCAGTTTCCGGAACAGGTGTTCACGTAGTCATAGGGGCAGTGGTGGGAGACAGAGGGAAGGGACAGTGGGAGCCCCTGCCACCCCAAAACCCACCACCAGAGGGGGGGTGTCCCAGATCTTGACCCAGCGTGGGGCCAATCACGTGTGGGCCCTAGCTTCCTCGAGCAGTCTTATCACTCAGGGATGCTGGGAGGATGGGCGGAGATAACAGGACAAAGTGTCCAGTTCAGGGCCTGGCCCATAGCCAGGGTCAACACAGGCTGCCTGAAGCTGAGCTCAGCTGCTCAGACATGACCTCCTCCCCGGCAGGGGGCCCAGAAACCAGGTTAGGGACCAGCTCCCACCTGTGCTGAGATCACACCCTGGAGGGTGGACCTTGGCCCTAGTTCCCCTCCGGATCCCCTGTCCAGTCCAGGGCCTGGCACACAGTAGATGCGCAGACAGGACCTGCCGAATGAGTGAATGCCACCTTCTTCTCTGCCTCCACGCCCCCGCGAGCAACTGCTCCCATTACCGTACAGACACCCAGCCGGTATGCAGCAGCTGTGCGCCCCCCACCCACCCCAATTTGCTTCCGGGACACCCACTCCCACCTCAAACAATGGTCGTTAGGAGGCTCCATCTTCCTCAACCATTTCCAGGTTTTGTGTTTGTGGAAGACAAAGCTCTCCGGGAGTGGGAGGGATGGGGGGCAGGGCCCTGCTCCCCACCCCCACCCCATGGCCAGCTAATAGCCTCTGAGGAGGTCACAGGGCACACAGGGTCGGGGGACTTATCCAGTTAAGGAATCATAGGTGCTGGCCAGCTCCAGCGACACAGCCCTGAGTAGGGGTCTGAGTCCCATGATAGAGCTGTTGTCCCTCTTTGAAGGCAAGGGCACTGGGGCTCCCAAAGGTGAAGTGGCTTGCCCAAGGTCACAGAGCTGGTTGGAATGAGATGCCTGTGATCTCAGCAGGATGGCTGTTGAATGTTTGGGGGGGGGCCCGGATAGCACCCACAGCCCAAAGGGTTAGAACTGAAGTATCCTGCCTCCCAATATGACACCTCCTTACCGTGACAGGCCTACCCAGTGACAGACACCCATTTGTCTGAGCTCACTCAGCTCTTTTTTTTTTTTTAAAGATTTTATTTATTTATTTGAGGGAGAGAATGAGATAGAGCATGAGAGGGGGGAGGGTCAGAGGGAGAAGCAGACTCCCCGCCGAGCAGGGAGCCCGATGCGGGACTCGATCCCGGGACTCCAGGATCATGACCTGAGCCGAAGGCAGTTGCTTAACCAACTGA
Organism: Leptonychotes weddellii; assembly: GCF_054177405.1. Classification (NCBI taxonomy): domain Eukaryota; kingdom Metazoa; phylum Chordata; class Mammalia; order Carnivora; family Phocidae; genus Leptonychotes; species Leptonychotes weddellii. The sequence goes on along the minus strand of NC_138375.1, from coordinate 131,319,923 downwards.
GCCACCCAGGCGCCCCTGAGCCCACTCAGCTCTTGTCGCTGCTTCTCAGGGAGGTGGACAGCCAAGAACCCGGTCTCCAGCCCTGTCCTCCCACTGTCTCTCCACAGGGACCTGGCCACTATGGCTTCTCCCTTTGCCATGTCTCAGTTGCCCCATCTCTGAAGTGGGTGAGAATACCTGCCCCGTCTTTCTTTTGGGTTTCCATCACAGAGACAATTGAGGTGAAGGGTCTCAGGAACCAGGAGCCGAGTGCAAGCATGGGGGTGGGGATGGTAGCAGCGGTGCCGAATACGCCCACCTGCCCCCAAACACAGATCCTGACTTCCTATCTCAGGGAGGGATAAGAGGCACCCTCTGTTCCCCACAAAGGATCTCAGGTCCCTTGAACTAGAGGCAGTCATGGGCCAGAAGAGAACATACCTCCCCCACAAACCGCAGTCCAGTCAGTGAGCAGCACGGTAGTTCCTGTGTTAGAGGACATAGCACGGACGGTCACATCCAACAGCACACAGTCACGGACAAGGTCACCCTCACGGCGCTGAGCACCCTCTGGGACACACACATGACATGCGAATGCTCTAGCACTACACTAGCAAGAAGACCCAGTTGTCCTACTCAGCCCCCAGGCTAGATGCAGAGAGGGTGTGTATGTGTGTGTGTGTGTGTGCACGCGCGCGCTAGATGCAGAGAAGTGTGTGTGTGCGTGCGCTAGATGCAGAGGTGTGTGTGTGTGCGTGCTAGATGCAGAGAGGTGTGTATGTGTGTGCGCTAGATGCAGAGAGGTGTGTGTGTGTGTGCGCGCCCTAGAGGCGGAGAGGTGTGTGTGTGCGTGCGCTAGATGCGGAGAGGTGTGTGTGTGTGCACGCGCGCTAGATGCAGAGAGGTGTGTGTGTGTGCCCTAGATGCAGAGAGGTGTGTGTGTCTGTGCGCGCACTAGATGCAGAGAGGTGTGTGTGTGCGCTAGATGCAGAGGTGTGTGTGCACGCACGCGCTAGATGCAGAGAGGTGTGTGTGCGCGCTAGATGCGGAGAGGTGTGTGTGTGTGTGCGTGCCCTAGATGCGGAGAGGTGTGTGTGTGCGCGCGCTAGATGCGGAGAGGTGTGTGTGTGTGCACGCGCGCTAGATGCGGAGAGGTGTGTGTGTGTGTGCGCGCGCTAGATGCGGAGAGGTGTGTGTGTGTGCACGCACGCGCTAGATGCAGAGAGGTGTGTGTATGTGTGCACACTAGATGCAGAGAGGTGTGTGTGTGTGTGCACGCGCGCGCGCTAGATGCAGAGAGGTGTGTGTGCACTAGATGCAGAGAGGTGTGTGTGTGTGCGCTAGATGCAGAGAGGTGTGTGTGTGTGCGCGCGCGCTAGATGCAGAGAGGTGTGTGTGTGTGCGCTAGATGCGGAGAGGTGTGTGTGTGTGTGCGCTAGATGCAGAGAGGTGTGTATGTGTGCGCGCGCTAGATGCAGAGGTGTGTGTGTGTGCGCTAGATGCAGAAAGGTGTGTGTGTGCGCGCTAGATGCAGAGAGGTGTGTGTGTGTGCGCTAGATGCAGAGATGTGTGTGTGTGCGCTAGATGCAGAGAGGTGTGTGTGTGTGCGCGCGCTAGATGCAGAGAGGTGTGTGTGTGTGCTAGATGCAGAGAGGTGTGTGTGTGTGCACACATGCGCACTGGATGCAGAGAGTGTGTGTGCGCTAGATGCAGAGAGGTGTGTGTGTGTGTGCTAGATGCAGAGAGGTGTGTGCGTGCGTGCGCACTAGATGCAGAGAGGTGTGTGTGTGTGTGTGAGATGAGGGGCTTCTCTCCATGTGTGACCTAAGCAATTAGAAACAGTTGTGGAACTGGATGAAGGGGACAAAGACAGCCCCTTCCTTTTGTCTTTCCCCAAGGCCCTCCCACTCCACCCAAGCCTTCCTAGGTAACTTCTCAGGCTGTATTATCAGCTCTCCCAGCAGGGCTGAGGCCCCGGGGTTCTAGGAGGCTCCACCTTGCCCAGGTCTCAGTTTGGGGACAGTCCCTTTTCCTAAAGGGGTCCATCCCACCTCCCCCCAACACACACATTCCTTCCCCGTTGCTTGGAGGCCCAGGGACTGGCCTGATCAGGCCAGGGCAGCTGTGCCGGCTGGGCTGGAGAGGATCTGGTGGGGGAGGAGGGAGGAAGGCAAGTGCCTTGCCGCCCCTCTGGGAACATCAGAGCAAAAAGCAGGGCTTCTTCCGAGTGCCTCCAAGGGCTCCTCTGCCCAGAGCTCAGTACGTGCCCTGGGGCTCAGAGCTCCACACTGAGCTGAAACCCGCCCCCGCCCCCCACCACCGTGCTGGCTAGGTTTGGGCTGGGCCATATTCTGCACAGGATCCAGTTGGCCCCAACAGGACCCCTGAGCTCCTGTTCCCCAACCCCTGGCCCCAAGATTAGCCAGCAGCACTGAAAGCCCTGGACACAGAGGGGCATCTCTTTCAGATCAGCCCTTGGTGGAGACAGGAACACGAGGCTAGGGAGCCACCCTGGCCATGAAACAGAGACAGGACACGCAGGGAAGCACCCCGGCATCTGTTAGTCAGCCTGACATGGGGCTCACCCCAGCCTCACAACACCTGGGAATACTGACATCCTCCCCTTCGGAAGAGGAAACTGAGGCCCAGGAGGTAAAAGCACGTGCCTGAGGTCATGTTCAGCCGCACTGGAGAAAGTACACAGCTCTTCAGGTTTAGAAACCCACCCTGATGGCTCAGTTGTTAAGCACCTGCCTTCTGCTCAGGTCATGATCCCAGGGTCCTGGGCTCGAGCCACTGTCGGGCTCCCTGATCAGTGGGGAGTCTGCTTCTCCCTCTGACTCTCCCTCTCCCCCCACCCACTTGTTCTCTCTCTCTCTCAAATAAATCAATAAACAATCTTAAAAAAAAAAAAGACTTAAAAAAAAAAACCAAGAAGCCCACCCTGACCCCAGCGTGCCTCTCCTCTAGACTGGCCCATCCAAGAGCATGTGGGCCTGAAGCTCCCAGTCCGGCCTTGGCTGTGGTTAGCCCCTCCAGAGCCCAGGCCCCAGGGGAGGGTCCCACCACCTGCTGGGGGATCAGCTTCACTGAAGGGAGTGTCTGCAGCTGCCCCTGAGGAATTGGACTGGAATGTCCCAGCTCCAAAGGAGCGGCAGTGGGTGAGGGGGGCCCAGGGCCCTGATGGGAGAGGCCAGCATACCCCAGTTCCACCGAGACACCTGAAGAATCAGAGCCCTGCATCGAACCCCATAGGAGTGAGTCTTAGTATCACCACAGAGTCACGTAGAGATGTATACCACTCCACAGTTTCTCTGAGCCCTTTTATTTCATCATCTGAGCTCATCTCTATAACAGCCTAGTGGGGGGCAGGCAAGGAAACTGAAGCCCAGGAGCCAGTTGCCCAAGATCCCACAATGATGAACAATTCCAACTCCCTGGGCAAGGCCCTTCTCTACTGCTGTCCCAGGCAGGGATCACCAGCTGCCCTCCATGGGCACACGCTGCAGTGTATGTATGTCCGCCCAGCCCCCCACAGCTGAGGAATCCCCCAAGGGCATCTGCAACCAGGCAGGTTTGGACCCCAGTCCCCTCAGCATGGAATTCCTCCTGCCTGTGCCTGGGTTAGAGAGAAATAGCGGAAGCATTGCTGCTTGGGGACTCGGAGCCCTGGAAGCTGCTAGTTCTAGAGGCTGTGGCGGGAGCAGGCTGGCCGCATTCATTCACAGTCTCGCACATACACACCCACACTCAGCCAGCCAGCAGGGGAGCCCTGCCCAGAGGGCCCTGGGAGGAGGCTGATCATTGGGCCCAGGATGGCCTCCTGCCTCCACTCCCTCCTTGGCTGGGCAGGGAGAGGGCACGGGGGCCAATGTCGCAGGTCAGCCAGGCTAAGCCCCAGATGCAAATGAGGAAAGCCCCAATCTGCACTGGGGGGCTGGGTACAGGGCGGGAGGCGACAGGTCCCAGCTCAGTCCTCTTTCCAGACACAGTCAGGGTCCTGATGTCGCCCTGGCCCCAGGCAGGCCCTCGCTTTGCCAGACTGGGATGGTGCTCCGGCCTCCAAGAACTGGTAGTGTCCCCACAGGACGGGGATCCCTGGTCACTAGCAGCGGGCCGGCAGCTGCCGCCCTTACAGGACAGGAGACCGGAGCAGGAAGGGGGTATCCCAGAGGGGGCGGGAGAGGGGTCTCGTGGCGAAGGTGGAGGAACAGACGATGTTGGCATCCCCACAGAATTTCCCCGCCGGGAAGATCGTGGCGGAGGCGTGGGCTCCCCAGAACTGCGGGAGGTCCGCGGGCTACCTGGGGGGCGGGAGGGGGCGTCTCTTGCTGGCCCCTCCCTGGGCCTGCCGGGAGCGGCGGAGCTGGGGTACCGAAGCCCGGGTCAGACTCCCGCGCCAAGGGCGCCTGCCCCACCCCAGCCGCGGCGCAGGGGTCCCGGGCGCTGCTCCGAGGAGAGCACATTTGCAGGGGTTGCAGAGAGCAGCGTAACCTGCCCCCTGCCCCTCCAGAGGAGCGTCGCGGTCGGTCCCTGATCCCGCGCTTCGGTGCTTCAGTGTCTGGAAGCAGGGGGCACCTGGGCGCACACCGTACCCCGTCACCCCCGCCCACTTCTCAGACGGGCACCTCGCCGGCCAAGGGCTGCTGCTTGGCCAAGGTCGCCGGGAAAGCGAGACCTCGGCGGCCCGCCCCACCCCCGAGCCCAGTCCCCGGCCCCCGGCGCGTCGCACTCACCATGCTGGCGCCGCTCCGCGCCCCCCGCGCGCTGCAATTCCCTCGCGCGGATTCGAACCCTCCCTCCAGGCACCGGCTCCGGGCGAGACTGCGAGGCGGCCCGGAGCGGCCGGCCGGCAGACGCCGGGGAAAACGCGGCCGGGCGGGCGGGCGGACGCCGGAGCCGGATTGGCGAGGGAGGGAGGCGCGCTCCGCGGCGCTCGCTCGCCTGGCCCAGAGGCGGAGGGAAAACCCGGCCTGACTCACCCGCGCGCCGCCAGCCCAGAGCCCGGCCGGGCCCCCGGATGTGGGGGGCGGGGACGGGGGGCAACCCCCGCCCACCGCGAGCCAACCTGAGCCCCGCCCGGACTCGCCGCGCCAACGCCGCCGCGGCCGGCGGAGGCGTCCCGCGCCCGAGCCGCCAGAGGTTCCCTGCCGGCTGCGTCCCGCGCCGCCGCCGCCCCGTGCGCGCCGCGCCGATCCCCGAAGGGTCGGCAGCCCCCGCGGCGCCGCCGATGTCCCCGGAGGGCGCCCTGCCCGCCCCGCTCCTCCTCCTCCTGGCCTCGCCAGCCCCTCTCCGTTTCCAGAACTCGGCAGCTCCCGGAGAGGCGCGTTCCGTCCATCACCCACAGATCCTCGCCTCCTCCTCTTAGGTAAGCGTTATTACCGGTTCGGAGGTGGAGTAAAATAGTACTCCGAGAGGTCGAGAGAGAGACCGAGGTCTCTGGCTCCTGAGCGACTGAATTCGGCGCAAAGCATTTTATTTTTATTTATTTATTTATTTATTGCCGCCAGAGCCTTCTAAGGGCAGCAAGTTCAGATGCCTTCAGGGGCCAGACAAATAATGTGAGTCAAACGGGCGTAAGACAATGCAGGAGAGATGGAGACAGACAGAGATGGACACTTGAAGGTGTCCAGATTCAAACAATTAAAGCGCGTGTCTTCCTCAAAAAGTTAAACCTAGTCATCCTATGACCCAGCAATTCCACTCTTAGGTATATCCCCAAAATTGAAAACAGGGACCCAGGCAAGTGTTTGTACTCGAATGTTTGCCGCCGGACTCTTTACAATAGCCAAAGGTGGGCGGCAAGATCCAAATTGCCCATCCACTGATGAATGGATAAACACACTGTGGTATATCAACGCGATGGAGTAGTCTTCAGCCATAAAAAAGAACGAAGTGCTCATACCTGCTACAACATGGATGAACCTCCAAAAAAATGAGGCTAAGTGCAATAAGCCAGACACAAAAGGCCCCCTATGGTAAGATTCCACTTAGATGAGGTAGGTAAGTCCAGAGAGACACAAAGCAGATTAGTGCCAGAGGCTGTAGGGAGAGACAAATGAGGAGTGATTCCTTAATGAGCATGGAGTTTCCTTTTGGGATGAGGAAATGTTTTGGAACCAGAGAGAGGTGGTGGTTGCACAACCTTGTGAATGTACTAAATGCCTTTGAACTGTACACTTGAAAATGGTTGATTTTATTTTATTTTATTTAAAGATTTTATTTATTTGACAGAGACAGAGATAGCGAGAGCAGGAACACAAGCAGCAGGAATGGGAGAGGGAGAAGAAGGCTTCCCGCCGAGCAGGGAGCCCGATGTGGGACTCGATCCCAGGACACTGGGATCGTGACCTGAGCCAAAGGCAGACGGTTAACGGCTGAGCCACCCAGGCGCCCCGAAAATGGTTGATTTTATGGTGTGTGAATTTTGCCACAATGAAGAAGAGAAATTGTGTCCCCCGTGGATCATTCTGGGCCCATGGGTCACCAATTTGCAACCCCTTGTCTTTAGTGCTGTCCTTACCCATTTGCCCAGAGCCCAGCCGGGCCCCCGGAAGTGCCAAACTTAAGGGGACTCATCTCTAAGAAAACTCTCTACTACTCTGGATGTTAGCCCTCGAGGAGCACCCCAGTCTGGTGGGGGTTACTCGCTGGGACAGATGAAGGTTCAGCACAAGGACACGCTTCACCTTTCGGGGGACCCGAGGAAAGGCCTCATTGGGGAGATGGCTTTTGAGGTGGTACTTGACGGATGGGAAGCATTTCCATGGAGGAAGGGGCTCACCGTGGTCAGGAGCCTCTAGCCAGAGAAGGCAGAGCACATTCTGGGGAATGCAAGCTTATTAATTAGAAATAGGTACTGGGGAGGGTGGCTCCCGGGTGGCTCAGTTGGTTAAGCCTCTGATTCTTGATTTCAGCTCAGGTCATGATCTCAGGGTCCTGGGATGGAGCCCTGAGTTGGGGCTTGCTTTGTCTTGCTTTGTCTCCCTCTTCCTCTGCCCTTCCCCCACTCATGCTCTCTCTCTTTCTTTTTTTTTTTTTTTTAAAGATTTTATTTATTTATTTGAGAGAGAATGAGAGAGAGCACATGAGAGGGGGGAGGGTCAGAGGGAGAAGCAGACTCCCTGCCGAGCAGGGAGCCCGATGCGGGACTCGATCCAGGGACTCCAGGATCATGACCTGAGCCGAAGGCAGTCACTTAACCAACTGAGCCACCCAGGCGCCCATCTCTCTTTCAAATAAATAAATAAATCTTAAAAAAAAAAAAACCAACTATGTGCCAGGAGCCTCTGAGTTGTTGAGAGAGGGAGGTGTGAGGACCAAGCTGGACTTTGGGGTGTTGTGTACCCAGGCCCTGTGTAGAGGTCAAGGCAGGGAGGCTGGACTATAGGGATCTCAGGGAACAGAAACAGAGACACGCGGGGCACCTGGGTGGCTCAGTCGGTTAAGCGTCAGCCTTCTGCTCAGGTCATGATACCAGGGTCCTGGGATCGAGCCCTGCCCCTCGGTCTCCCTGCTCTGCGGGGAGCCTGCTTCTCCCTCTCCCTCTGCCGCTCCCCCTGCTTGTGCTCTCTCTCCCTGTCAAATAAATTTTTTTAAAAAATTAAAAAAAAAAAGAAAAGAAAAGAAACAGAGCCACAGAAGGCAGGGGCAGTGGGGAGAGGAAGAGATGGAGGAGGTTCATGAGATAGTTTGAATGCAGAATTGTCTTGTTTTGGCAAGAAATTACATGAGGAGAAGGTGGGGCATCAAAGATAAGTTCTGGTGAAAACTCAGATTCACCCCCTCCCCTTTTTGTTGTTATAAACATGGCAACTTATCCAAGATCGTGACCCCCGAGTCCAGTGTTCTTTCCCGGCACCAGGCTGCCAGAGGGAGGCAGGAGGGGAAGGATGTGCAGTATTTTGGAACCTCCCAACAGGAGGGTTGTTTAGCACCGGGAGGGGAGGGGAGAAGGGCAGGAGGGTCCTGGCTGAACGGAATCCCTAGAAAGCGGCTCCCCCAGCAAAGAAGGGCAACTGCAGAACAGAGGTCTGTTGAACCTGTTGAACTTCTCTGAAGCGGGCTGGGTGCAGAGTGCAGGGGGCTGAAGCTGGCGGGGTCGGGGGAGGTGCACCAGAGCAGCCTGGCTCTATCCCTCTAGCAGAGCTCTCGGTCAAAGAAACTAAACTGTCCACGCCCCCCTCCAGCCTGGACAAGGCTGTCTGTCCCTCACCTCTTGCACGGGCTCTGGGCTCCAGGCTGCCAAGAACACCCCACACCACCACCACCCCTCCCTGGAAGTTGGGAAGCCGGCCTGGCAGATGCTCCTTCCTGCCTGGCTTCTCTGAGCCTTTAGAGTTTGTCCTGCTCCCCCTGGATGGGGAGTGCGGGGGCCCAAGGGAACCAGCTGCCCCAGGGGAGAGGCAGCTTTGGTCCCAATCCAAAGAGTGCCTCCTTGTCCGCCTCCACATATCCTGTGCCCTTCACCTTCATGCCCTCTTACACAGATTCACAAGCACATACCTTAGGGCGTAAACCATAGAGCATTCACATTGAACCCTTGGGTCCCTTCTGTCCAACCTCTTCTGATGGAAAAACTCCCCCAAAACACACATCAGAACTAGTTACTGGCAGAGCTGGCCCTGGGAGCTGGGTCTCTTGCCTCCTAGCCTGACAGGTTCAGCCACAACGCCCAGGTGCCAAGGGCTGAGGCCCTGAGGGCACAAGGCTCCGTGGCTGCAACCACTTCCGGAATCGGCTGACCTTGAACCATTTACTTTCTGTCTGTGCACCTCTGTTTTCTCATCTCAAACAAGGGGCTCGTGTGAAATAACATCTGCAAAGCACACAACGCGGCTCCTGGCAGATGGTAGGCGTCTGAACATGTTAGTTTGTCCTTCTCCCTTCTGACGGGAAAAGGAGGAAAGGTTGTCAGAAGGACAGAATGCTTCCTGGAGCCCGTCTTGAAGTGGCTGGCCCCCATCCAGCGTGCACTTGTGGTGCCTTGGGTCTGTCTCCCCAGGCAAGGATGTGCATGAGACTGGCCGGGACTCTAACATCCGGGAGCCGCTCGTGGAGCCTAGGAATGGTCCCCTTGACTCTGGCGGCCTGGGCTCCCAGGTGTCGCCCACCCTGCCCCAGAGGGTGCATCCCAGCCCACGCATTCCGTCCCCAGTCTCCCCTGCTGGAGCGATGGCGTCCCCAGCTTTAGGACCGGTCCTGCAGCTCCTTCGGGCCCGACTCCTGCCCCAGCCCGGTGCACCTCTGCCCTGGGGGCTGCCTCAGGGTCCTCATCTGTACGCGTCAGTCTTGGGAAGAGTGCATTGAGGGCACTGTGTCCCTCTTCCGGCCCCGCCCCCATCCGCTATTACTGTGGCAACACGAGTCGCAGTGCAGATTCGTGGCTCATCTGTCTGTCACCCTCAGGAGACAGCAAGCCCCGAACACACAGTGACCGGACCCCAGTCTATGTCCAGACTCCCCCAGGGCCTCCTCCAGGACCTGACGGTTGGCTGGGTTCAGCTCCAACACACCATCTGCAAAAAAGCCACTTTGTGGCATTGCGACTGTCGGGGTCGAGCCGGTACGACCAAGTGTGGCCGCCCCACCACCGCACCCAGGGAGACGTGCCCCCCACCCTGGGGTGAAAGTGGACTCCCGGGACCTGGACGGCCCTCCCTGAGTCACCCGTGCCGGGGAGGAGCCTTTATTCACCCCCCGCTGCCTGCCCTCCCCCAGTGACTGGGGCAGCCCCAGGCTGCGGGTTAGGGTGGAAGCTGAGAGCTGCCAGGGCTTGCTCGGGTGCCTGTCCTGGGGCAGAGAGCTCAGACCTGCAGGAGCCAGCTGGGACTGCAGTGCCAACGCCGCCCCAAGTCGAGGCCGCCCGGCTGGCCCACTGGCGGGTCCCCAGAAACCTGGCCCCAGGCCCGGCTGCCACCCGGATGGAGCTGGGGAGACCTGGCCTCTCCCATCCCTCCATCAAAGGGAGTTACGGGTGGGACGGGGTGAAGGGAGTATTAAGAGAAACCTGGGGAAGTCACTGCAAAACTGCACATCAACAGGATGAAGGTGTTCTAGAAATCAGTTGCACCACAGCACGAATGTGCCTAACACTGCCGAACTGAACGCTTACAAATGGTTACCATGGCAGATTGCGTGTTATGTGTATTTACCACAGCTGAGAAAATGTACAAAGGGAGGAAAAAAAACGTCAGGTTATGGACGCCTGGGTGGCTCAGTCGATTAAGCGTCTGCCTTCGGCTCAGGTCATGATCCCAGGGTCCTGGGATCGAGTCCCACATCAGGCTCCTTGCTTGGCGGGAAGCCTGCTTCTCCCTCTGCCTCTGCCGCTCCCCCTGCTTGTGCTCTCTCTCTCTCTCTGACAAATAAGTAAGATCTTAAAAAAAAAAAAAAAAAGTCAGGTCACCACATTGAACACCCGACACGAATGTAACATTGTGTGTCCACTACACTCAAAATAAAAAAAAACAAAAGAAATGAAAAAGAAAGAAAAACCAGCGGTACACTGGAGTGAACTTGAATCCTCACATTCCCGCATCCCCTGAAAGACGCTGGTGGAGGGTCAGTCATTTCCCTTTGAACAAGGAACTTCACCTAGATTACGTTTACTTATTTATTTTTTTACCTAGATTACTTTTAAAGCTTCATTACAGAAATTTCCAAATATGCACAAAGGTCAAGAGGAGAGAATGAAAACCCTCCCAGGTACTCATCACCGCACTTTAGGATTTTATTCGTCTCCATATAAACCCTCCCTCCGTGCCCCCTCCCCTCCCCCACTCCCAGGTTACTTGAAAGCCAATTCGGGACATTATATTTCGTCCATCGATATTTTCAGTGTAGACAAACATTTTACACTGTAATTGGCATTCGTTTTAGGGTGTGTGGTTGCTCCGGTACCATGGCCAAAGACAAAGCTGAAGGGTTCGGGCTCCTGGGGAATCGGCCAGGCAGGCCTCTCTGCTGTGCCCTCCACCAGCCCTCGGGCCACCTGCCCATGGACATGGCTCTCCTGAGAGAGAATGGGGAAGCTCTCCCCTCTAGGAAAGGCCAGGAGGAGTGATCTTGGGGTCACCTGTGGGACTCATGCCCATGTGGAGAAATGAGCTTATATGCCAGTTCGTGCTGTCTCGGTGCCAGGAGGGGGCTGTTTTCCACGGAGTACAGGAGCCACAGCCCTGAGCGGTCAGGTCCTGGGCTTGGGGGGAGGGTCTCAGGCACCTGGCCACCCACCCACTCCCTTACTTACGTGTCCACCCAGTGGGCCCCTCACCCACCCTTCCATCTGCCCACATCCTGCCGGTCAGCCAAGTCGGGGCACGGCCCTCGCTGCCCTGAGCCCTGGTACTTGAGGCGTCCCAGACCTTAAAGTCTGAAAATCAGCACCCTCTCCCCTGCCTCTTCTGCTGAGGCAGAGATTTTCCTCGGCCTCAGCTCTCCTGCTTCCTCGGCCTGCTGAGTAGATGTGCACGACACAGCCTTCCTATCTGGCTTCCGTCCCCAGCCCACAGCAGGCCCGACTCACGGAGCCATGCACCTGAACATTTACCCAGCCCCACCCAGGGGAGCTAGACAGGCTCACACACACCCTCACCTGCCACGCCCCCACCCCACCTTCCAGCCCAACCTACCTGGGCAGCAGCTCCCCTCCCACTCTGTCCACCCACCCAGGCCCACACACAGATCCTCCCGGGGTCAGCAAGGTCCTCCACGCCTGTGTTCGTCATGCCCTTGGCAGGTGTGGAGGTCGGGGGTTCAGGCCCTGTACCAGCCTCTTACTTTGCATACAGCTGCTAGCCTCAGGGGGCTTACCAGGCTGATGGGGACACAGACCACCCGCCATCCCTGGGCTAGGTCCCCCACATGAGCTGGTGGGAAGGTCACACAACCTACCAAAGAGCCTGTTGTGGGGCGATCCTCTGGGAAGCAGATGCTGACATGGGGTTCGGGGTGCAAGGGTTTATGCGTGGGAGCACCTGGGAAAGAGAGGAAGCAGGATTGGGCAGAGGGCACCGCCCGGCAGCACAGGACCCCAGTGGTTCTGTGTTATTTGGAAATAGTTTGAGACGTAGAGAAAAGTTGCGGAAAAAAAAAACGTAGAGTTCGCTGATATCCTTGATCCTTGATTCAGCTTCCCCCTGTGTTAACATCATACATACCCACAGCACAGTGATGACAGTGAAGGGCTTAGCAGCGGCCCAGTCTTACAAACTACAGGCTTCATCTAGATTCAGCCAACTTCCCACCAACACCCTTTTCTGGTTTAGGATCCAGCCACGTGCTGTGCGCTGTATCCGTTCCTGTTCTTTCATACACTCGGTCTTCCGCTAGATGGACCCACCTATTGACCATGGATTTTGTCCTTCCTTCCTTCCTTCTTGTGTCCACGATCTTCCTTCGTGGATCATTTTCTGTCTCTCTGCAGAAACAGTCGTTAGCTTCCCTTAATAGCGGTCTGCTGGTGGCCTGGTCTCCCAGTTTTTGCCTGAGGACATCTTGATAGCGTTTCTTCTTGGAGGATTGTTTCTCTGAGTATAGAATTCTAAGTTGTCAGTAATTTTCTTTCAGTACACAGAAGCTATTGTTTGACCGTCTGTTGCCTTCCATTTTTGCTGTTGAGGAGTGAGGTGCAGTCCAATTGTGTGCATCAGGCAGGTGTCGCTATGACAAACATCCCCCTCTGTCTCCTCCGCTTGCACAACAAAGGTTTATTTTTAGCTCGCTTTTCATGCCCTGGAGTAGTCGGCTGCAACTCCTATCTGGGACTCGCTAGTCTCATGGCAGAGGGAAAAGAGCCATGGCAAAATCATGGGATGGCTCTTAAAGCTTTTTCTGAGAAGTGACAGCAGGTGTTGCTTATCCTTAAATATCATTACCCTTGCATGTCACTGGCTAAAGCCTCATGTCACCAGGGTGGAAAAATACTAGCTTCCCACAGGAACTGGTGGCAAATAATCGGGGACAAAGATGCGATCTACCATGTTCTCTGTGGCTCCTTAATTTTTTAAAAAAGATTTTATTTATTTATTTGTTTGTTTGTTTATTTAGAGCGTGCGTGCAGTTGCGAGCAGGGGGGAGGGGCAGAGGGAGAGGGAGAGAGAATCCCAAGCAGACTCCATGCTGAGTGCAGAGCCCAACACGGAGCTCAATCTCATGACCCTGAGATCATGACCTGAGCCAAAACCAAGAGTCAGACGCTCAACGGACTCAGCCACCCAGGTTTCCCCTCTGTGGCTCCTTTAAGGAGTTCTGGATCCCTTAGGGTCCACTTAGGAAAACATAAACCATGCTAGTTTTTTCAAAGGGGATATAATACACAAAGTGGATTGTTTACACAGATCTTGGAAGGCCGAAAGAGCAAAAGAGGGTGCTGAGGTTAGCCCAGTTTACAGTTTCCTCTCCTGGGCTTGGGAAGAGGTAAGGTTAATAGCAGCTAGGGTCTTGGAGGAGGACCCCCACCTGGGGACCCTCAGAAGAGGGGTCCTGATGGCTTGGGCTATTGCCTGCAAGGGGATTTGGCCCGGATGGTGCTGGGAGTGTTGGAAGGAGCTGGAGGTGCCTGAAGTGAAGCCCACAGGAAGGAATCCTCTTCTTCCACCTGCTAATCTCCCTCTAGTGCCTCCCACTGGCCGAACCAAACAGGAAGTCAGTTGGCAAGGCAGCCTGGGAAATGTAGTTTGCACACCCTAGCCCCAGCATCACAGGACAGGTTGGAGCCTGAGTAGTAACCTGAGAGACAACAGGTAACCAGCACTATTATCTATTATTTTCCTCTGGGTGCTTTTACCGTTCTTCTCTCCGTCTTGGATTTTCTACATTTTTACCATGATCAAGGGTCAAGGTGTGGATTTCTTTTTATTTATTCTGCTTGGGATCCATTTCAGCTCTTAAACCTATAGATAGATATCTTCCATCCATTCTGGAAAATTCTCAACCATCATCTTTTCAGATATTGTCTCTGTTCCGGTCTCTCTTTCTTCTCTTCTTCTGGGACTGAAATTAGACATATGTGAGATCTTCTCTCTGTAACTTCCATATCTGTAAACTTTTCTTCTGTATTTTCCATCCTGTTTTTTCTCTCCACACTTCTTCCCGGGTTGTTTCTTCTGACCAGCCTTCCAGTTCTGTAATTCATTCTTTAGACGTGTTGTAAAATCTGCTGTTAAACAGTCCATGAAATTTATAATTTTAGTTTTTAGTTTCAGTTTATTCCTTTTTCACATGTGCTATAGACTTTTATAGAGTTTCCTGCTCCCTGCTGAAGTTTCAATTTTGGTACTTAACTTCTTGAGCATAGTAGGTGTAATTTGTTTTATAGTCTGGAATTCTTCCAGTTCTATTTCTGTTGACTGTCATTGCAGATGGGCTTAGTTCAAGGTTTTAGTTCAAGGAGTCTTGCCTCCTCATGTGTCTGGTTGATTTTGTCATTTGCCAAAGAGAATTTTCTATTGCTTTTGCCAGGTGCCCAGAGGGATCAGCAAACTGAGATCATGTTAGTTCATACTTAGGGCATGATGTTGCCCCAGGATGACTCAGAGCTGGACTATGATTCAGGAAAGGGCTGGTTTGCTTTCAGTTCACCTTTACTTCTAGGGTGTAGTCCTTTGGGGCTTAACCCAATGTAGGGTTTATTGGGACCCAACCTATGGCAGGCCCCCGACTCTGTTTTTTTTTTTTAAGATTTTATTTTTAAGTAATCTCTACACCTAATGTGGGACTCAAACTCACAACCCTGAGATCAAGAATCGCATGCTCTACCAACTGAGCCAGCCAGGTGCCCCATCCTGACTCTGATTTTTGTCTCTAGCTGCGCAAGGCCACTAGAAGTGAGCTTGCCCTCCCAGCTACTTATTTTCAATTGGCAAAAGCTTCTAGGGCAATTGCGTCCTCAAGTATCAGGGTCACCTCTCTGAAATCTTATCCTCTCCCGGACCTCCGCACAGCCATTCCTATCTTGTTAGTCTTGGTCATGAGTAACCAAATGGGTGATGGTCCCAAAATCAAGGACAGATGTTGGAGAGGAGGAACAATTTGGTAAGAGAAAATCAGCAGTTTGGTTTTGGGCATCTATATTTGATGAGGCTTTGGGATGTCTAAGTGAGAACATTCTGTGGGGAGTTGCATATTTGTGTCTGGAGTTCAGGCAATTATATAAAATTACGAGTCTTCAACAAGTGAGGGGCATTTTGACCCTGTGGTTTCCTTGAATGGAAATATCTTGATTAGAATTTTTTTCAAAGATTTTTATTTATTTATTTGAGAGAGAGAGAGAGGGAGAGCACAAGCCTGGGGAGACACGGAGAGGGAGAAGCAGATACCCTGCTGAGCAGGGAGCCCAACGCGGGGCTCGATCCCAGGACCCTGGGATCATGACCTGAGCTAAAGGCAGATGCTTAACTGACTGAGTCACCCAGGCACCCCTAGAATTTTTTATTTTAATTAGAATTATGATTTTTCTTCTTGGGTCAATAAAGCATTTTTGGAGTAAATTACATTAAAGCAAATTAACTTCTTTTTTTTCCTATAATTGATACACAACATTAGATTAGTTATAGGTATACAATATTATGATTCAAATTTGTATATATTGTGAATGATCAGTACAATAAGTCTAGTTAACATCTGTCATCATACATGATTACAGAATTTTTTTTCTTGTGATGAGAACTTTCAAGATCTACTTTCTTAGCAACTTTCAAATATGCAATACAGTATTAGCAACTATAGTCACCATGTGCAACTCAATACCATACATCCCCATGACTTATTTAATTTATAACTGGAAGTTTGTACCATTTGAACTCTGTCATCCATTTCAGCCATCCCCTGCACCCCACCCCCTGCCTCTGGCAACCACCAGTCTGCTCTCTCTTTGAGCTTGGTTTTGTGTTTATCTTTGTTTTTTAGATACCACGTATAAGTGAGATTGTGTGGTATTTGTCTTTCTCTGTCTGACTTGTTTCACTTAGCATAATGCTGTCAAGGTCCATCTGTGTTGCCACAAGTGGCAAGATTCCCTTCTTTTTTATGGCTAAACGTTCCATGGTATACATATATCACATTTTCTTTATCCATTCATCCATTGACGGACACTTAGGCTGCTTCCATCCTTTGGCTATTGTAAATCATGCTGCAATGAACATGGGGGTGCATATGTCTTTCTGAGTTCGTGTTTTCGTTTTCTTCGGGTACATAACCCAGAAATAGAATTGCTGGATCATAGGGTAGTTCTCTTTTTAAATTATTGAGGAACTCTATACTGATAATAGCCTTCTGACAGGTGTGAGGTGATGTCTCCTTGTGGTTTTGACTTGCATTTCCCTGATGACGAGTGATGTTGAGCACCTTTTCATGTACCTCTTGGCCCTCTGGATGTCTTCCTTGGACAGATGTCTATTCCGATCCTCTGCCCATTTGCCCTTTGCTTTTGGGATCAAATCCAAAAAATCATCGCCAACACTGATGTCAGAGAGCTTACCGCCTGTGTTTTCTTCTTGGAGTTTTATGGTTTCAGGTCTTCCGTTTAAGTCTTTAATTCATTGTGAGTTCACTTTTGTGTTTGGTATAAGATATATCGTGTCCCCATTTCATTCTTTTGCACGTGGCTACCCAAAGCAAATTAACTTCTTGATCTAAAATTAAGTACAGCACAGTCAAGCCATTTCTTATTTTTTGCATTTAAATTTTATTTTGCCAAAATTACTTTCATGGCTATCCCTTCTTTTCAATTTAATTTTATTCAATCTAATTTTTTAAAAAGATTTATTTATTTATTAGAGAGGGAGAGAGCACCAGCAGGGGGAGCGGCAGGCAGAGGGAGAAGCAGACTCCCTGCTGAGCAGGGAGCCCGATGTGGTACTCGATCCCAGGACCTCAGGATCAGGACCCGAGCCGAAGACAGACGCCTAACCGACAGAGCCACCCAGGCGCCCTATTCAATCTAAACAAAGTCAATTTCTGCATCAGTCAGTTTGTATTTACTTCTGCAACTTTTACTTCTGTCAGTGCCATTCTCCTGGATCAGGTTTTGCAGGTCTCCGTTGTGTCAAGCAGAGGCAACTTTTCCAACATTTTTAAGGCAATCATACATTTTACCGTATGCGGATTTCTTACCATGTGCGGGTTTCTTTATCAGTTTCGTTTTGTGTGGTTGGGTGGAGGAGGGAAGGTCTCCATTTCTTAGGGAATCCAGGAGAGAAAAAAACATTTTTTTAAGATTTATTTATTTATGGGGTGCCTGGGTGGCATCAAGCGTCTGCCTTCGGCTCAGGTTATGATTCCGGGGTCCTGGGATCGAGCCCCGCGTCGGGTTCCCTGCTCAGCGGGGAGCCTGCATCTCCCTCTCTCTCTGTGCTCTCTCTCTCTTTCACTCTGTCAAGTAAATAAATAAAATCTTAATAAAAAAAGATTGATTTATTTTAGAGAGGGAGAGTGCATGAGGGGTGGGGGGAGCACAGAGGGAGAGGGAAAGAATCTCAAGCAGACTCCCCCCTGAGCATGGAGCCCCATGTGGGGCTCATGTGGGGCTCACGTGGGGTTGGATCTCAGGACCCTGAGACCATGACCTGAGCCAAAATGAAGACTCTGACGCTCAGCCGACTAAGCCACCCAGGCGCCCCTCCAGGAGAAATTCTGAAGCGGTTTTGTGAACAAGACAGAAATGGAGAGAGAAAAGAAAAGTGGAGAGATACAAGGACTTGGGGAGAGAGGGAAGGAGAGGAGAGAAGGAGGGAGGGAGGGAGAGGGGGAGAGGGGGTGGGCAGGCTGAAAAGGATGCCCAGTATAGCAGGTCAGATATGCCCTTGGCGTTCAAACAGGCAGGATCAAAAAACATATGTCCTGCTTTAGTACTCAGCATACAGATGGTCACTAAAGCCCCAGAGGCAATGAGATGTCTGGAGACAGAACAGGGCTCAAGGTCAAGCCTGAAGGCCCTTGGTGAAGGCAGTTTAAGGAGGAGGAGTAGAGGGCCAGGCGGACCCCCACCCGCACTACAACACCCAGCCCACCCACCCGCTCCAGCACAAGGCTGGTCTGGGAGATCTGAGGGATGGGGAGCCATCCTCCTAAGCAGGGGGCAGAGGACCGGGACGAGGGGAGGCAGGCAGCGCTAGGCTGTGCTGTGGGAAGAGACCCCGAGAAAGGGGTTCCGTTTTTCCTCCTCCAGGGACCCAGAGTCTCCTTGTTGTTCCCGAGCCCAGCCTGAGGGTCACCCTGCAGAGAATGGCCTGGGGCCAGGAGGCGGGGTGGGGACATCTGGGATTCAATTGGCTCTTTCCTCCAGGATGGCTGCCTGGATTTATAGGGTCCCGTCTCTCCTCACCAGGCACCCCAGGGAGGCGCTGCTGCCCTGACCTCATCCACCGGACACCTTGCACCACCGCGGCCGCCCACTCCCCATATACCTGCTTGTTTGCCATAGGGCCCCCCTCTAGAATGGCCAGGTTTATTTAGCAAATAAAAACACAGAACACCTAGGGGCGCCTGGGTGGCTCATGTTGTTAAGCGACTACCTTCAGCTCAGGTCCTGATCCTGGAGTCCCGGGATGGAGTCCCACGTCCAGCTCCCTGCTCAGCGGGGAGTCGGCTTCTCCCTCTGACCCTCCCCCCTTCATGTCCTCTCTCTCTCAAATAAATAAACAAATAAATAAATCTTAAAAAAAAATACAGAACACCCAAGTAAGTTGGAAGTTAAGATAAACGAAGTTATTTTTTGTACCATTTTTTAATCCAAAAAAAATTTGTTTTGCGTCACTTAAGTTGTTCGCCTGATACTAACGTAACGTTGAGTGTCAGCTCTACTCCAGAAAAGAAAGTGTTTTATCGAAAATTAAAATTAACTAGGGGATTTATGTATTTTGTCTGGCAACCTTACACCTCTCCGTTTTACCCCACCCCTGACTCAGGCCCGCAGCAAGGACGACCGCCCCTTCGCAGCAGTCCCCTGCCTTCACTCTGGACCCTTCCGGGCCATTTTCCACGCCAGTCACCAGCCTTAGCAGGCCGGTGCACAGCTCTGATCTTGCCGCCCAAACCCCTGCCCCCGAGGCTGCAAACTGAAGTCCCGGGATCATGTTTTGTTGGGGGGTGCGGTGTGTGTGTGTGCAATCAGGACAGTTCACTACAAAGACTGGGTTTCCGGCTTCTCAAGGAAGTATGAGGCCACGGCAGCCTTGAGCCTGTTTATCCACGTTGTCTTCATCACTAAGGAGCTGAGAATACTTCTCCTTTTTATTTATTTATTTATTTTTATTTTTAATTTTATTTTTTTAAAAGATTTTATTTATTTATTTGACAGAGAGAGAGACACACACAGCGAGAGAGAGTGAACACAAGCAGGGGGAGTGGGAGAGGGAGAAGCAGACTCCCCACTGAGCAGGGAGCCCGATGAGGGGCTTGATCGCAGGACCCTGGGATCATGACCTGAGCCGAAGGCAGAAGCTCAACGACTGAGACACCTGGGCGCCACTTTATTTTTTATTTTTAAGATTGATTTATTTATTTGAGAGAGAGAGAGCACGCGTAAGCAGGGGAAGGGCAGAGGGAGAGGGAGAGAATCTCCAGCAGACTCCCCCATGAGCGTGGAGCCTGACGGGGGTGCTCGATCTCATGACCCTGAGATCACCACCTGAGCTGAAAGCAAGAGTCGGAAGCTCAACCGATTGAGACCCCCAGGTGCTCCTGCTTCTCCTTTTTAGAAGGCCCCAGTCTCCCCTTATCCTGGATCCCCTGGGCCTCGTCTCCATAACCTATCCTTGTCCCCTCTGAGCTTTTGACCCCTGGCCTGCTGAGATCAGATTCCCCAGCTTGGCTCTTCAGGCCTTTCCCCGGGCAGGTGACCTCCCTCCCACCTTCTTTCTCTGTTGTTTCTTGCCTTCCTATCCTCGCCCATGGCACGCTGGATGGCTCCTTAGTGTGTCCCATGATGCGTCTGGCCCCTGAAGGGGGGCAAAATATATCACCCCCAAATATGCCTCTTTGGCATATTGATTATTTTATGCTGGCTATATATATATTTTTAAATGCTGGTTATTGTTCAGAAACAATAGACACGGGGCACCTGCGTGGCTCAGTCAGTTAAGCAAAGCATTGGCCTTCGGCTCAGGTCACAATCTCAGGGTCCTGGGATTGAGCCCCCAGGCTCTCTGCTCTGTGGGGAGCCTGCTTCTCCCTCGCCCTCTGCCCCTCTCCCGCTCGCGCTCTCTGTCTCTCTCTCTCTCTCTCAAATAAATAAATAATCTTTAAAAAACAAAACAAAAAAAAGCAGCCACAGGCGAAGCTCTGGAAACTAAGTAGGTTACCCTTTAGTAAGAAACATTTACAAGGGAAATCATTTGTTAGGGTGTCTCCCCTTGAGTACCAGGAAGAGGAAGATCCAAATCTCTAGGGTCTGCTGTTGGTGGATAAGGCCCGCATTTAAATCTGCATTACAACTTGACTCTTGTTTACTGGGCTTTTCCTGGTAAACCCTCCCATAACTGACTCCCACCCCTAACATCCTTTGTCTTTAGCTGAAGATGGTATTTAAGATGAGGAGCTTGGGCCATTTGGTGGGGAGGGGTGGGAGGGGTGTTACCCAGTTTTCCTGGGTCTCTCCCTTGTATACAGGAGGTATACATGTTATTAAACTTCTGTATGCTTTTCTCCTGTTCATCTTGCATCAGTTTAATTATTAGACCAGCCAAAGACCTCAGAAGGAAGGAGACTTTTGCGCCCCTACACCATCCTGTCGCCTCACCCGCTGCTCCCTCCAGCCACCCAGTAGGTGATTCTCCTCCCTATGATCACGTCCTGCTCATTCATCCTGGCCCAGGCCACACGGACATCCCCCATGAGACCCTCTCTGTAATCTCTCCTCTGGAAGGTGCTCTCCGCTCACTTCTTTGGCCATCCACAAACCACTGATACATTACCAGCCACTTCCTCAGTGCGTGTGGACACATGCAAATAGATTCCCAAGGCTGAGCGTCCATGGTGCAGATGCTGGGGAAAGGACAAGGACAGTTAACCCTTGGGAGCGCCCTGGAGAGGAGAGGCCCCTGACCCAGGCTGCGGGCAGGGCTGAGAACAGGTTCCCCTACTGAGAAAACTCAGCTGCCTCTCACTTGGCAGGCGGTTTCGCGGGACTGAGGCAACAACCAGAGCAAAGGCACCCAGTCTGGGGGGGTGTGGGGCCCCTGCAGCCCGTGAGAGCCTTCTTTCCTAGGGGAGCAGGTAGGGACCAAAAAGGGGGGAAGCCAGGTCCTGACCTGTCGCCACGGCCAAGTTTAAGATGTTCGACAAAGGTGTAAGTAACTGGCAACCAGTGGAATTGTTAAAGCAAAGAAGTGATATAATGAGTTACCAGAGTTACTAGAATATAAGACCCACGAGGGGCAGGGATTCTGGTGTTTGTTTTCAGAACATCGGGTAAGTCCTGAATAAATCATTGTGTAATGCATGAAGGAGTAAGTGAACGAACATGTCCCAGGAAGGGACGGGCAGAGTCTGGGAAGGGAAGTGAGCAGGTGTGGAAAGGTGAGGGTGTGCACAGAGAGGGAGGACGGGTGGCGGACTGAGCCGAGGGCCAGTGGTGGGAGGTTTCAAGATGGTTTGACAGCCTTTACTTCAAGGACTGAGCCTTCATCTTGGCCCAGAGTAGCTGCTCAGGAGCTACTTGCCGAACGTTCCGGGTCTCCCTGGACTCCCGCAGTCTGGTGGCTGGTCTGGAATCTCCTCCCCTGGGAACTGGCGCTTCTCCCAGCTGTTCTTCCCAGTTTACTTAGAACCTTTGCAGACATTGCCTCGTTGCTTCGTGTCACCAGCTTGACAGGTGAAAGCCATTAGCTCCACTTTCCAGAGGCTGAGAGGCTGCATGACTTCACCAGGTAAGACATGGCAGAGATGGATTCAGACCCAGGTCTGCCAGTCTCCACGTTCTGAGTTCTTATTTGCTGGAAAGATAAGAGGAGCAGATGTGGAAGAGCCTAAGATGTGGGATCAGCACTGAGCCTCCTGGAGGGAGGCCTGGCTTGAGCACAGGTATGGAGTCAGAAGAGGGGAGAGGCTGAGGGGGCCTGGTCTCCAGAAGGAGCCAGACCTGGCTGACTGAGGCCTGGCCACGGCAGGTCCTAGGGCAGGGGCCTTGGTGACAGGGGGTGCACTGGGCCATGGTGAGGAGGGCTGGGGAAGGAGAGACGGTTGGCTGGTCAGAACACTCTGGGCCTGGTCAGGTGACAGATGATAAAGACCTGAAATGGTGAACATGGTGGGGGGAGGGAATAGGCCTTCCCAAGGAGGGATGGATGGGGCAGGTCAGCCACCACCTGTGGCTGGGTGGCAGGCGTTCACATGCCTGTAGGAGCTACATACTGGTGGGGGTGCGTGGGTGGCTCAGTCGGTGGTGTCTGCCTTCGGCTCAGGTCCTGATCTTGGAGTCCCAGGATTGAGCCCTGCAGGCGGACTCCCTGCTGGGAGTCTGCTTCTCCCTCTGACCCTCCCCCCTCTCGTGCACTCACTCTCTCAAGTAAATAAATAAAATCTTAAAAAAAAAGAAAAAGAAAAATAGAAGTTGCATACTGGTGCCCACAGTTTTTGTTTGCCTGCCTAGTGTTGGACTCCTATAATGCAGGTGTGCACACGTGTTAAATGAATCACGGACCTAAAAAAATGCAGGCATTTCAAATCTAAATTTTCTGTTGCTGCTGGAAAATGGTATCTGGCCATGCCAGAGCCTCCCTTCTTTATGGCAACCATTGGCTGATACTGAGATTGCTGTTTGCAGTAGACGGGAGACGTACTCTCTTTGCCACAGTCCCCACCACTCCCTGTTCTGCGCCCTACCCACCTCACTCACTGCGGTCACTCGCTTGGCCCTCACAGGCAGAGTTTACAATGCTTGATTTGGATAAACCGGAGTGTGTTTGAGTAGGGGCCAGACTGGCTAGTGACTTGAAACCATGTCCTATGGTCTGGGTCTGGAGCCATGGGGGATATTCACCCTCTGGGGGCATGATCCTAGCCTTCACATTTAAAGGACTAAGATGGGTGGGGGGCGCCTGGGTATTGCAGTCGGTTGGGCGTCTGACTCTTGGTTGCAGCTCAAGTCATGATCTCAGCTCAGGTCCTGATCTCTGGGTTGCGGGATCTAGCTCCACATCGGGCTCTGCGCTCTGCATGGAGTCTGCTTGGGAGTCTCTCTCCCTCTGCCCCTCTCCCCCCTGCATGCGCTTAAAAAATAAAAGAAAATAAAGGACTAAGATGGGGGGGGACAAGTCTGTTCTGTGAATCCCCAGAAAAAATCTAGGACTGGTGGAAACGTGTGTGAGGGAGGTGGGAAGGAGAGACAGCTGGGAGGCCGACTGAGCGCCACATAAGGCAGACTCCTGAAGATCAGAACCACTTCAAGATGCAACCGATAATGTCAGGAAGTGGCCAACTCCCTGGCACGGAGCTGGGGGGCAGCGTTTGGGCTGAGCGTGGGCAGGTGCTTCGCCACCACGCTTTACAGGGAATCCGAGCATTGCGTGGGCAGCCAAACTGCATGCCCTTTGTAGTTTCTTCCAGCCCTGGAGGGCTGGATTCTGTGCCCACAGACAGGATGCCAGGGGTTAGGAGCCGGAAGAGCTAAAGATGGCTTGGAAGCTGGCTGCTGGTGGGACAAGTGGGGAATTTAGGGTGCAAGTGAGTAGCAGGAGGGGCAGGATGTTTTTTGTGGTGCAGCGTGATAAGCGGGGGCTTTGGGTTGGGGCCGTCGGGTCTTTTAACCTTCACGTGCCTCTCTGTGTCTCCCGTGGTAAAGTACCCCTCCTACAGGGTTGTAAAGATTTAGAGGAAAAAACGCCGCCGGTTGGTAGAAGCAGCTGGATAAAGGTGGGCGCCGCCCCCCGCCAATGCCCTGCCAGAGGCCTTACCATTCCTGGAGGAAGTGTGCCCAGGGCCGGGGTTCTGGTCCTGCCCAGATGGCCAGAAGCCTGACTTACCCGATTTTAAGTCTCGTTGCATGACGTGGAGGGGCCCTGCCAGCTCCGGGCCACCTGATGCCCTGACAGACACCTGGGCGGCTGAGCCCTCCATCCAAGAGAGACAGAGTGGAGGCCAGAGCAGTGGGCGTGGAGGGCTTACTGGAGGCAGCTACTGTAAATATACTTCCAAGATGGGAAAGGGAGCTGTGATACTGTGACTTGTAACAACAGATACATATTTGGTCTTCATCCCAATTTCTGCCTCAGAGCTCCTAAAACCCTCTGCATTTCTTAAGTGGTGAGAGCCTCCAAGGTGTCTTTTGTTATGTTAATGAGGCGACTTTGGGGACCCCCCCCTTAAGGGGGGAGCTGGTTGCCAGGAGAACCAACCATGTGATTAGAGAGTTGGAAATGTCAGTCCTATTCTCTGAACTGAGGGGAGGGGAGAGGCGCTGGAGGTTGAACCAATCTCACCAGTGGCCGGTGATTTCATCACTCACACCTACGTCATGATGCCTCCATAAAACCCAAAAGGATGGGGTTCTGAGAGCGTCCGTCTGGGTGGGTGAACACAGGGAGATTTGGGGAGAACGGCGCTCCTGGAGAGGTCACGGACGCTCCGCGCCCCTTCCCCATACCCTGCCCGCTGCATCTCTTCCATCTGGCTGTTCCTGAGTTCTGTCTTTTATAATAAACTGGGAATCTAGTAAGGGGAGTGTTTCCCTGAATTCTGTGACCCGCTCTTCTAGCAAGTTCATAAAAACCTGGGAGGAGGTCATTGGAACCTGCCGTCTGTAGCCAATCAGTTAAAAGCACAGGCGACCACCTGGATTTGGGATTAGCATCTGAAGGGGTGGGGGTGGGGGTGGGCTTATCGGGTTGAGCCCTCACCCTGTGGCGTCTGACTCTCCCTATAGACAGTGTCGAACTGAGTTGAATCACAGGATGCCCCGTTGGTGCCCGAGAATCACTAGGTGGGGGGGAAAACAGCAAACAGGTTGGAATTAAAGGAACAGAATTCTCTGAGTTCACTTTTTTATATAGTTTTTTACTTTAGAATCACAAAATTGTTTTTCGTTTCCCTAAAAGTAAAGTTAAACCAAAGGAGAGGGGGAAAAAAGGAAACCTGAAACTGACTACGATTAGAAAAAACAAACCTAATCGTGTATCAAATCCATAACATTACCACACACACTTAAGGGGCTTAGATTCCAGTACCCACCAACAGCATTTTCCAAGGCTAAGAACTGCCCACCAATCCCTGAACTTTGCTAAAGCTTGTTGTAGAAGTGGTTTGATGGCGTATTTCTAAAATAATTGTGTGTGTGTGTGTTGCAGGATACATGTACTTTCTTGTAACTTTAAAGAAGAGTGTTATTTGCTTGAGCTCTCTGGGACTGCTTATAGCAAAGCAAACATTTTAATAATTACACACTTAGCAAATCACCTCCCAGCACTCGGGACTGAGCCGGGCAAAAAGCCAAACTCCACGCCGAGCGCCAGGGCGGCTGAGGGTCACTGAGGGGACAGCACCCCCTGCAGGACAGTCTTTGCCACGAGCCTGCCTTCCTCCTGCAGCTGCTGTATGTTAATTGCAATTTTTCCAACCCCAAAACTTGGGCCCTCCTCCTTCCCGTGGGTTTCATTGGAGGAGGGAGGTATCTGCCTTCATAGAGTCTGTCTTTCCCGCGGTTCAGTTATGGACCAGTGGGAAGGCAGAGTGTTCACTGTCAGACCGAACGAGGTCAGTATAGCACAGACCGAGGTTTTGACCCTGGAGATGATGAAAAAAGGTAGATCTCCAGAGGGTGGGGAGATGAAATCGGTTACGGGAAGAGGCTGTCCCAACGTGGCTTGGGTTATAAAATCAAGGGGACAGAGCGTGGGGGGTGAGGGGGATGACCATGCGGAGCAGCCCGTTGGAGCAGGGCGGCAGCTCTTCCTTGGGCGTCGCAGTTAATCGGGTAATGACTGTGATGATCAGATGAGGCGCTTCTAATCCGCACATGCGGGGGAGGGGGGCAGACTGCCAAGGCAGAGTAGTCAACGGCTGTTGGCTCTGTGGGCGACCAGGCAGGGCCGTGTGGGTGTCCGGGTCTGCCTGACTCCAGCCCTCGTGTTCATTCTCCTTGAGGGTTGCTGGTTAGCAAAGAGGGGCCAGCTCTCCAGGAGCTTCCAGCCAGGGTAGGCGGAAGGGTGGACTTCCTCCGCTCTGAGCCTTTCTTTGCCTTTTCTTCCCCAGATCCCAGCTTGCAGTCAGGGGAGGGGGACTGGAGCGACCACCCGGGGTGACTGGCAGGCTCCCAGCCACCTACCAGGGACTCTCCATCTCCATCTCCCCTGCCTGAAGCCCGCAGTGGTGTCCTTCAGTACTTAGAGGACACAGTGGCTCTGGGAAGGGGGGAGGGGGCTGCCAGAGTGGCTGGGGGGGTGGGCACAGTGTGTACACTGTTCACATCTGGGTGGTGGAAATCTTACCTTGTTCGCTCGGCAGGAACAGCTCTGCACCAAGCTACTAAAGCCCACAGTGAATGACATTTGAGGCTCAGAACCGCAATGGGCACTGAGGCGTGTGCATGTGAAATCTATCTGCTAGGTTCTCCCCTTTATTTACCGCTTAGCCACTCACTGCGCTGAGCACTTTACAGGCATAATGCGGGCAAGAGTTTTGAATTGTGTTATTATGATTTTTTTTCTCTTGCTTTCCTTTGGATGTGACCTCCCTGCCAAAGTCTTTCTTTCTTTTTTTTTTTTGCCTTGGTCTTGCTGCTGGAATCCAAAGCTTTTACTCCAGCTCAGAGCTGAGAGCCGACAGGATTGAAAATGGGAAGGATTTTGTAAACTTGTTTAGGCCCCAGGCCCCATAGACATGCTCAGATGTCTTCAAATCAAGGGTACACAAACTTCTGGGGTGCACAGTGTCTTTCCAGGAGTGGGGGCTGGGGAAACCAGAAAATAGGTTTTACTACTTTATTGACTAATACATAGAATCTGAAAAAAATCTTTTTTCTTTAAAGATTTTATTTATTTATTTGAGAGAGAGCGAGCACGCACAACCAGGGGGAGTAACAGAGGGAGAGGGAGAAGCAGACTCCCTGCTGAGCAGGGAGCCCATGTGGGGTTCGATCCCATGACCTGAGCTGAAGGCAGACGCTTAACCGACTGAGCCACCCAAGGTGCCCCTGCTTTACTTTTTCAACCTCTCCTTTTTTCCTTTTTTTAAAATTGAGGTATAATTAACCTATAACATTATATTAGTTTCAGGTGTACAACATAATGATTTGATATTTTTCTATATTACGAAATGATCAGCACAAAAAATCTAGGTAATGGCCGCCACCATACATAGTTAACGAACATATTTTTCTTGTGATGAGAGCTTTTAAGATCTACTGTCTTACTCACCTCTCCTTTTGTCTAGAAATGCACTGCTCTTGAAGGAATTCCCTAGGAGCAAAGCAAAGATCACAGGTAGGAAACACATCCCTGGGAGGCAGCTCTGTGTTCTCAGTGCTCATCCGAAGAATTATCCTTAGTTAGGGGGGATAAGCCTCTGAAAGCAGTTACCATGGAGGTTAGTGATGCTGAGCAATGTGCTTGGTCTTTGGGAATACCAGCCTTTTCAGGACACATTGGCTGAAACTGACAGATGCTATTTCCATATTTCTTTTTTTTTGTTTATTTATTTAAGTAATCTCTATACCAAACGTGGGGCTCAAACTCACAACCTAAAGATCAAGAATCACATGGTCTTGGGATGCCTGGGTGGCTCAGTTGGTTAAGCATCTGCCTTCGGCTCAGGTCATGATCCCGGGGCCCAGGGATCGAGTCCTGCATCTGGCTCCCTGCTTGTCGGGGAGCCTGCTTCTCCCTCTGACCCTCACCCCTCTCATGCTCTCTCTCTCTCTCTCTCAAATAAATAAAATCTTAAAAAAAAAAAAAAAAGAATCACATGGTCTTCCAACTGAGCCAACCAAGCACCCCAGTATTTCCATATTTCTTTCAGATTCTTCGTGTTTTTCAAGAATGGAGTGTAACTTGTTTTATCAAATCATATAAACTATTCTAATTACAGTTTTCATCTTACAAAATGTTTAATATATTCTATTATAAAAAAGAATTGCTAGCACCAGATCAATTTGTTTTAAGCAGTATATACCTCAATAAAAGATGCTTTTTATGTTTAAGAATTATTTGTCAAAATTTGTATTTCTGTTGTTTTCGTCAAATGTGTACTCATTCTATTTGTATTAATAATTCAATTCAGAAGACATGTTTAACACTTAGGATTTACAGTTGATAGGGAATAAAGTAAACTTCAATATTTCAGTTTATATACTTTTTTTGTTCTAGCTAAATATGATAAAGGTCGATAAAAGACTTTAAAGCCTAAAAATACATCCCCTTATGGCGAATATATACAGAGGATGTGGAATGGAAACATGAATTTAAGGAGAAAAAGGAAAAAATGTAAAATTTCCAAATGTTGAAGAAGAGGTTGTTCGTGGATTTAAAATCCTGAAGATAGGGGCGCCTGGGTGGCTCAGTCGGTTAAGTGTCTGCCTTCAGCTCAGGTCATGATCCCAGGGTCCTGGGATCGAGTCCCTCATTGGGTTCCCTGCTCAGCTGGAAGCCTGCTTCTTCCTCTCCCACTCCCCCTGCTTGTGTTCCTGCTCTTGCTGTGTCTCTCTCTGTCAAATAAATAAATAAAACCTTAAAAAAAAAAAAAAACAAAACTTGAAGATAATGGGTAAGAAATTGTTTCAATATTTATTTATTTATTTACTTATTTATTTTGAGAGAGAGAGTGGGGAGGGGAGGGGCAGAGGGAGAGGGACAGAGAGACTCTTAAGCAGGCTCCACGCCCCGCAGTGGGCCCGACTCGGGACTCAGTCTCACGACCCCAATATCATGACCTGAGCCAGAATCAAGAGTCGGTCACTTAGCCACTGAGCCACCCAGGTGTCCCATGATATTTAGATTCCACTGGATACATTTAGAAGACTGACATTAACAGTTTTTTATGTTAAATATTAGTATTTACAAAGGTGGGAAATTCTATCCCTTTGCAAAAATCTATTTAGTGATTATTTTAGATGTCATCTTAAAAATGTGTAAGAGGGTACACACAGTTTTTCTTTTTCTTTCTTTCTTTCTTTCTTTCTTTCTTTCTTTCTTTCTTTCTTTCTTTCTTTCTTTCTT
>NC_138375.1:131251303-131290297 GCF_054177405.1 Leptonychotes weddellii | reverse complement strand
GCTTTTTTGTAGGTGACTGGCATTTTAATGTAGTCTTCATTTGCATTTCCCTGATTCCCAGTAACACTGAGCAAAAACATGCTATGTTGGCCATTTTTTTTTAAATATATATTTTTTAAGATTTTATTTATTTTCGAGAGAGACAATGAGAGACAGAGAGCATGAGAGGGAGGAGGGTCAGAGGGAGAAGCAGACTCCCCGCTGAGCAGGGAGCCCCATGTGGGACTCGATCCCAGGACTCCAGGATCATGACCTGAGCCGAAGGCAGTCGCTTAACCAACTGAGCCACCCAGGTGCCCCATGTTGGCCATTTTTTAAAAGATTTATTTATTTATTTTAGAGAGCACAATAGTGTGGGGAGGGGCAGAGCAAAAGGGAGAGAATCTTAAGCTGAGTTCATGCTGACCTTGGAGCCCGTCGTAGGGCTTGAACTCATGACCCTGAGATCATGACCTGAGCTGAAATCAAGAGTCAGACACTTGACTGACTGAGCCCCCCAGGCGCCCCTGTGGCAGCCATTTAGCTGTCCTCCTGAAGAGATGTTTTGCCTGTTTGTATCAGGTTGTCTGCCTTATTGATTGACAGAGTCTCTTTGGGTATTCTGGACACACAGACCTTTTCTTGGTTATTTGTGTTGCAAATATTTACTTCTACTCTGTGGCTTGCCTCTTTGTTCTCTCAATTGTGTCACAGGATTAACAGTTCTTAAAAATAGTCCGCTTGGTCAATATTTTCCTTTATGGTTACAGTTTCTTAGTTCTATTTAAAAAATCCTTCTCTAGCCCAAAGTCATGGAGACATTTTCTTTTATTATTTTCTAGAAGCCGTATCAATTCACCTCTTCCAAACAAATCTGTAATCCACCGAGAACTGGTATTTGTGTGTAGGTGACATATGGGTTGTTTTTATTTTTTCCATGTAGATACCCAATTGTCTGAGCAAGATTTATTGAAATTGAGGAGCCCCTGGCTGGCTCAGTCAGTGGAGCCTGGGACCCTTGATTTCGGGGTCGTGAGTTTGAGCTCCTGCTGGGTGTAGAGATTACTTAAAAATAAAATCTTGGGGCACCTGGGTGACTGAGTTGATTAAGCAGTTAAGCGTCCGACTCTTGATTTTGACTCAGGTCATGATCTCAGGGTCGTTAGATCGAGCACCGTGTTGGGCTCTGTGCTCAGCGGGGTGTCTACTTGAGATTCTCTCCCTCCCTCTGCCCCTCCCCTCTCTCTCTCTAAAATAAATAAATAACTGTTCTTTCCACACTGTTCTGATTTAATATCTTTGTTGTCAACCTAATATCTATGTATGCCTGAGCCTGTTTCTAGGCTATTCTTTTGGTCTGTTAGCCACGTGCCAACTCCACAGTGTAGATTTCATCTCTTTGTCCAGTAGGAAGGTCCCCCTACTTCATTCTTCTTCTCGGAATCAGCCCTCTGCATTTCCATATAAATCTTAGAAGGAGCTTGACAATTTCCACACAAAAAATCTATTAGGGATGTTGATTGGTATTGTATTGAAATCTATAGGTCAGTTTGTGGAGAAGTGCTAGGCTCTGTTCTGTAACATAATAATAATAGTTTATCCATTATTGAACTTCACAGAAATGGGATCATAGAGTATGTACTATTTGTGTCTGGCTTCTTTTGCTTAAATAATGTGGGTTTTTAAAAAAATACTTAAATATTTTTTTTAAGTAATCTCTATACCCAACATGGGGCTCAAACTGATGACCCCAAGATCAAGAGTCGCACACTCCACTGACTGAGCCAGCTAGGTGCCTCTAAATAATGTTTTTGAAAAGCTTCCATGCTGGGATGCCCGGGTGGCACCCAGTCAGTTGGGCATCTGCCTTCGGCTCGGGTCGTGATCCCAGGGTCCTGGGATCAAGTCCTGCATGGGGCTCCTTGCTCAGCAGGGATCCTGCTTCTACTTCTGCCCGCCACTCCCCAGCTTGTGTTCCCTCTCTCTCTGACAAATAAATAAATAAATAAAATCTTCAAAAAAACAAGTGAAATGCTTCCATGATGTTGCATGTATAAGTAAGTCCTTTTTATTGCTGAGTAGTATTCCATTGTGTGAGTATACCACAATTTGTCTATTTATTTTCCCATTAATGGACATTTGGTTTGTTTTCAGCTTGGGGCAATTATGAGTAAAACTCTTATGAATATCCTTGAACAAGTGTATTTTGGGGCATGTTTTCATTTCTGGGTGAATAGACAGGGGTGGAATTGCTGGGTTATAGGGTCAGTGTATGTTTAATTTCATAAGAATATGCCAAACTCTTTTCCAAAGTGATTGTACCATTTTACACTCTCATCAGAAATGTATGAGAATTCCAATCATGCCACATCATTGACAATATTTGGTATAGTCAGTCTTTGTAATATGAGCTTCATTTTTTTGTGAGTGTGAAGTGTATTTCATTGTAGTTTTAGTGTGCATTTCTCTGATGACCAATGATATTGAGCAAATTTTCATGTGCTTATTGGCCTATACATCAAATTGGGGAGAATTAACATCCTAATAATATGTAAACCTCTAATCCATGAGCGTGGTATATCTCTCCATTTATTTAGGTGTTTAAATTCTCTGAGAAATGTTTTGTAGTTGCAAGTATGAAAAAGTCTTGCAAATATTTTGCAAATTCATTTTTAAGTATCTTATGTTTTTGATGCTATTATAAAATGTATTTTTAAAAAACTTTTTGTTTTTCACTTCTTTATTGGTAGTATATGGAAATACAATTAAATTTGTGAATTGGCCTTTCACCTGTGATTTGCTAAATTCATTTATTACTCCAACTGGGGTTTTTTTCTTGGTATGTTTCTTAGGATTTTCTATGTATACAATCATGGCATTTGTGAATAAAGACCACTTTACTTCCTCATGTTTTTCCTTTTTTT
Source organism: Leptonychotes weddellii (assembly GCF_054177405.1). Lineage (NCBI taxonomy): Eukaryota > Metazoa > Chordata > Mammalia > Carnivora > Phocidae > Leptonychotes > Leptonychotes weddellii. Next base: position 131,287,394 of record NC_138375.1, on the reverse strand, counting down.
TTTTTTTAATTTTAAGTAAGCTCTGCACCCTACGTGGTGCTTAAATTCATGACCCTGAGATCAAGAGTGGTACGCTCCACTGACTGAGCCAGCCAGGCGCCCCTACTTCCTTGTTTTCAATCTTTGTGCTTTCTATTTATTTTTCCTGACATACTGCTCTTGCTGGCATCTCCAGGGCACCACTGAATAGTAATCATGAGAGCAGACATCCTTACCTTCTTCCTAATCTTGGGGGAAAGTCATTCAGTATTTCACCATTAATTAAGATGTTAGTTGAGGTTTTTTTGTAGATGACTTTTATCAGATTGAAGAAATTCCCTTCACCTCTTAATTTACCGAGGTATTTTTTTTAATCATTAATGGGTTTTGAATTTTTCCAGATGCTTTTTCGACATCTAAAGAGCTAATCTTGTGTCTTTTCTCTCTTATTTGGTTAATGTGGTGGTTGGTTGATATTTCTAATGTTAAAGCAACCTTGTTTTCTGGGATAACCCGCCTTAGTCAGATATATCATCCTTTTTGTATGCCACTGGATTTGATATGCTAATATTTTTTTGAGAAATTTTGTACTTTGGGGGCGCCTGGGTGGCTCAGTCATTAAGCGTCTGCCTTCAGCTCAGGTCATGATCCCAGGGTCCTGGGATCGAGCCCCACATCGGGCTCCCTGCTCCTCAGGGAAGCCTGCTTCTCCCTCTCCCACTCCCCCTGCTTGTGTTCCCTCTCTTGCTGTGTCTCTCTGTCAAATAAATAAATAAAATCTTAAAAAAAAAATTTTGTACCTCTGTTCATGAGAAGTTATTGGTCTGTAACAGTGCTGTCCAATAGAACGTTCAGTGACGATGTAATGTTCTGATCTTGTGTGGTCCAGTATGGCAGCCACTAGGCACACGTGGCTACTGAGCACTCGAAATGTGGCTAGTGTGACTGAAGAACTGAATTTTACATTTTACTTAATTATAGTTTCCATAACCACATGGGCTAGTTGCTGCTGTATTGGACAGTACAGGTCTGTAATTTAGAAACTTATAATCTTCTTGTCTTTTTAAAATATTTACATATTCTGTTATCTTATTTTGATTTTCCTGTTGAAGGACTGTCCTTACATGAGTCTTTCTGTTTGTTCTCTATAGCTGTAATTTTCTCTCTAGTCCTTTTAATACCTTTTTTTTTTTAAGATTTTATTTTCAGGTAATCTTTACACCCAATGTGGGGCTCAAACTCACAACCCCGAGATCAAGAGTTGCATGCTCTATCAACTGAGCCAGCCAGGCGCCCCTCTTTTAATACCTTTAGTTCAACTTCGTCCTGATTGCTTTCTCCATATGTGTCCTCTATTAGGGTACTTTAGGGTCTTTATCTGCTTCGGAGGTCTTTGAATTTCATTATCATTGCAGTGATGAATTTATTTTATTATTCTTCCACTTCTTTCCTGAGCTCTGACAGATTATGTTTTATCTTATCCTGTTTGCTCACAATTTCTACCCCAGCTGCTGTTACTTCTTCCTTGTTTTTATGCTTCATAAAAGCAATGCTTTAGTTTTAACTTTAGAGTAAGATGTTTGTCATAAAGTTTTATCTATTCTGTTACAACTTTTTATAAACATATGCAACTAGCAAAAGAGCCCCCAAAATATGATGCATAAAGGAACAACAAAATAACAAGGAGAAATGGACAATTAAACGATCATATTTGGAAACTTCAATTCTCAACTTTCAAGAATAGATACAGCAATCAGGCAAAAGAGCAACAAGGATGTAGAGGACTCAAAGAACAGTATAATCCAACAGACCCAACAGACATCTCTAGAATAATACTCCATCCAACAATAGCAGAATACACATTCTTTTCAAGCACACATAGTACATTCTCCAGGACAGATCATATGCTAGGCCACAAAACAAGCTTCAATAAATTAAAAAGGATTGAAATCATACAAAGTCTGGCCTATGCCCACAATGGAAGTTAGATTTCAATAATAGAAGAACTTTCGGAAATTCACAAATATATGGAAATCAAATATCACACTCCTAAATAGTCAATGAGTCAAAGAAGAAATCACGCATAGAAAACACTCTGGGATGAATAAAATAGGAAATACAACATACTGAAATGTATGGGATGTAGCAAACCTTCTATGTTCATGGATCATTAAAATTGTTACGATGGCAATACTTCTCACATTGACTTACAGACTCAGTGCAATCCCCATCAAAACCCCATCTAGCTTGCTTGCAGAAATTGACAAGCTGATCCTGGTGTTCATTTGCAAATTTTAGGAACCCAGAATGGCCAACACATCTTGAAAAAGAAGTTGGGAGGACCCATACTTCCTGATATCAAAAGTTACTACAAAAATGCAATTATCAAGACAACCTGGGGGCACCTGGTTGGCTCAGTCAGTAGAGCGTGCGACTCTTAATCTCGGGGTTTTGAGTTTGAGCCCCATGTTGGGTGTAGAGATTACTTAAAAATTTTTAAAAATCTAAAAAGAAAAAAAACGTGGGACTCACATAAAGTTAGGCATATATATCGATGAAATAAAATAAAGAATCCACAAATAAACTCATACATTTGTGGTCAGTTGACTTTTGACAAGGATGCTAAGACAAATGTGCTAAGGATACAGAACAGTTGTTCTAACAAATGTGGAAAGAATAGTCTCTTCAACAAACGGTGCTGGGACAACTGGATATCCCCTTGCAAAAGAATGAAGTCGGATCCCAACTTCACTCCATACACACAAATCAAGAGCTAAAACTATAAAAGACTTAGAAGAAAATAAAGGGCAACTTCTTGTCAGGCAAAGGGTTTGTGATATGACACCAAAAGCACACAACAAAATAAAAAATAGAGAAATTAGACTTCATCAGCACTTAGCAACTTGTGCATCAATATCAAGAAAGTGAAAAGAACAACAAAATACAAGCACTCTTAGAATCATCTTTTATACATGTGCATACATTTATGACAATGTGATTAAAACAAGAAAGTGAAAAGACAACCCACAGAAAATATTCACATATCTTATATCTGAGAAGAGTCTAGTATGCAGCATACATAAAGAATTCCTACAACTCAATAGTAAAAAGGTAGGGGTGCCTGGGTGGCTCAGTTGTTAAGCATCTGCCTTCGGCTCAGGTCATGATCCCGGCGTCCTGGGATCGAACCCCGTGTCGGGCTCCCTGCTCAGTGGGAAGCCTGCTTCTCCCTCTCCCACTCTCCCTGCTTGTGTTCCCTCTCTCACCATCTCTCTCTCTGTCAAATAAATAAATGAAATCTTTTTAAAAAAAATAAAAAGGTAAAAAACCTAACTTATTTATTTATGTATTTTTTAAGTAGGCTCTCCGCCCAGCCTGGGGCTTGAACTCGCACCCCGAGATCAAGAGTTGTGTGCTCTACCAACTGAGCCAGTCAGATGCTAAACCTAATTTAAATAGGTAAATAACCTAATTTAAAAGTGGGCAAAGGATCTGAGTAGATATTTCTCCAAAGAAGTTACGTGTTCTGGCAATAAGCTCATGAAAAGATGCTCAACATCATTAGTCATTAGGGAACGACAAATCAAAACTGTGATGAGATACCACTTTATACCTATTAGGATGGCTATAATCAAAAAGGCAGATAAGATGTGGAGAAACTAGAATCCGTGTGCAGTGATGATGAAAATCTAAAATGGTGCAGTGGCTTTACAAATCATTTTGGCAGTTCCTCCAGAACTTAAACAGAGTTGCCAGTTGGTCCAGCAGTCCCATTCCAAGAAAATTGAACATAAGCACCAAACAAACATGTACACACATGTTTCATAGCGGCACTATTTACAATAGCTTTGTGAACTCATATGTCCATGAATGGATGAACAGATAAACCAAATGTGGTATGTCCATACAATAGAATATTATTCAGTCATAGAAAGGAATGAAGTACTGACAGGTTACAATATGGATGAACCTTAAAAACATTATGCTAAATGGAAGATGCCAGTTACAAAAAACCACATGTTGTATGATTCCATGTATATAAAGTATTCAGAATAGATTATAATCTAGAAAGACAGAAAATAGATTATTAGTTGCCAAGGACTGAGGAGGACAGCAGTGGGAAAATGGAGGGGGGAGTGACTGCTAATAGATACGGGTTTCTCTTGGAGGTCAAGAAAATGTTTTAAAATTGGATTTTGTAATGGTTTCACAGCCCTGTAAAAATGTTGAAAACCACTGAATAGTGTACCTTAACTGGGTGAATTAAAGCTGTTAAAAATTTGCACGATTCATCACGATGTTAAAATGCAGGTGTGACTTAGTAAGTCTGTGGTAAGGAGACAGTTTTGAGTAGCAAGGGGATTACAGACAGTTCTTTCCTACAGAAGCTTCCATGCCTACTAGGCATATGAGACATAAACACAATATGGTCAGTAAAAAAGGAGGCGAAATACATTACCCTCCAAACTTGAAAAACGATCTCCAAGGGTAGAGACTGACTCTTGAAAGAACCAATACACGAGGATGAGGATAGTTACTGCAGACATTTCAGGAGGCATCTGTGCAAAGAAATTTGCAAACATCCAACCAAACAGGCCAGTACGTCCTTAGGAACTGCGTTTAACCAAAATTGAAATCCAATCCATTCTACTGAGCCTCAGAGAAGCTGTGTTTAAAGAACGGGGCTTATACCCAGGAAAGCAGAGCCAGAGAGTCAGACCATGTTAGTGTCCCGGGCGGGTCTGTCCCTGCAGTGAGATGGTGGTGGCATCCTGTCTGGGCCTGAGGACCTCTGTCATTGAGGGTCGATCTGGCTCAAGCGACCTTCCAGTAATCATTACACTCTCCCTGGGGGACTCTCATTTAAGAAATTTGTTAACCTGGTTCACTATAAATTACTGTTTCGGTGTCTCATTTACCCAGTTGAAGCCATTCATGAGTCCTGGCTGTATTCCATTTCTGGACTCCAAGTTGAGACTCAGACTGTGGATCACAACAAACACAGCAAGCCGTGTCCTCTGAGAAGCCTGGTACCTCCAGACAAACAGTAGCTGTACTTCGTTCTCTTTATTACAACTCAAACAAAAACTCTAGGCTAAATGCCAAGAGAGACGAGGTGTGCCAGAAGGAGTAATTGTCAAAAGTTGGGCTTGTCAGGGCGCCTGGGTGGCTCAGTCATTAAGTGTCTGCCTTCCACTCAGGTCATGATCCCAGGGCCCTGGGATCGAGCCCCGCGTCGGGCTCCCTGCTCAGCGGGAAGCCTGCTTCTCCCTCTCCCACTCCCCCTGCTTGTGTTCCCTCTCTCGCTGTGTCTCTCTCTGTCAAAAAATAAATAAAATCTTAAAAAAAAAAAAAAAGTTGGGCTTGTCAGGGATGCCTTCCATGAGAGGTAGGGCTTGAGACAGGGGGTGAAGAATGGCTATAATCTGAATATCTTGGGGAGAAAAGAGACCTTCTGGGTAAGAGACATGTGAAGAGTAAAGTTAAGATGGGAAAAATTGAATTGACTTCCTTAGGTGACCATCTGGCTGGAACAGAGGAGTTATTCAATTAGCAGAGGCACTTTTAGGCTTGGAAAGGCAGGTAGAGAGATCTGATCAGGAGAACCCGAACACTAAGCTGTAGAGTTTGAAATTTGTCTTCTAGGTGGCGAGGAGCCATTGATGATTGCTTTATAAAGGGGAATCCTATTTTAAATGACATTTGAGGGTGGAGGTGTATACTCTGTGGGGTACACCAGAGGTTGTCAAACTCTGGCCCCCCCACCTGTTTTTGTAAATAAAGTTTTATTGGAACACAGCCACTTCCATTCTTTTACATCTATCTGTTTTCATGCCAAAAAGGCAGAATTGAGTCATTGCTATAGAGACTGTATGGCCCACAGAGCCTAAAATATTTGTTATGTGGCTCTTCTCACAGGAAGAATTGGCCAATCCCTGGTGTACAGCACAGAGTAGAGAGACCTACATCAGACAGCAAGGAGCTCAGGTCAGGGATGCAAAAGGACGGAGTCACAAGGTGATGAGGGGAGCTTGGCAGAGGGGAGCTTGGCAGAGGGGAGCTTAAGGACCCATCATTTCAAAGGAAGAGTTTACGGATTGACTGGAATGTGGAGCTAGGGAGAGGAAAGCACTGAGGATAGTTCTGAGGTTTGGAGTTCACCTCACTAAAAAAAAAAAAAAAAAAAAGGGAAATTAAAAGGTAGAATCTGGTTTGCGATCATGAAAGCTCATCCAGCCTCAGATATCCAGAGAGATATGGCAATTTGGAACTTTTGAATTTTCCTGGAAAAAAAATGCATGGGTTTCCAATGAGAACATTTATGTATTACTTGCATAACTTTTCAAAAAATCAGTAAGACGGGGCACTTGGATCCTAGTTCTAGATATTTCATGCAAGTGGAATCATAAATATGTGTCCTTTTGTGTCAGGTTTCTTTCACTTGGCGTAATGTTTCCAAGGTTCATCCATGTCATAGCACATGTCAGAACTTCATTCCTTCTTAGGGCTGACTAATGTCCCCTTGCGTGGATAGGCTGCATTTTGTTTATCCATTCAACTGTTGGCAGACACTGCGTTGTTTCCACCTTTTGACCATTGTGAATAGTGCTGTTTAGAACATTGATGGGCAAGTGTCTAAGTCGCTGTCTTCGATTCTTTGGGGCATATACTTAGGAGTGGAATTGCTGGGTCATATGCTAATTCTATGTTTAGCCTTTTTTTTTTTTTTAGCTTTTATTTAAATTTCAGTTTGTTGGGTGCCTGGGTGGCTCTGTCTGTTGTACGTCTGCCTTCGGCTCAGGTCATGATCCCAGGGTCCTGGGATTGAGCCCCACATCGGGCTCCCTGCTTGGCAGGGAGTCTACTCCTTCGGCTCTCTCTGCCCCTCCCCCCTGCTCATGTGCTCTCTCTCTCTCAAATAAATAAAATCTTAAAAATAAATTCCAGTTAACATATAGTATAATATTAGTTTCAGGTGTGCAATTTAGTGATTCAACACTTACATACAACATCCGGTGCTCATCACAAGTGCACACCTCACTCCCCTTCACCTGTTTCCCCCATCCCCCCACCACCTCCCCTTCCCCCCTGGTGACCTCTCTATAGTTAAGAGTCTGTTTCTTGGTTTGTCTCTCTCTCTCTCTTATTTTTTTCCCTTTGCTAGTTTGTTTTGTTTCTTAAATTCCACATGTGAGTGAAATCGTATGCTATTTGTCTCTCTCCGACTGACTTATTTCACTTAGCCTCATACTCTCCAGCTCCATCCATGTCGTTGCAAATGTCTGTGTTTAGCTCTTTGGGGAATCTTTTCCTTCCTTGGTTGAAGTCCCTGGAAAAACTATCTAATGCCATTTCACTTTATGTTTGTATATAGAGCAAAGTTACGTCCTTTTTGTGGAATAGAATGTGAACCTCTGGGTTTGTCGGCATGAAGAGTTAATAGACTTTCCATATGATGAGGGTCTCACCTAATCCTCAAGATTCAGAGGTACTTTTACCTCTCATTTAGAAAGGCTCAGAGGCTGAATAATTTTGTTGCATAAAGACCTAAACCGCCCGAATCTTAAAGGTCCCCCCTCTTTTCCAGAATGGTATTTAACCAAAAGGAGGCTGAGTCCAACAGAGGAAAGGAATAGAATTAAAATGCAAAGTTCTAGAAAAACAGTCACCAGGGAGTCATTGGTTTGAGTGTGAGAAGTTTATTAGCTTGCAAACTCTTGGCTGCGTCATTTTTAAGACATCAGAGGAATCATTAAGATATATATATATATATATTTTTAAAGATTTTATTTATTTATTTGACAGAGAGCTAGAGAAAGAGCACAAGTAGGCAGAGAGGCAGGCAGAGGGAGAGGGAGAAGCAGGCTCTCCATTGAGCAGGGAGCCCGATGCGGGACTCGATCCCAGGATCCTGGGATCATGACCTGAGCTGAAGGCAGCCGCCTAAACGACTGAGCCACCCAGGCACCCCCTCATTAAGATATTTTTATAAGCAAAAACACTGCAGTTTGCCACCAGTGGGGCCATGCATTAATAGGGAGGAGAACCAAACCAGCTCACGTCTCTGTTCTTCTGTGTCCTATTCCTGGGGAACAAGAATTGTAATTAACATAGGGACGATACTTAAAACCAGTGTTCCTCCTGTTGCCTCCTGAAGAAACCTCCTCTGACTTCTCCAGGGAGGTAGAAAGGAGCTGGCTTTTTTAGGAGGCGTTCTTTGTAGCTTGCAGGAAAGGGGACTCAAGATGAATGATTCAGACCCACCCGAGCAAGCTGTCTGTAAGAGGCCCTGAGCTCCACGCTCATTAACAAGTTGTGCCCACACCTTCCTTTTCACCAATCTGGGCAGCAGCTGGGGTGAGAATTTCACCATCGCCCACCCCTCTTCCCCAGCATTGCCCCTGCTGCCCCGCCCCCCATAGGAGTTTAACCGTGTGCCTACATTTTTTTTTTTTTTTAAATGATCCTGTCTCAAAGCTACTACTATCTGGCCTCAAATCCTGGTTTGAACAGAAAATCTGGCTGAAGATCCTTCCTCCCACCCCCTCACCCCCAGAAGCACTGCCATCCCTGTCAGTAGCCCCTTAATCAACCTGGCTAATCATAGCTCTAGCTCTTACCACTCCCTGAAATCAGAGTGTGTTCATATTCTCTCTCTCTCCCCCTGGTAGGAATGCAAGCCCCTCAAAGTAGGGACTTTGTGTCTGTCTTGTTAATCGCTATATGCTCAGTATCTTTTTTTTTTTTTTAAGATTTTATTTATTTGTTTGAGAGAGAGTGCAAGCGAGCACAAGCAGGGGGAGGGGCAGAGGGGGAGGGAGAAGCCGGCTCCCTGCTGAGCAGGGAGCCTGACACGGGACTCGATCCCAGGACCCCGGAATCATGACCTGAGCCAGAGGCAGACGCTTAACTGACTGAGCCACCCAGGCGCCCTTATGCCCAAAACCTTGAACAGTGCTTGGCACAGAAGCTTAAGATTATGTGTTGAATGAAATAATTGGTATCTCTTATCTTATTTTTAAATTACCTTTTCTGCACTGAAACAGAAGTTCTTTTCTGTTGTCCTGGAGTCTTCAATAAGGTTTTCCTATTATATCCTGTTATCTTTATTTGGGGGAATAAGAAGAGGGTCTCCTGCTCATACTCAGGCCACATGGGATGGGGAGGGTGGTGACAGTGGCAAAGTGACCCACAGAGAGTGAGTGCGCGGGGACTGGCGAGTTCCTGGGGTCTGGATTGTTGCTTCCCCAGGGGTTTAAAGAAAAGAATGATTCCTAAAGCCTGGAAAATTGAGGTCTATTTATGGATAGGTTATGTTTGAGTTCCATATTGTTACATAAAACACCTTCTTGCACTTGAGGAACAACGAGTGTAGAAGGCAAACAGATGTCTAAATAGACAAGTACAGCACCTGGCTGGCTCAGTGGGCAGAGCATATCTCCCTTGATCTCAGGGTCGTGAGTTCAAGCCCCATGTTGGGTGTAGAGCTTACTTTATTTTTATCTTATTATTTTTTTAAAGCGACAATAATTTATTTCCTAGAATTCTGGAGGTTGTCTGGGCTCAGGTGGCGGTTTCTTGCTGGTGTAGGCTGAGCTCACTCATGAAGCGGCACTCTGCTGGGAGCTTGGCTGAGGCCCAGTGTCCAAGAGAGCCTCTCATCGTCCAGAACCTCTCTGTCCCTGTGGTCTTTCACCCAGCAGCAATCTAACTTGAGCTTTTTCAAGCCATTTCAAGACATCAAAAACAGGAGCTCCCAGGATTCTTTTTTTCCCCATTTTTAATTTTAATTTAAATTCAATTAATTTCAGAGATTTCAGAGGTAGAGGTCAGTGATTCCTCATCTTATATAACACCCAGTGCTCATTGCATGACGTGCCCTCCTTACTGCCCATCACCCAGTTACCCCATCTCCCCACCTACGTCCCCTCCAGCAACCCTCCGTTTCCTATGGTTAAGAATCCCTTAGGGTTTGTCTCCCTCTCTGGTTTCATCTTTTTTTTTTTCCTCCCTTCCCCTATGCTCCTCTGTTTTGTTTCTTAAATTCCACATATGAGTGAGATCATATGATACATGTCTTTCTCTGATTGACTTATTTCGCTTAGCATCATACCCTCTAGTTCAATCCACGTCGTTGCAAATGGCAAGATTTCTTTTTTCTTTTTCTTTTTTTTTTTGATGGCTGAATAGTAGTCCAACTTTATTTTTCTTTAGGGTGGACCCCTAAAGTTTTCTTTAGTCTCTTAGCCCTGGGTGATTTCCAGTGCATTCACATAGCCTGAATCTCAGGACTCAGCCTGAGAAAGCCCTCTCACTGGGTCTGCTCTTCATGAGGAAATTTCTTTTTTTATTTTTTATTTATTTTATTTTATTTTATTTTTTTTTTTATTTAACTTTATTTTATTTTTTTATGAAGAAATTTCAAATGGCAATGAAAGGCAAGCCACTGTCGGAGAGAAGGGTTCCCTCATCTCGCGTCCTGGAGTAGATCGGCTCCCCATTCATGTTCCCATATATCCCAGACTTACCTTTTGTAACCACGGTCCCCTTGGCTAATGTGTGTGATGTCTGAGGTCCTCATCAGGATGTCTGCTCCGGGGAGGAGGGGGTCAGTCACTGCTGCACAGCAGTTGGTTCAACAGATAATTATTGAAGGACTGACCACTCCCTGTTTCTTTTACTCTCCTTGAGCAAAAGGGAGAGTCCGGTGATCCTGGCCTTGAAGACGCGCTGGTTCCTGAATCTTCCTCCTTGTGAGGGACCGAGCAGGTTAATCAGGGCGATAGTGTATGACGGCGATTGGTTCCCGGGCCACCCGGTGCGGGCAGTCTGTTCTGGGCTGTTCAAAGCTGGAGGGCAAGTCTTTTTACTTATTTATTTATTTATTTATTTGAGAAAGAGGGATACAAGAGGGGGTAGGGTCAGAGGGAGAAGCAGACTCCCTGCTGAGCAGGGAGCCCGATGCGGGGCTTGATCCCAGGACCCCGGGATCATGACCTGAGCCGAAGGCAGACGCTTCACCGACTGAGCCACCCAGGCACCCCAACAAATAAAAATCTTAAAAAAAAAAAGAGTAAAAGTGTCTTTTGGTGGTGGTGGTCATTTGTCAATTCAGAGTTTCCTACTCTTGTGTTACTTCCACATAAAGGCTTGTCCTAAACAGTACACTTTCCTTTTGTCATTTAAAACCTCTGCTTTTTTGGGGTGCCTGGATGGCTCAGTCCATTAAACATCTGCCTTCAGCTCAGGTCATGATCTCAGGGTTCTGGGATTGAGCCCTGTGTCGGGCTCCTTGCTCAGTGGGGAGTTTGCTTCTCCCTCTCCCTCTGCTGTTTGCCCTGCTTGTGCTCTCTTTCTGTCTCTCAAATAAATAAATAAAATCTTTAAAAATAAATAAATAAATAACGCCTCTGCTTTTTTTCCTAGAGATTAAAATGGGAGTCCTGTTGACATCTTCCTCAGTTTTCTTTAGTCTTCGAGCCCTGGGTGATTTCCAGTGCATTCACATAACCACATCTCAACTAAACCACAGCTGTGAACACACAGTGCCTTCCATTGCCAATGCACATGATGCGAACTCATACCGTCCTTCTAGAAGTCCGAGAGATTAGCCTCAGGAAGACCTCCATAAAGAGGTGTGCCTTCTTTTGTTCTTCCTGGAAGGGGTTTATGGTCCTGCAAACTTTCTCCCTGTAGACACTCAGGTCAGAGTCGCCACAAAAAGAAGCTATTTTTTTTTTTTTAAGATTTTATTTATTTTTTAGAGAGCGAGTGAGAGGGAAACAGCATGAGAGGGGAGAGGGTCAGAGGGAGAAGCAGGCTCCCCGCCGAGCCGGGAGCCCGATGGGGACTCGATCCCAGGACCCTGGGATCATGACCTGAGCCGAAGGCAGACGCTTAACCATCTGAGCCACCCAGGCGCCCCCAAAAAGAAGCTATTTAACCAGCCTGTCTACAATTCATGACCGGGACATATATGTCAGTGTTTCCCAGAGCCTCCCGCTTACTTAAGATCAAACAAAATGCAGCTTTTCAAGAATTGCTGAAATTAAAAGATTTGACTCTGCATCTCTTCTAGAAACGAAGCAGGGTCTTCCCTGAGGGTCTACTTAGTGCTTCTTCAGAAAATGGGGGGATCAAGGGTTGAAAAACTTAAATACCTTGGAAAAGGTGAAACAGCTGGTTTCTACAGCAAGGTGGTGGTACTCTGCACAGAGGCATTCAAATTAAATTAAAAACAAAAAAAAAACCTCTTTTTTTTTTTTTTTAAGATTTATCTATTCATTTTAGAGGGGGAGGCAGAGGGAGAGAGAGAGAGAGAGAGAATCTCAAGCAGATTCTGTGCTGAGCGCGGAGCCCGACGCGGGGCTCAATCCCACAACCCTGAGATCACAACCTGAGCCAAAACCAAGAGTCAGATGCCCAACTGACTGCGCCACCTAGGTGCCCCCCAAAACAACAAAATTCTTGTGGTTAAATGTCTGGGGGGACCATTTTCCTCTTGTATAGGCTGTCATGCAACATTCTGCGCTCTCTATGTTTAGTTAAACTTGGAAGGGGATGGTGGGGGGAATAGCAGCTCAGATTATAGGGCTTTGTAGGTAGACTTGATTTTAACCAATGAGCCTAGAATGTCTTCTCCATTTGTTCCAGGAAAATAAACTCTCCCTAGAGTTTCTTTCTATTGGGAACACACTTCATCCCATCAGGGGTCCTCCCTGGGAAGGCAGGAGTAGAAGTTGTGAAAAGGAAAGCCAAAGAGAGGGTCTATCAAAGAGAGGACAGTGCCAACACAGGACCCTGTTAAAGGGGAAATCTCCCGACTGTAATGAGGTAGGGCCCAAGGCTTGGGTACAGTCACTCAACATAGAACCATTGAAAAGTGCAGACAGACTGGGTTGGAAGACCAGCCTCCCACCCCTTACTAGTGGGCAAGAACCTTACCCTCCCTGGACCTGTTTCCCCATCTGCAAAGTGAGGGGTTTCCTGTCCCCCAGTCACTGAAACGTGCTAGTTACTGTTACTACTCATGAGAATGTACAATGTGAGAAAAATCCTCTAAAAGTAGAGATCTGGGTTCAGACCTAAAAGCCAGAAATAGCTCATGTCCTAATCTCAGAATTTCCCTAGTCATCTGAACCAAACTTAGCAACGTCCTCCCTTTTATGCTTGGCTCATCCAAATTGTATAAGTCGTTCAAGAGCAATAGGTGTGAGAAAAAAAGAAATGTCAACACGCTTTAACTTTCCACGCTTTGGGGCGCCTAGCTGGCTCAGTCGTAGAGCATGTGACTCTCAATCTCGGGGCGGTGAGTTCGAGCCCCATGTTGGGTGTAGAGATTACTTAAATCAATAAATAAACTTAAAAAAACAATCTCCACAGCTGTGATAGGACCTTGACTAGCAGAAGCTGTGCTTGGAAGCAAGAAAATACATCTAAAAAAAATGGTCTCTCATTTTTCAGGAAGAATAAATCCCCCTGTCTCCCAGGATAGGTAAAAAATAATTAAATTTGAGCGCCTATTATCTGTGCTAGGCACTTCATATCTACACCATGTTATTATTTTTTTTTAAGACTTTATTTATTTGTTTGACAGAGAGAAAGCACAAGCAGGGGGAGTGGCAGACAAAGGGAGAGGGAGAAGCAGACTCCCTGGCGAGCAGAGAGCCCAACATGGCGCTTGATCCCAGGAACCTGAGCCGAAGGCAGATGCTTAACCGACTGAGCCACCCAGGTGCCCCTATTTTCTTAGACCATATACAAAAATAAATTCAAAATGCATTTAAAGCCTAAATATGAGACCTGAAACTATAAAAATCCTAGAAGAGAGCAAATTTCTCTGATACTGGCCACAGCTACTTTTTTCTAGGTAGGTCCCCTGAGCCCAGGGAAATAAAAGCAAAAATAAACTATTGGGACTCCATCAAAATGAAAAGCTTCTGCACAGCAAAGAGAACAATTAACAAAACTAAAAGGCAACCTACAGAATGGGAGAAGATATTTGCAAATGACACATCTGACAAAGGCTTAGTATCCAAAATACATAGAGAACTTACACAACTCAACACCCTCCCCCAAAATAATCCAATTTAAAGATGGGCAGAAGACATGAACAGACATTTCTCCAAAGAAGACATCCACATGGCCAACAGACACATGAAAAGATGTCAAAATCACTGATCATCAAGGAAATGCAAATCAGAACTACATGAGATATCACCTCACACCTGTCAGAATGCCTGAAGTCAACAATATAAGAAACAACAGGTGTTGGCAAGGATGTGGAGAAAGGGGAACCTTCTTACACTGTTGGTGGGAATGCAAACTGGTGCAGCCACTCTGGAAAACAGTATGGAGGCTCCTCAAGAAGTTAAAAATAGAACTACCTTATGATCCAGCAATCACACTACTGTGTATTTACCCAAAGAATACAAGAACACCAATTCAAAAGGGATACATTTGTAGCAGCATTATTTACAATAACCAAAATAAGGAAACAACCAAGTGTCCATCAATAGATGAATGGATAAAGAAGATGTGGTATATGTATATATGTATATATATATATGAATATTATTGAGCGATAAAAAAGAATGAAATCTTGCCACTTGCAACAATGTGGATGGAGCTAGAGGGTAGTATGCTGAGTGAAATAAGTCAGTCAGAGAAAGACAAACACCATTTGATTTCACTCATATGTGGAATTTAAGAAGCAAAACACAGGAGCAAAGGAAAAAAAGAGAGAGAGAGAGAGAAACAAACCAAGACACCGACTCTTAACTACGGAGCACAAACTGAGGGTTACCAGAAGGGAGGTGGGTGGGAGGATGGGAGAAATAGGTGATGGGAATTAAGGAGGGCACTTGGGATGAGCACCGGGTGAATAAAATAAAAACTTAAAAAAATATGTCATGGTCTCTGCTTCCTTATTATTTCTTCTCTGATAATTCAGCATAGCCTGATTCAAGTTTCTTTCTTTCTGTTCTTAAACCCCAAATGCAAAAAAAAAAAAAAGGCTCGAGGAAAGGATTTTTCCAACAGTGGTAGGAAAATTGACTTTCCAATGAAATAAACCAGAGTTGAAATTCAGGCATTTACTCTCCACGTAGGTAACTTAAGCAAGTCACTTAACTATAGCCTCAGTTTTTCCAATAATGTCTAATTTATGAAGGAAGGAAATACAGATTTAATAATGTCATTATTGTTTTAAAAGATTTATGTATGTATGTATTTAGAGAGCGAGCGAGCAGGTGGAGGACAGAGGGGGAAGGAGAGTTAAAATCTCAAGCAGACTCAGGGCTGAGCATGGAGCCCGATGCGGGTTTGATCCCCTGACCCTGAGATCATGACCTGAGCCGAAATCAAGTCAGTCACTTAACCACCTGAGCCACCCAGGCACTCCTAATATCATTATTTAATAATACCTAGTTTATGGTGTACTACATATTAAACTAGACAGGATGCATATAAATAGCCTAATAGTGATTATGACTCATGTTTATTGAGCATTATTGAGCATCTGCCATTACATGGCAGACATTGACATGGGTGCTTTATGCAGTGTTCCTAATATTCAAAGCAAAGTTGCAAAGCAGGTATTGCATTTTTGAGGTGAGGAAACTGCAGTTGGAGATTAAGCAATCCACTCAAGAGTGGAAAGTCTGTAGTGTGTGTTAGGATATGCTACCTGTCAGAAATGGCTATTTCAATGATATTCCTGCAATGAGTAGAGGACTTTTTGAGCAGGGCTCATCTGGTTTTACTGGACACCTTAGATAAATCCTGGTATGAGAAGTGAGTCTGATAATTTGCAAATATCTGGAAGTGGTGAAATTAATTTGGATAAACATTATTTATTTTTTTAAATGTCAAAAAACCAAAGACGGTGCAGAATCACCCAACAGTAGCGGAAAACACATTCTTCTCAAGTACATCTGGAAACTTCTCCAGAAGGGACCATATGATAGGCCATAAAATAAGCCTCGGTAAATTTATTTTATTAAAGATTTTTATTTATTTATTTGACAGAGAGAGAGACACAGCGAGAGAGGGAACACAAGCAGCGGGAGTGGCAGAGGGAGAAGCAGGCTTCCCACGGAGCAGGGAGCCCGATGCGGGGCTCGATCCCAGGACCCTGGGATCATGACCTGAGCCGAAGGCAGACGCTTAACGACTGAGCCACCCAGGCGCCCAAGCCTCGGTAAATTTAAAAGGATCAAAATTGTGGAAAGCACATTCTCTGACCACAATGGAGGGAAATGAGAAATTAATAACAGAAGGAAATTTGGAGATTTCACAAATATGTGGAAATTAAACAACACACACCTAACTAACCAATTAGCCAGAGAAGAATCACAGGAGAAATTAGAAAATACTTTGAGATGAATGAAAGAGAAAACACAACATACCAACATTTAGGGGCTGTGGCTAACACAGAGGCTCGAGGGAAACCTACAGCTGTAAACAACTATATTAATAAATGAAAAGATTTCAAATCAATAACCTAACTATATATATGTAGACACTGGAAAAAGAAGAGCAAACTAAACCCAAAGCAAGAGGAAGAAAGGAACTAATGAAGATTAGAGTAAAAATTAATGATATAAAGAATTTAAAAAATTGAGAAAAATCAATGGAGCCAAAACTTGGTTCTTTGAAAGGACCAACAAAATTATCAAACCTTTTTTTTAAATTATCAAACCTTTACCTAGACTGACTGGGAGTAAGGGGTGGAGGGAACATCCAGAGAGACAGAGAGAGAGAAAGGAGAGAGAATTCAAATTACTAAAGTCAGGAATGAAAGAGGGAATATTACTATCAACCTTACAGAAATAAAAAGAAGTATAAGGGAATATTATGCACTGTATGCTGGCAAATTAGATAAATTAGATGAAATGAACAAATTCCTAGGAAGTCACGAATGACCAAAACTGACTCAAGATGAAATAGAAAACTTGAACAGACCTACAACAAGGAAAAAGACTGAATTAGTCATTAAAAATTTTGACACACACACGCACACAGCGCAAGCCCAGATGACTTCACTGGAGAATTCTATCGAACATTTGAAGAAAAAATGAATGAGTTTCCTCACAAACAAATTCAGTTTCCTCACAAACTCTTCCAAAAAACAGAAGAGGAAGGAACACTTTCTAACTCATTCTTTGAAACCAGTATTCCCTGATACCAAAACCAAAGATATTACAAGAAAACCACACACCAATATCTCTCATTAAAGTGTACGCAAAAATCCTCAACATAATACTAGAAAATTGAACCCAGTAATGTATAAAAAAGGTATATATACCATAACCAAGTGGGATTCATCTCAGGAATAAAGGTTGGTTTTAAACAAAATATTTTATTTATTTATTTTTTTAAAAGATTTTATTTTTATTTATTTGACAGAGAGACATAGCGAGAGAGGGAACACAAGCAGCGGGAGTGGGAGAGGGAGAAGCAGGCTTCCCGCCGAGCAGGGAGCCTGATGTGGGGCTCGATCCCAGGACCCTGGGATCACGACCTGAGCCAAAGGCAGACGCCTAACGACTGAGCCACCCAGGCACCCCTAAACAAAATATTTTAAAAATAAAATAAAAAGAATAAAGGTTGGTTTAATATCTGAAAATCAATTATGCAATACACCATATAATAAAGGACAAAAACCACATGAACATCATCTCAATAGATGCAGAGAAAACATCTGACAAAATTCAACACCTCTTCATGATAAACACACTCAAAAAATTTGAAGTATAAGGGAACTTCCTCAACCTGTTGAAGGATATCTACAAAAACCACAGGGCTAACATCACACTTAATGTTGAAAAACAAAGCTTTCTCCCTAAGATCAAGAACAAAACAAGGATGTCTGTTCTTGTCACTTCTATTCAACATTGTACTGGAGGTTCTAGCCATGGCAAGTAGGCAATAAAAAGAAATTAAAGGCATCTATATTGGAAAGGAAGAAGAAAAACTATTTCTATTTACATATTACATAATCCCATAAATAGAAAATCCTAAAGAATGCACACACACACACACACACAAATTATTCAAGCTAAAAATGAGGGGCACCTGGGTGGCTCAATAAGCTGAGCATCTGACTCTTGGCTTTGGCTCAGGCCATGAGCTCAGCACTGAATCTGATTGAGATTCTCTCTCTCCCTCTGCCCCTCCCCCTGCTTGTGCACTTTCTCTTTCTCTCTAAAATAAATAAATAAATCTTAGAAAAAAACCCCCATAAACCCAGTTGTAGTATAAAGGGGCTTATAATGAATAACAAGACACCCATTTCACCTTTATGGCTCTCAAGTGGTTTCCAGAACTGAGGACAAGAGACCAAATATTATAACCAAATTGCTCTTATTACTGAGGAAATGCCAAGGGTTTTTATGAGCTGTGAGCCAGGACCCATGGATGAAGACCAAATATATGAGAAGAAATATCTTTTGGTCATCTGAATGACCAAATATATATTTCTGACAAATCATAATAT
Organism: Leptonychotes weddellii; assembly: GCF_054177405.1. Lineage (NCBI taxonomy): Eukaryota > Metazoa > Chordata > Mammalia > Carnivora > Phocidae > Leptonychotes > Leptonychotes weddellii. Next base: position 131,268,916 of record NC_138375.1, on the reverse strand, counting down.
CCCAAGCCCTTAACATACGAGTCATAGTTATTTTAAATTTCCTATCTGTAATTCCAAACTCTGTGTCATATCTGAGTTTGGTTCTGATTCTTGCTCTTTTCTTCAGTCTGGTTTTTTTTTTCTTGCCTTTTAGCAAGGCTTATAATGCATGATTTATTAGATAAAGGGACTGATACAGACCTTTAACGTCAAGTTTGATGTTAGTCTGGCTAGGAGTTGGACCGGTTTAATGGTTCCTGTAGCTTTAGGTGCCAGTGGCCTTAAGTTCTTCTAGTGTCCTTGTTTGTTTGGCCTCAGTCTGGCTTCATCATGTCTTGTTCAGCCTAAGCTCTCCCTCCCCCAGACTTCATCCTCCACCCCCCAGGACCGGCAGGGTGTTAGATCCCAAAGGATCTTTCTGTAACACAGACCCAACCATATGTCTCCCTGCTCAGAAACTCTCCCCTGCTTGAAACCCCTGCGCCCATGGAATAATGTACATGTTGCTCAGTGTGGCCTTCCCAGGTCCTCAGGGGTCACCTTAGCCTTCCCTCTCCTGCCCACCTCCCCCGACTCCTACACCACATCAGGGTACCAGGGACACCCTGAACTGCTTCCAGGTCCCTCAACATGACACGCTGTCCCCCGGTGTGTTTCTGCCTTGCACTTGCTGATCCTTCTGTAACCCTTCCCATCGGGACTGCAATGTGGCTTCACCAGCGAGATCCTGCCTTTTGGGGGAGGACTTCCCCAAGCCCCTGGTACATTCCTCGGGCAGAATGCCATGCTGTGGTTGCCGCCGATGTCCCAAGGGACCTCTCCCAACAGGCAAACCCCCACCTTACCCCAGGGAGAGGAGGCAAGGGGCAGACACTGTGGATCACCCCCCTGGCTCTGCTTTTGTCCCAGAGGTGGGAGGGGCACCAGACAGCATTGACCAGCCCTCCCACAGGACCCCTCCGGCTGGGGAGAGGAGGAGGGAAGGTCTGGAAGGAAAGGAACATCTGTCTCTTGCCACCTGCTGTACAGGCCAGGGATGAAGGAATCTGGCTCTCAAGTCGGAGTCTTGGGGTCCAAATCCCAAGCTCCACCAGGTATCAGCTCTCTGACCTCGGCAGGCTACTTACCGCTCTATGCTTCATCCTCCTCGTCTATAGAACAGGTGAATAATCAGGACCTAGCTTAGGTAAAGAGAGGCTTCATGAGATGCCCACTGACAGCTAGGTGCTATTCTAGCCACCATGTTGGTCAAATGCCACCCAGCTACGTCCTGGGTCCACTTCCTCCACGTCCTGGCCGGCAAGACAAGGATGTCAGCTCCTCTTGTGGAGCAGGCAAACAAGGTGCCGAGCTGTCTGCTTCCTCGCCGAGCGAACCACCGCTCAGTGCCCCCCTCCTCCTCTGCTGGAGGGGTGGGGGGCGGTGAGGTGCGGAGGCCCCGGCTGGAGAAGCAGGGAGGCTGCACATTCAGGCTGCATCAGGCCTGGCCCGGGGTGCCTATGGGCTCCTGGAAGGTGGTGGCAGTGGCCATGCGGGGCGGGGGGGGGGGCGGGTAGGGGGCCTCCCCCAGCCAAGGCAGCTGGTCCTGCTTCATTCTACTCCTTCCATGCAGGTGGCAAGGAGGGAGCTCCCTATTCTTGTGGGTCTTGCTACGTGCTAGGTGAGTACCGAGCTGGGGGCTCTGATGGCATGTCCAGTCTCGCCAACTCCAGAAGTTGGCGTTCTGCCTCCATGTTATAGAAGTCCAAGATGATGCAGCCAGGGTTGTCCAGAGACTGGCCCACAGGGAGCGAGCACTTCACTCCCCTCTCCTGGGTCTCAAGTTGACCAAGTCCCTCCTACTGCCCTTGCACCGTCATCGCCCTGTGCTCGCCCCTCACCAGGCTGAGTGAAGCTGAACTGCTGAAAGAGGTCACTTTAGGATAACAAGGACCCTCTGTTAGACATCTGAATAGTTACATTGTACTCACACTGCGCTCAGGTGATGCAGTGCACAACCCCCACAACTGTACACGGCGGCCCTGAGATCATCCTCAGAGGGGTAGTCTTTTTGGAGCACAGCTGTTGAATCCACCCTCCTGAACTCTGGGACTTCACTACCTTCTTATGGCATTTCAGGTGTCCTGTTTATTGCTAAACAAACCAATCTTCCCTGGTCCCAAGACTCTCCTGACTTCTGGCCCAAATCTTTGGCAGTCAGATGCCTTGAAGGAATGATCTACCTTGCAGAGCCCCTCACCTCCCACTCTCATTGGCCCCAAGCTTCCTTGCAGATAATTCCTCCAAGGTCACTCCCCAATTCCATGGTCTCCCATGGCTCCCCTCCTTTCCTTCTCCTGGACATCGTGTGATCAGTGCTAATCTGCCCTTATGCTGTGGGAACAACCGAGGATTCTCCTACTTCTCGTCTTCTTCCTCCCACCTCAGAAATGTGGTCTTCCCACCTCCGAGCTACGACCAGGTCCTTGCCGGCACCTTCTGCCTACCCTGAGTCCGGGCCTGTGGATCTACGTCTGTCCATCCCAGTGTGGCAGGATGAAGCTCCCCCCACCCCAGAGTCGGAGCCCATCAGAGCCCAGGGGGACCAGACTGCCCAGAAGGGCAGCGAAGCCTGGAGGGCTGTGGGAGGTGGCAGGAACGTTGCCCTTCGTCCGGCTTCTCTCCCACCTGACCTTCCCCTGGCTTTGGCGTCCCCAGCCCTGTCCCAACCCCTTGCCAGCTCATCACTAAGGGAGGTGCCATCTTTTGCCCCATCTCCCTCCGCTTGGTCACAGGCGACAAACTGGTGGTCCACAACACGTTTTGTCTGGCCCACCACCCTTTTCTGAAGTTTCAATTAGTTGCTAGCATTTAAAAAGTACCCGATTTCACGTAAGAATCCAGAATTCTAGTTTCTTTTGAAAAAATCAGAAGATCTGGCAACACGGGGCCCACATTCCTGCACAGTTGACACCCAGCGGGAGCTGGCCTCCGCAGGTTCCCTTCCTGTGGGACTTGCATGCCGGTTTCTGCAGTTCCAACCTTCTGGATCATCTGGCCACCGATGTCCACCGCCTGGCTTCTGCCCGAGGTGGTCCAGGGGAAGGAACCAAAAGCCCTCAGGTCTAAGTGCACCAAGGCGGGCAGGACAGGGCAAGCAGGAAGGGGGTGGGCAGTCCCAGGTGGGAGCCGTGTTCCAGCCTCTCTCCATCGCTGTTCATTGCTAGCAGCGTCCCGGGCGCCCAAGGGTGTCCTGTCCCAGCTCCAGCCTGCCCCGGGGCGGCCGGGCTGCTGCAAGCGGGTGGCTTGCTAGCCGCTGCTTTGGGCCCCTCCACATCCTACTGGAGTCGGGCCCCGGTCCTGAGGCTTTGTCCTGAGCCTGAGGAGCTGTGTGGCCTGTGGGCACGGGCTTCCTTACTGACCCGCCGGCTCAGCCAAATGTGCACCAGGGGGTGGCAGCCTTGTCACAGTCCAACAGGATGTTGAGGACAGTGCAGGGGGCCCCACCCACCGACAGGGCGGTGCGGGAATCCACGCGGTACTTCACGGTGCTCAGGCCGCCTTCCCGGTCTACCTTGAACTGCTCCTGGGAAGGGAAGGGGGAGAGGGCATGTACTCAGGGCTGTGTGGCTGTCCCCAGCAGCACCGCGGCAGTAAGCAGGAGAGCCGATGCGCCGATATGGCAGGGTGCAGGATGGTGGTCCCTGTGTCACAGGTCTGCCTGGGAGTCGGCACCTACAGCGGAGCCCCTCCCCTGCTCCCCGCCTGCCCAGGCCCTGAAGTCTCAGCTGGCCCACGGCACCCAGGTGCTCATGGCAGCCCCCAGAGTGGGGACTGCGCTGGGCCAAGCAGGGGAGGACAGGGCCATCTGGGCCCAAGGAGAGCTTGGTGGTAAGGCTTGGCCCTGTTGCTTTCCCCACGTCACCACCTATGCGTCCCCAATCAGGGGACCAGTCAGCACCTGTTTTTGAGCGGCGATGCGCTTCTGGTCCCTCTTCCGCCAGGCTGGGTCATGCAGGTGGCGAAATGTCTTGTACCCAGTTGTGATTCCCGAGGGACGGAAAAGCTAAGAAGGCCAAAGGAAGGTGGGTCAGGCCGCCCTCCCGGAGCTCTGGCCCTCACCGCTAGTCTTCCGGGGTACCCCCGCCTGCCACGGGCCACAGGCCACAGGCAGGGGCCTGCACTGCCACTCGGCAGGAGAAAGGGGTGCTCATCAGGGGCAGGGCAGGGGTGGCTATCTCCAAGCCCCAGGAACCTCATCTGAGCCAGAGAAGGGAACCTCAGGGCAGCCACAATGGCTGAGGAGGTGGGGAGTCCTTGGGGGGGGCATTACCTGCAGCCCGGCCCCTTTGATGCGGCGGTAGAACTCGTCGTCTTCGCGGCCCCAGCCCCAGAAGCGGTTGGACATCCCGTTGCACTAACACAGAGACAGGGAGCGTCACTTGCCCCATCCTCCCAGGGGTGCTCCCTGGTCTCCTACCACTTGGGAGTCGGCCAAGGCCCTCTGCTCCTCCCCACCCCCCCCGCTCCTGTGGAGGTTTGAATGGACACCCAGTTCCCGCTGCCGAGCACCGCGGCCCAGTCCCTCTGCCTGTTCTAATGGGGCCCTGAACTTGTGTGAGATGACTGGTTTCTCAAAAAAGTCTGGCTGGCGGGAGAGCACCTCTCCGGGGAGCTGGTGATGGGCAGAAGTGCCGGCTCGTGCTTGACTTCTGCCTGCCCCATGCCCCCGCTTCTCCCCGGGATGCTCTGCCCTGGTCTCTCCCTGGGGGGACGGGGACAGCTGGGCTCTGCCGCAGCACCTTTGTCTGTCACCGGACCTGGAGCTTCATTTACATAAAGCTGGCTTCAGCCACAGCCTGAAGAGAGGTGCAGCAGATGGAGGTCTGAGCCACTTGGTCCTCCCCGCCCCTCCACCTCCAGCCAAGCCCCTGACTCCGGGACCGGCCCCTGACTCAAGTCAGGCCAATCAAGAGGCAGCAAGGCACAGTTCTGGGACTCCTGTCTGGGTTGCTGGGGAAGGTACTTCATCTTCCACTGAACCTGGGCTTAGGTGGACGGGGGGCACAGCTCCAAGCACCCCGCACCTCGAATGTCTGAAAATAAATCCACTCTGCCGAGAAAGCCGAGCTGAGAGATGGCGGGGGAGGTGGTGTCGGGGGACCCTTGTCTGAGAGGCTGGGCCAGCCGCACCTGAAGCCAGACCCCCCCCCCGGCCCCGCCCAGACCGGTCCAGTCTGAGAGCCAAGGAACCGGCCCCCCTCCCACCCCCCGTGTTCTGTTCTGAAGCCAGCTGGTACCAGGGCTCCCTAACCGAGTCTCCCACGTGGCTGTCTGCTCCCGGGCTCCCGCAGGCGGGCGCCCCCTGGCTCTGGGCCTCACCAGCTGGTAGTGCTGCTTGGAGAGCAGCAGGATGCCGCCCACGTAGGTCTTGTAGTGGTAGAGCGGGTGGAGCTCCGGGGAGGCCACGTGGAAGGGCCCGGCCTCGGGGAATCCGTAGTCCAGCTCCTCATTGAGGGGCAGCAGGTCCACGTCGTGCATGGCGATGTAGTCCGTGCTGTTGCTGGTCTCCAGGAAGCCCACGTTGATGAGGGCCGCGCGGTTGAACCTGCGCAGGGGGGTGGCCGAGGCTGAGCAGGCGGGTGCGGGGGGCTTGCTGTCCCCCCGACAGTGAGCAGGAGCCTGTCCTCCGCAGCACCCGGCCTGGCGCCCCACGCCGCCTTCCCTGGGGGGGATGCCCGGCCCCTCCCGCCCCCCCGGGCTCAGCTCACACAGATCTACCGAGCCCCCACCATGTGCCGGAAACCGCCCAGATCACTGCAGTGCCCGCACTGAGAAATCAAAGCCCTGCCTTCTGGGAGCTGACATGCTTACAAGGGAGAAAAATAAGTATGTGCCCAGCCAGACCCTGGTGAGCCCTGCGGAGGAAAGAACAGCAGGGCGAGGAGGGGGGAGCCCGCTGGGGGGCGGGGCGGTGTTCTTTCAGACAGGGGGGATGGGGGGACAGGGTAACAGAGTGGCAGGGGAGGGGAGTGGAGGGGATGGGGCTCCGAGCAGAGGTGAAAGCAACCGCCAAGGCCTGAGGCAGGAGCAGAGGGACCGAGGAGGGCTTAAGGGATGCGGTTGAGGGGGGGGCCCTGGCAGGTTGGGGCTGTGACCCGCAGGAAGACTCAAGAGCCACCGCAGGGCTCGGAGCAGGGGCAGGACGTGCTGTGACTTGGTGTGTAACGGGGTCACGGCAGTTGGGGTGTTGGGAAGAGACGGGAGGATCAGGGGCGGGAGCAGGCAGTCGGGTTGGGAGGCTCCTACACTCATTTAGGCAGGAGACAGTTGTGATTTGGCTCAGGGGGGCGGTGAGAAGGGGGCAAGTTCTAGATGTATTCTGAGGGTCGGGATGCACCCCGTGAGGGAAAGAGAGGGGTTGAGAATGATTCTGAGGCTTTCCGGCCTGAGCAAGCAGAAGCAAGGAGGGGGCAGCTCCTGAAATAGGGAAGGGGGGGCGGGTGGGAAATCAGAAATGCTGTTTTGATCATGTTAAGCCTGGGCTGCCCGACACCCCCAGAAGGAGGGTGACGCAGGTGGTTGCACGAGTGGGTCTGGCGGTCAGGAGAATATGGGGGGGTGGTCAGCAGGGTAAGGGAAGGGTTTAGCACCATGAGACCGACCAAAAACCCCCAGGGAGTCACTGGAGCCAGAAAAGAGGACGCTGAGGCGCTGAGCCCTAAGAGCACCACGTTGAGAGGTCAGGGAGGGGAGGCTTTGGGGCACGGTGGTGGGCTCATGGGGGCTCACTGGGGCTTACTGGTGGTATTGGCGAGAGCTGCCTCCGTGTCATGACAGGGGTAAACGTCAGAGCGGAGCAGGTTCCAGAGAGCGTGAGGGGAGAGAGGGAGGTTTTGCTACAAAGGGGAGCAGAGAAATGGTGATGGGAGGTCACGGGGTCTTGTCTTCTTTAGATGGGCGCTATCTCAGTGGGCGTGCTGCTGCGGGTGCCCGTTGGTGCGGGCGAGAAAGGAGCCGTGGCTGGAGCCACGTCCTTGAGCAGCACAGAGAGAAGGGGATCAGGGCCCAAGCAGAGGGGCTGGGACAGGGCATTCCTGGCACAGCGGGCGCCTAGGCCCCCGCTGGTGGGCACCGGGGCGGGCTCTCTTCCAGCTGGTTCTGTTTCCTCACACAGGAAGCAAAGTCATCAGTCGAGGCTGAGGAGGAGGAAAGAGGGGGCAGAGCTGCATCAGAGAGCCGAGAGGCAGCAGGCCAGAGGAGCACGGGGCTCCAGGCAGGCCCTTCACTGCCAGGAAGACCAGCCACCTCTCCAGCCACATCCTGCGGCCCATGGGCCGAGGGACTGATGCTACCGAGGGACTGATGCTACCGATGGACTGTGGAATCCAAGCTGGGGGAAGACACAGTGAGGACCAGGAGGGGTGGGCTGTGAAAACTGGGGCAACTGTGGCCTAAAGGGCCGGGTGGGGCCCCAGAGCCTTTGGACCTATCTCCCAGCGGAGTGAGCAGCTTCGAAGCTGTGGTCTTGACCCGCCCTTCCCCGAATACCCACAGCCAATCCACTAGAAAGCTCCTCCCCACCACATCTCCCACAGAGCCAAGACACCCTCACCTCTGACCACCCAGTACCCCTCTGGTGTCCAAGTAAAAGCTATTCCTCATACAGGAGCTGTGGTCATCTTTGCAAAATGGGTATTGGGGCACCTGGGGGGGGCGCAGGTGGTTAAGTGTCCGACTCTTGGTTTCGGCTCAGGTGGTGGTCTCAGGGTGGTAAGATCGAGCCCCACGTCAGGCTCTGCGCTCAGCGGGGAGTCTGCTTGGGATTCTCTCTCCCTCTGCCCCTCCCACCTGCTCACTCTTTCTGTCTCTCAAATAAATAAACAAATCTTTTTTAAAAAAGATAGATCAGGACCTTCCTTAGCCCCAAATTCTCCCCTCAAATTCCCGTCACACCAGCGAGAAGGGTCTACTGCTCCCCACCGCCCAGCCACCGCCACTGCTCCCCAGGGACTGGGGGGGGCTTTCACAGGCCAGAGACCCCCCCTGGCATGGGACTCCTGTGGGAAAAGGAGGAGCCCGAGGGGCCGGGGCAAGGTGAGGCCCTGGAGAGGGGCTGCTGAATCAGGAGGCTGCCCCTACCTGAAGTGGTCCACCTGGTTGAGCACGTAGATGTGGTGCTGGATCTTCTTCCTGCTCAGGAAGCGGTGCATGTGGGGCACAAAGACCAGGAGCTCCTCAAAGCGCTCACGGAAGGGCACCAGCACAGCCAGGCGGTGGGGGCCCCAGGATGAGTCTTCTTCCCAGTGCTCAGGAGGTGGCTCGGGGGGGCAGGACCGGGGTGGGCCCGGGGTCTCCTGCCCTTGTCCCCGGGCTGCCCGGGCCACATCACCGGAGCAGCTGAGCTGCAGCCAGAGCAGGGAGAGGAAGCCCAGTAAGAGACAGGCAACAAAGAGGTGGAAGACGGAGCACTTCCGGGGGAGGCCGCCGGGGAGCAACCTGGACCTGGGACAAGAGCAGGGACAGGGTCAGGAGGGCGGGTGGCGCAGGGGGCCCTCTGACAGGCCCCTCCTCTGGCTTCCCCCGAAGTTGGGTACAAGGACCGGTCTGCCCCAAGCGCCTGGGAGTTAGTGCAGAAGCCAACACTTGAATGCTTTTGTTCATGCTGCTACCTCGCATCAGAATCCTGCTTGCTGCTCTGGGCACAGCCTCTGTCACGCCACCTCCAGGAAGCCCTCCGTCCCCGGGGCAGAACTGCCCCAGTTCCTTCACACCCCCTTACTTTGTGTGAGTGAGTCCAGGTCAGACCAAGAGCTGCTGGAGGACAGGGATGAGACTCCTTGTGCCTTGTACCTGCCCCTCCCCAGGACAATGGCTGGAGGTCCAAAGCCCGAGCTGATGGCAGGAGTGCTGCCTTAGAGATCCCATCCACTGCCTTCCAACGCCGCTCCCCTGTCAATTCACCTCCAGATGAAACCTTGGCTTCATCCTGCTTCTCACACCAGAAAGGCCCCTAAGGCAGGGGCCGGTGCCGATATCCATCCAGGGAAGAGACTTGAGTTGACTCTGGGAAGATCGGATCTGCCCCCAAAACAACACAAGGCCCAAATGGCCAGTGGCAGTTCACTGAACGAGTCTCAAAGCTTCAGTCCAAGGGGCAGCCCATGCGACAAGAGATGAGAGACGGAAGAGGGAAAGGAAGATGCAGGCCGGGAATGGAACCCAGGCTGGGTTTAGAAGCGGCCAGTGCCCCTGAATGGCCTGGACACTGAGGGAGTGCTCGGAGAGGCTGCTCTCTAGGTTAGGAAGGTGGGATTCACCTGATCCCTTTGCTGAGGATAGCAAAGGAGCTGAGCAACCTAAGAAAAAGCAAGCTTCCTCGATCTACTCCCCCTGCAATAACCTGCAAAACACTTGGCTTTATTGCCTTTAGGAGTCACCAGTTAGCTGGCAGGCGGCACAAATTCGACCTGAGTTGCTCCCTACCACTCACCCAGGGCACACGTGGGGTAACCCAGAGCTTCACCACTCACCATAGTCCTTCCTGCTCCAGCCCTCACACAGTCCGCCGTGCCCTTCCTTATTTTATCTGCCTGGAAGCCCGCTGCTGATCCTCTGGGGCGAACCTCCCATGTCATGGCCAGCACGGTCCCTCTCCCTCAACTCCAATGCCAGGGCCCACAGGGCCCTCCCCTCAACGTGCGCACAAACTGATAGAGCACTCCCTCCATGGCCTCTGGGCCTTCCCTCCTCGGAGCTCTTAGCGATCTGTAATCACTTGTGTCTCTGTAATCACTTGTGTCCCTGCTCGCTGTTTTCCCCCACAGGTCATCAGTTTCTGCCTGCGGCCCCAGTTTAGACAGCAGAGGGCTTGGTAGGTGAGTCACAGGAAAGGTTCAAGCTGTCAAGGACATGCTTTAAGTCATACACCAGAGCCAGACCAGCTCCTGACTTTCTCTAGAGCACAACCTGGAAGCCAGCAGCCCTGCAGCCAGGTCCCACACACAGCAGAGAGATGGCCAGGTAAGACAGGGCTTCTGACTTACCCCCCATTGTCCTGTGGTAGGGCTCTCCGCTGGGGAGGAGCGGAGCCCAATCCTGCCAGTGGCTTGGGAAGGCTGGAACCTCTACAGATTCTCTCTCGCCCTCGGGGCTTTTTCTGGGGGTGGGATGTAGACCGGGGATACGGACATGAAGAAACATCCCACCTTTGGGAAAAGAAGCAGTGACCGTTATCCGGGGGTGTGGCATGGCTTGGGCACTCTGTGCAACTTCACAGGCTGTTCCTTCAGTCCAGCTTCCCTTTCCAGGATCACGTTCTCATAGGCAATCCTATCCTTTGGGCTCTAAGGGCCCAAATCGCTGAGCAACTGAATTCAGAACCAAATCTCAATTCCTCAGGACAAGTGGACACTGAGAGCTCCTGGCGCCACCTGGTGGCAAACTCCAGATCTGCAGGCCCAGCAGCTCCCAGGCGCGGGGGCACCCTGCTCTGAGGGGCAGACCAGAGGAGGTTTTTTTGTCTCCATCAGTCTGTGCCCAAGGCTAGAAAAGGCAGATTCAAATCGAGGCAGGCTGGCTCCAGAGCCAGCACTCTTGATTGCTACACTAGCCTGCATTTGTTGCATGGACCTTTGAACCCCCTGGGTCCAAAGCAGGAATTGACATGGGTAACTTTTTTTGGGAGCACAGGTATGTTCCAAAGGTTAATGGAAAGGGATCAGGAAATGGAACTTCTCCTCCATTACCTTTCCTCTCTTTCCTTACACAAATCTTAGTGATACAGGTTTGAATATCAGCTGCTCTGGTTAACAGCACTTCCCAACTGCAAAGGGACCTGTTAGACACGTCCTCTGTGCCAGGCACAGTGTCAAGAGCTTTACGGATGTGGTCTCTTTTAATCCTCATGCAGCACTGCAGAGTAGATATTATGATCCCTGTTTCAGAAATGGAAAAGCTGAAGTCAGAAAGATTAAGTGATCTGTTCTGGGTCACATGGCTATTAAAGAGGATTGCCGCCCAGGGCTGACTCCACTGTCCAGGCTTTCCTTCTCTTATATTCCTGTCTTCCGACTTCAACACCAAGTCGGAAAAATCCCCCAAACGAAAGAGTTGTGCCCATTATATTTCAGAATCTTTTGGCACCTGGCAAACTCAAGAGACATACAGGGAATGAGGTGTCATTCACTGGGTCTCCAGAGACCCGCTATCCGGTGTTCTGGGTGAGAAGAGTTTTGTGGGCACATCTTAAGAATGAAGTGTCGGTGTCCCCCCAAATCTAGACGGGCAAATGGCTCCCCTACCCTGATTCTGCTTTAGTGGAGAACATCACTAGCTAAGGTCTGGATCCAGCTCACACCTAACCCATGGAGCAGGTCCCACTCGAGTACAGCTGCACCGGAAATGAACCAGCATTACGTGTGCGGAGTGCCTAGTACGTGCCAGGCAGGGGCCTGCCAAGCACAGCACCCAGAGCTTTGGTCTGGTCGGAAAAGCTTCTGGGCGGTCAGCAAAGGCTGGGGAAGCGTGAGAGAGGGTAGGGTCTGAGGCTACATGGACGTGAAGGGGGGAAGCGGGAGACCAGAAACAAGGCAGAACGACCCTCTGGGGCCAGGGGCAGGCAGAAAGACAGAGATCCAATGGGGAAAGGTCAATGGAGTCAGAGACCCGCACGAAGACAGACGCCAGTGGAGAAACACAGACACAAAGAGACCCACACGGAGCGACAGAGCCTCGCAGAGCGAGGGACAGAAATTCACAAGGGGAAGTCACCGGAGAAATACAGACCCGCGGAGGGACGGAGACCTGCGGAGCGACGGAGACCGCGAGACACAGAGACCCACACGGAGAGACGGCGACCCGGACCCAGAGAGAGAGACAGGGACCCACAAGGAGAACCACAGACCCTCAGGAAGCCCCGCAGACGCAGACGCGACGGCCTCGGGCTCCTAGATTCCGCGGGGCGGCCCGGAGAGGATCGGCACCCGGGAGGACGGGGCCCGGGCCGGCCGCCGCCGCTCACCTGCCATCCTCCCAGGGCAGCTGCGCCGCTTTTCTCCGGGAGGGGAACATCGTGGGGGGAGGTGGCGGCGCATGGGACTCGAGCTCCCAGCCCGGCCGGCCCGGCCTCCCGGGCCTACGCGGCGCCTCCGCCTCCCGCCCCGCCCCGTCCGCCCCGCCTCCCGGTCCGCCGGGTCCGCCGTTCCAGCCGCGCCGTCCGCTCCTCCAAGCCACCGCGTTAAAGGTTCCGCGTGCGAGGAACGCCCGAGCGCTCCAACCGTCGGACCGCTCAACTGCCCTGCCGGGGACCCGCTTGTTCTCCCGAGAAACCGAGAGCCCGGAGGGGGCTTAAGTCACTGGGCCGGTGCTGGACTTAGTTAGACTCCAGGCTTCCAAACCGGCGCTCTGGGATGACGATCCGCACCTTCCTCCTCTTCCCGGCCCCAGGTGGTGGTGCATTCTTCCTCCGCAACAAGCCGGGGGCGGGGGGGGGGGGGGCAAGGCCAGGCTCGGGGCTCAGCCTCGGGTCCAGCAGAGACCCCAGGCCCTAGGGGGCAAGGCACCATCCCCTTGCACCTGTTTCCTCACTTCCGTGGATAAATAGTCCCTGATCGACGTGGTTGCTTGGGTTGAAGGACAGGCCAACATACTTGGTAGGGTGCTGGGCACAGTCAACCCGATGTCAGTGACAGTTATTATGCAGGAGGGGGGCACTTTGTTGGAGTTGAGGTGAGCACTGAAGGCGGAGTATAAAACGAAGTTCTTATACTTATCTGCCCTGGCACAGTGGGAACTTACCCGGCTGGGCCAGCCTCCCACCTGGAAAAAGACAGCAACAGAGCTCGTGGGGCTTGATCTCCCCTGCTCTTAGGTAAATGTGAAGTTCCCTAATAAATAGCTAACATCTACTGAGTGCTTACTAGGTGCCAGGCATGGTTCTAAATTCTTTACTCCGGTTCTCTCATTCAGTCCTTACGAGTAGTGTACTTGTGCCCACTTGAAAAACTGGGGCAGAGAGGCAATTCAGGGTGTAAACCAAGATACCTTGGTTGCACAGTTGCTGCTTCCAAAAGGACTTTACTGTCGGTGAGGAATTTAGTCACCCCAGCAGCCCCCTTTCTCCTTTAAACCCAGCATATACCCACCAGGGACCTCGCTGCTAAACTCTGCATTGCACTGCACCCTAGAACAGAACCTTGGCAAATGCAGCCTAGGTTCGCTGATGACACAGGGGAGGCTGAGGCTGACCCCCTGCAGAGACCAGTCCAGTAAGGCCAGTGACAGAAGCAGGGAGGTGGGACTGTGATCTGAAAGCACAAGCCCACCTCAAGGGGACAGCTGCGATTCGGTCCAGCTAATTGTCACATCAGAATGAAGCCCCACTAGCGTCAGATCTGATTTGTCTCAAGAAATCAGATTTCACATAAAATTTAATTTCAAATGGTGACACCCACATTCATGTTGATAATCAGCACCATAGATATGATGGAATGAGAATGGCACATTTTTAGTCTTTCAAAAACTCAGAACTCCAGTCTAATCATGAAACAGCACACAAATCCCAATTGAGGAACATTCTACAAAAAACCTGAACTGTACTCCTAAACTGTCAAGGTAATAATAAGCAAGGTAATTCTGAGAAACTGTCACAGCCAAGAAGGGGCTAAATGTAATGTGGTATCCTGGATGGGATCCTGAAACCAAAAAAAAAAAAAAAAAAAAAAAGGCTTAGGCAATGGCTAAGGAAATCTACATATGGCATGGACTTCAGTGAAAAATAATGTATCGATACTGTTTCTTAACAAATGTGCCATACTGATGTATGACATTAATAGGGGCGAACTATTTTATACAATTTTTCTGTAATTCCAAAGCTGTTCTATAAAAAAAAAAAGCATCTTGTTTTTAATGTGGAGGAGGTCTAGGTGGCAATATGAGGTCAGATCACATCCTCCTGGCAGTTCAAGTAGTCTGCAAACTCGTCCCCCCCACCAATCTCTTTCTCTCACACTGTTGGGTTAACCTTCCTCAAATTTATCTCCACGGGGACTGCCTGGGTGGCTCAGTCGGCCTTTGGCTCAGGAATGATCCCAGGGTCCTGGGATCAAGTCCTGAGTCTGGGGAGCCTGGTTCTCCCTCTGCCTGCCACTCCCCCTGCTTGTGCTCTCTCTCAAATAATATCCTGGGGCGCCTGGGTGGCTGTCGTTACGCATCTGCCTTTGGCTCAGGTCATGATCCCAGGGTCCTGGGATCGAGCCCTGCATCGGGCTCCCTGCTCAGCGGGAAGCCTGCTTCTCCCTCTCCCACTCCCCCTGCTTGTGTTCCTGCTCTTGCTCTCTCTCTCTCTGTCAAATAAATAAATAAAATCTTTAAAAAAGAAATAAAATAAAATCCTGAACTCCAGTGGAAACCATGCCCATCGACCTCCATTTGCCAACGCTCCCAACTCCCAGGCTCTGCCTTCTTACCTCAGAATCCTTCCTCTCCTTCAAGGTCCTTGCTGAAATCCCATGCTATTGGTTAAGACCATCAACATCCTCATCCCCACCAGCCCAGGGACTTCTGTCCTTCCCAAACCTGCTGCGCTCTTCTGTTCAATGCCGACTACCTTTCCGAATGAGGCACCTCCTGGCAGCACCGTGACAATGCCGTCCACCTGCTCTGGAAACGCAGGGAAGGCACTTGTATCTCAAGGGAGTGGACACAGAGGAAAATGGTGTAAATTTGAGCACCAAGCCCACAAGTCACTTGTTTTATGGTCTTGGGCAAACCCACTATCCCCTGCTGCGGGAAGGTGGAGAGAGGCTAGGAGGACCAAAGTTCACAGGTGGATTTTCATCTTGGAACATGAGGTACACAGTGGCAGAACTGATATTCCCCAACTACCTCCGTGTTACGGCCACTATAGTAACTACACTGGACGAGAAGTCACTTTTTTTTTTTAATTGGGAAACCAATGTAACAAACCTAGACTTATTGAAAATGAAATCAGTAACTAAGACTCTGCAGGCCTCATCCCCAACCAGCACCAAGGCCTCTGCTTGGCTTGACCTCAGTTCCTCAAGCCCCCCAAAGGGCAACCAATTTGAGAAGCTGAGGTCAACCTCAGGGCTACTTTCCCCACACTGCAACCCCCTCCACCCCTCCCCTCCATTGACACACACATCCTGGATCAGCAGTCTGGGCCCAAGGAGGGTATAGTGAGGTTCCAGGGTGGCAGGGAATCACAGCCACACCCAACCCGCTCAAAATCCCACATTAGCAAAGGAAGACAGAAAAAAGACTGGCTTGCCCACCCGCTCCCCTCCCCCCAGCCACCCCAGACAATAGCCTCACGTCCCTGATCAGTAACACTGTGATTCTGAGGTGCCAATGGGGCTCCCAGTGGCTTCACCGGCCCCTGGGTGATTACTGCAAAGGGCTCAGATCCCGGGGGAGGGGGCAGGCATCGCCCCACCATCTGCTCGGTATCAGCCAGCCAAGCCGCTGCCCTAAACTTGTGCCTGGGGTGCCTGTAGCCCCTCTCCCCTCCAGATATCCACGGCTCGGAACCAGTCCTCCTGCCAGAGAGAAATCAGTTCTAGGAGGCCCTTTCTCCCCCAGCCCAGGAGGAAGGATGGCCTGTGAGGCCTGGGATGGCTACACCAGCTTCTTTGCTTCAAAGAAGCTTTTGAGGTGTCGCATCTGCCAGACGCCGATGGCTACGAGGATGAGGGTCTGCAGAATGGACCACCACAGCACCCGCTGGTTGGTGCTCTCGCTGGTCTGCCGGAAGCGCTCCTCTCGCCACTGTGGGAGGAGAGAAAGGAAGAGGGGCTGAAGTTTACTGGGCCCCACCAGGCGCCACTTTAACTGCTGGATTCCCTTCCCAGAGGGTGCCCCAGGCCAATCAGCTCTGCTCAGGTTCCAGTCAAGTACCTGCAAAGAGTCAGAGAGACCCCCCACCTGGGGACTGCTTTCATCCTCCCCAGCCAGAGGACCTCAGGCAACCCACTCTGTCTGCTCCTCTGTCAGGGACAGCACTCCGCTGGTCCTATCCTGGAACCTGGGGGAGAGGTAAAGTAGTTGCAGTATCACTCCGTCAGACAGAGCTGTCCTCTAGCACTTAGGAGTGGACTTGCTCTGATCTCTCTGCCCAGCTCTCCCCAGCTGCTCCTTGAGGACTGTGGGCACAAGCTGCGAACTGGTGGCCCTGTGGTGGCATCTGGCACATACATGTGTTTTGCCAATATTTAAAACCCGGAAAAATTCATACTGCTTCTCTTAAAACCCAGGGCTAGCATATCTGCAACACTGCCCTCAGCTGACAATTAACTCGAGGTCCCTGAGGCTTAGACACGTAATAGTCCCTATGGTCACAGATTCATTCATGGTCCCATCCTGCCTCCCCGACACAAGTGAGTTTGAAATAGCTGGTCTTAGAAGCACTTGGAGCCACGGAAATAACACCCACGGTATTAGCATCAATTCCCGCTCTTGTCACTGCGCATGTGTCACTGTGATTTAGAGCAATGACAGCCTCTTAAGAGCCTGTCTCCTTGGTTACAAACAGGAGTGAGTGGTACCCACCCCGCCTTTTAGACTTGCAGAGCGGCATAGACAGATAAGTCCCTTGGGTTTCAAAATGAATCCGACCAGCATGCAACTTCTGGCTGAGCCAGGGGAAGGCATCTGGGATGAAGCCCACTCGGAAGCTCCTGCCCGACATACCCGTTGGTAGTTCTGCTCTTTCTGGATCTGCTCCACCTGCTCCACCAGCTGTCTCACTCGGAGCTGCAACTCACTCAGCTTGTCTTTGGCAGCAATTTCTGCATAGTCGTTGGCGTGTTCCCCCACCTGGATGTCCAGGTGTACTCTCTGGGGACAGACAAGGAAGATAAGAAGAAATCAGGCAGCCCTGCTCCAACTTCCTGCCAGGGGCTGACAGCTGGTCCCCCACTTTCCTTCATTTGTGCATTTAGCCAATGCTGACTGAGACCTCCTCAGTGTTTGGCCCTACGGGTCTCTGGGAAAACAGGCAAGAATCCGCTTGGCTGAGCCTTGGACCAAGGCATACACAAGGAGCTCAGCAACTGTGCCTGGATGTTCACTGGAAACCCAGATTCATTAGGAAACACAAAATCGGACATACTCATCTCACACCCAAAGCACCACCAAGTCTCCAGTCCTGACCAGGCTCTAGAGCTTGAAAGCTATAAATCCCACGTGGTTCCACTCACCAGCATGCCTCCAGCAAAAAGGGAGAACTTGGTGGAATTGGAGTGAAGACAGATCTGGTGTTCGCCAGGGGTATGGGAGGTGAAAGTGAACCTGCCTTCAGAGCCATACTGCCGGGCCAGGATGACCTGGAGAGAAAAGCCTTCATTGTTACAGGGGGCATGGGGCTGGAAAGAAACAGGGCTTCAGGCTCTCAGTGCCTCAAAAGTTGGCAAACAGAGCCTTAGGCACCTCGCAACACTAAAAGGTCTAGAGCTGCGCAGCAGTAGTTGCCAAAAGCTTGTCTGAGAACCTTCTGGGGTAAGGGGTGAAGCGTCTGAGATGGAGCTGACACGTGACTGCTCTTGGGAAGGGCTCTTTGTTGGAGCTCCTGCCATTTCCGCTCTTTTGGTGTGGTTCTTTTCTTAAACCAAAGGTGGCAACTAAAGATTTTTTTTT
>NC_138375.1:131234212-131250803 GCF_054177405.1 Leptonychotes weddellii | reverse complement strand
AAAAAAAAATCTTTAGTTGCCACCTTTGGTTTAAGAAAAGAACCACACCAAAAGAGCGGAAATGGCAGGAGCTCCAACAAAGAGCCCTTCCCAAGAGCAGTCACGTGTCAGCTCCATCTCAGACGCTTCACCCCTTACCCCAGAAGGTTCTCAGACAAGCTTTTGGCAACTGCTGCTGCGCAGCTCTAGACCTTTTAGTGTTGCGAGGTGCCTAAGGCTCTGTTTGCCAACTTTTGAGGCACTGAGAGCCTGAAACCCTGTTTTCTTTCCAGCCCAATCCCCCTGTAACACCGCTGAAGCCCCTTCTCCCCAGATCATCCTGGCCCAGCAGTATGGCTCTGAAGGCAGGTTCACTTTCACTTCCCATACCCCAGGGGAACACCAGATCTGTCCTGTGGTCTCTCTTAGAGTTGGGATTATGATATAGTGGCCTTCTTTTGGTTTCTCAGATTGCCATATTCTTTTTTGCTTTAGGGCTCCTGTATGTGCTAGTCCTGGCCAGAACGCACTTCCCCCAGCTAACTCCTAATCATGAATGCAATTCTAAAAAGCAGCCTTTCCGGACCATCTCGATTAGACCAGAGCTAGTATCATGTCATTCTCAGCAAATACCCTTCTCAGAAGCATGCATCACCTTTACCTGTTGTTCAAGCCCTGCCTCATTTGGTATCAGACCATAGGCTCCATGTGCAAAAATGTGCCTGTCTGGATCACTCTGCTGCTCCTATGGCAGAGAGCAGAGCACCCCCCCACACACACACTCACAGCCCTTCAGGTAAGGGTAATGGGCCCTAAGATCACAAACTGTGGTCTGAGGTTACTCTCCAGTGGTTCCCCACCCCACCAGCCGTCAGTTCAGTCCACTCATACTTTCCAGAGGCCAGTCATGACCACGCCCACAAATGAGTGAATCTCCAAGGCTTGCAGTGTCCCTAAAACATATCCTAGGGGTGGGTGTGTCTGTCTCAGGGGCCAAGTGCTGGGGCTGTCCCCACATCCCCCTCCTCATGGGGAGTCTCCCTTTAATAACATCCTTAGCCTTGATGATTTAGACTTCATTTTGTTGAGGGTGCCAGCCAGTGAATTTCCTTATCACAGAAAATGTCAGATTCACATGGGAGATGACTATTCCAACAGGGCAACCAGCAGAGGTAAAATGTGGGCTAGAGCAGGCAGATGCGGTGGGTGCATAGATGCCTGGTCATCTACACCTGTGTGCACATGTGAAGGTCAAGTTATAGGAGATGCTGACTATAATGGAAACTATTACTTAGAATCCTATTTTTTTTTTTTTTAAAGGAGAAAAGAAAGCATCTCCTGAAAAAAAATTAACCTGTAACATCATAAAGAGAGACACAAGTTGGCTGAAAAATAGTGGGAAGACAGAGGTGCTCATCCGACTACCTGGAAGAACCCAGCAGAAGAGCACATGAACCTGACCGGAGCCCACAAAGAGGCACAGGATCACCACAAGCACTCAGGTTACCCATAAGATGGGCCCAAATTGGACCTTTCTGGAAAGGGCTCCACAGGTTGCTAAGGCTTTTGGAGAACAAGCTTTCTTCATCCCATCCATTTCAGGATCAGTCCCCACCAATGCATGCAGAGCCTCACATGTTAATATCTGGTTAGAAACAAAACACCAGAATGAATTGCAGAGCGGGAGGCAATAAATGTTTAGGTCAGAAAGGTTGCAGTTTATAGTCACTCTTAATTCATGCTTAATTCTCTCCATCTTGGGACAGTTCATCCATCCGGTTTAGCCAGGGGTGTGGGGCACCCTCACCTTTCTCCTCAACAGCACAGAGCCACAAAATCCTGCAGCTCCCGGACCAAGCATCTAGTGGGCAACCCATCCTCTCCCAAATGCTGGCTGAGAAACCAGTTGAAAGAGGTCCTCTGTCCCCCCTGCAGGGTTGGGGGATTGGGAGCCAGGAAATAGACCAGGCCAGGCCACTTTCCATCAGTTAACAGAAGGGGAATGAGTTGGGGCTAGGTTTCTGGGGCCCAACTACACCAGCTTCTTGGCTTTAAAGAAACTCTTGAGGTGCTGCATCTGCCAGACACCCGTGGCAACCAGGATGAAGGTCTGCAGAATGGACCACCACAGCACCCGCTGGTTGGTGCTCTCGCTGGTCTGCCGGAAGCGCTCCTCTCGCCACTGCGGGAGGAGAGAAGGGGGAAGCCGCCTGTCTAGAACTGAATTTCACCCCCACACCCTCGGGGGGAAGAGCCGGAAGAGCCACTTCCCAGGAGGTCACACAGCCCCTGCCCCAGCTGTGCCAACCCAGCCCCTCACCCTCTGATACTCCTGCTCCTTCTGGATCAACTCCACCTGCTCCACAAGCTGCTGTACACGCAGATGCATCTGGGTCAGCTTGTCCTTGGCTGCAAATTCCGCATAATCGTTGGTGTGTTCACCCAACTGCATGTCCAAGTGAATGGCCTGGAACAGGGGAACCCAGGATGGGGGTCAGGGGAGCTTAGCTCTGTGAACCTGCCAGAAATCTAGCTTCTACATCTCTGTCTGGACCTGATGCTGGCAGCTCCATTCCTCACACACCGACTTGGTGACTGGCCCTGCTCAGGGGGTCAAAACACCAGATCGGGACCCTGCTTGTGTGGAGTTCTACATTCAAAACACAAAGGATGGGACTACACATGCAGAGAAATAGAGATGTGACTCTGAGCCAGGCAGTTTACTAGAAGTTCTGTATGGGGAGGTGACAGGGGAGAGCCCTGAAGCACTCGGGCAGAATAGCTCTTGACTCTCACGCTATGAAGCTTGGTCTTTATCCTAGGGTTGGCTGGGAGCCAAGGGAGAGTTTGTGTTTTTTTGTTGTTGGTTTTTTTTTTTGCTGTCAAATTTTCTTTTATTTTTTTACGTTAATCACCATACATTACATCATTAGTTTTTTTTTTTTAAGATTTTTTTTATTTATTTGACAGAGAGAGACACAGCGAGAGAGGGAACACAAGCAAGGGGAGAGGGAGAGGGAGAAGCAGGCTTCCCGCAGAGCAGGGAGCCCGATGCGGGGCTCGATCCCAGGACCCCGGGATCATGACCTGAGCCGAAGGCAGACGCTTAACGACTGAGCCACCCAGGTGCCCCTACATCATTAGTTTTTGATTTAGTGTTCCATGATTCATTGTTTGCGTGTAACACCCAGTGCTCCATGCAGAACGTGCCCTCTTTAATACCCATCACCATGTGGCTCAGATGGTTAAGCGTCTGCCTTCGGCTCAGGTCATGATCCCAGGGTCCTGGGATTGAGCCCCACATCGGGCTCCTGGCTCAGCGAGGAACCTACTTCTCCCTCTCCCTCTGCCTCTCTCCCTGCTCATGCTTTCTCTCTCTGTGTCTCAAATGAATAAATAAAATCTTAAAAAAAAAAAAATACCCATCACCAGGCTAACACATTCCTCCGCCCCTCTCCCCTCTAGAACCCTCAGTTTGTTTCTCAGAGTCCATAATTTCTCATGGTTTGTCTCCCCCTCCGATTTCCCCCCCTTCATTTTTCCCTTCCTGCTATCTTTTTTTAACATATAATGTATTTGTTTCAGGGGTACAGGTCTGTGATTCAACAGTCTTACACAATTCACAGCAGTCACCATAGCACATACCCTCCCCAATGTCTGTCACCCAGCCACCCTATCCCTCCCACCCCCCTCCACTCCAGCAACCCTCAGTTTGTTTCCTGAGATTAAGAATTCCTCATGTCAGTGAGGTCATATGATACATCTTTCTCTGATTGACTTATTTCGCTCAGCATAATACCCTCCAGTTCCATCCACGTCGTTGCAAATGGCATATGGAGGCTCCTCAAAAAGTTGAGAATAGAGCTACCGTTCGACCCAGCAATTGCACTACTGAGTATTTACCCCAAGATACAAATGGAGGGATCCGAAGGGGTACGTGCACCCTGATGTTTATAGCAGCAATGTCCAAGGGAGAGTTTTAAGTCAGAGTGACTCCCTCCCAAGGTCCCCTTTCATCCTCAGGAGTGGTTCTTGGGATGCATCAGGTAAAGTCCCTGCCCTACTCAATAGGCACCACCCACCACACCCCTCTCACTCTAGAGGCCAAGGAATTGAACCCCTGGGGACGGGGGCCTCCCGCCTGCCACACTCACCAGCTTGCCATCATAGAAGAGGGCGAACCGGATGGACTCAAGGTGGAGGCAGATCTGGTGCTCTCCGGGAGACTGGGAGGTGAAGGTGAAGCTGCCCTGAGGGCCGTACTGTCGGGCCAGAAGGTTCTAAAGGAAGCAGCATCCAGTGAGCACAGAGAAGTTAGCCTTGTACCTGCTCCCAGGAGAATTCTGGGGGTATCCCAGGTGAAGACCCCTGCAGGCCAGAGGGGTGGGTGTGAGGGAAATGGCATCGGTTTGGCTGGAAAAGTCTCAGATGCCAGCACTGCTAATACAAAATACAGATGGCAAAGACCATGGCCCTCCTTGAGCTAGCCTGCCTGTGAGGAGACAGATCCTTCTGTGAGAAATGAAGGACCAGAGAGGGCTACGCATTGACGCTGGGCGTTGGGGGGCCTGCAAGGAGTAAAGGCCTGCCTCACCTTGTTCTCGGGGTCTTTCACAAACACGAACAAATTGATCCACTGCGGGGAGGGCTGGTACTTTTCCATAGCGGGGTCGTAGAGCTCCGTCTTGTAGTTACCTAACGGAGAGCCAACAGGTGCATTCCGTCCATCCCCGTGACCAAGTCATGGTGGTCGGAGGTGGGGGTCGAGGGACAGGAAGATCTCGAGTCTGAGGATCCTGACCAAGGCCCTCCGCTTCTCCTCCCTTCTCCAGCACCACTTCTTTGCCGTCCTTCGAGTCTGGATAAGACTCGGCGCCCCGCACAAGCAAGAGAGAGGATGCCTTGGCCAGACTTCTGTCCACCCATTCCCTCCCGCCCCAGCCCACCCCCAGCAGGGGAGGGAAGGTGAGGACCTGAGCTGGTGCCATGGCGCCCCATTCCCCTCCCCTCTCAGGACTCTGGGTGCAGGGAGGGCAAGGCCGGGAGTGGCGGGCGCGCGCACCTATGACCACGGTACCATCGGGGATCTCCTGTATGAAGCACTTCTCCTCCAGCTCGCGGACCTCGAGGTAGAACGCGCCCCCATAGCCCATGAGCGCCAGCAGCTGCCCCAGCAGCAACAGCAGGGCCATACCGGTTGCTTGCGCTCTGCCCCATCCCCGCCCGGGGCCAGCCCCGGGCCCAGCCCCTCGAGCCCCACAGGCCCCCGCCACCTTCGCAGGCGAGTCCACGGGTCTCCGCGCGGAGCGTACGGAGACTGCGAGCGTGCTCGCGGACTACAACTCCCGGGAGTCCCCGCGCGGCCCCGCCCCCGGCGCGTTCCTGCTGCTCCGCGCTGCGGAGGGACCACGCAAGCCCCGACCCAACCAGCGCCAGGCTCTGGAGCGATTTCCACCGCCCCGCATCTCTTACTCCGCGCAGAAACTCGGAGACGCATGGGTGCTGTTAGCCCTTCTTGCTGATTGGGGTAACAGCCTCAAAGAGGGGAGGGGGCTTGCCCTCTGCAACTTGCAGGGCAGCCACCCCAGATGTGTGCGGAAGGGATGGGGCTAATGGGAAGTTTATTACCTGGACTTCAACCTCGAAGAGCTTAGAATCGATTGGGGGAAGGAGATGACATGGTGAGACGGAATGAGAAGCCCTGAAGCAGTAATTCAGGAAGGGGAGAGGGAAATGTCGCGGTTTTCATGGTAGAGATAGATTTGACTCAAGCCTTGAAGGATGGTTAAAATCTCCCCGAGCAGCGGGGAACAAGAGCAGTTTAGGCAGGGGAACCCAGGATTGCCTAGCAGCCAGTTGGCCGCTTAAGGGACTGGGGGAAGAAAAGTTATAGGAACGTGGAGGGAGGAGGTAATTGGACTGAATCTGAGGGCGCAGGAGGTGCTGAGCCCACTTCAACAGGGGAGCCCTTCCTCCAGTGTACTTTTCTCTGCATTGGGACCAAAAAAAGGTTGTGGGTGAGCCTGGGGGGAAGAGAAGATGGCAAGCAAGCCACTGGAAAAGGATAGGGGTACACAACTGAAAGGAGTGGGAGGGTGAAGCCAACATGACAAAATGGGGACCCAGAAAAAGCAAGTCTCGAGAATTCCAAAGTTCACAATGCCCAGGGTAGAACACTGTAGACCCAAACATGTCAATAGAAAACTGTAGCCCAACCCAGGTAATGGGATGAAGTCTTCCACCTCCTAGTGCCCAGTGATAAGAGATGCTCCTTAGTTTATTCAGTAATATGTGGTGATGACGACGATGATGATGATCTTTATACATATATATATAATCTCAATACAGTGTCTTAAGATTGACAATATGGGGGCATCTGGATGGCTCAGATGGTTAAGCATCTGCCTTTGGCTCAGGTCATGGTCTCAGGGTCCTGGGATGGAGCCCTACATGGGCTCCCTGCACAGCGGGGAGCCTGATTCTCCCTATCCCTCTGCCCGCCCCTCCCCCTGCTTGTGTGTTCTCTCTCTCTGTCAAATAAATAAATAAGAATATTAAAAAAAAAAAAGATTGACAATATGTTTTAGTTACCAGGAATGGTCCCCTCATTTTAGTGGTGTAGCTCGTTGGCAGTGTTTTTTATTTCTTCACTGGGAATGATCATTAAACAAAAATGACAGATTCGGATGTTAACAAAAGTCATACATTAGAAAGGTCAAATAAGACAAAAGCTGAAAAGCATCTGTTGGAGATTTGGGAGCTAGTTGTTCACCAGGGGTGCAGCCCAAGCTGGGAGCAGAGGCAGAAAAGCCAGGATTCAGTCTTGGGAAGCGAGGTGCTGTCCGTGGTCCTGAAGCGTGGTTCCTCTCTAGACCAGTACCACCGCCTGTAGTAAAGCATTGGCTGTTTTGTTTTTAATAAAATTTGCAATCCCTCACAAGCCAATGCTCCTATAAAATACAATAAAAAATGAAACTAATCATGTGCTTGGATATCACATCAATATTACATTTCTGTAAAAATTCCTAAATGCTTAGTCAATTTCTGTACTTACCTCATTGCAGACCTGTAACAAACATGGACCAGTACCAGCCCCCACACCACACTGTGAATACCACTCTTGCATGGCAGTGGTCCATTGGCCAGACTACTCACAGGAATCTCCCAAAGTGTACAAAGTGGAAAATGCTTGCAGCTACATGTATGTAGGAGATAGTGCACCAGTGAGATTTCAAGGCCCAGAAACCAGACATTAGGAAGGGGGAACATGACTGTCCAAGTAGCAAAAGTGTTTTGTTAAAAACAGAACAACCTGGGCGCCTGGGTGGCTCAGTCGTTGGGCGTCTGCCTTTGGCTCAGGTCATGATCCCAGGGTCCTGGGATCGAGTCCCGCATCGGGCTCCCTGCTCAGCGGGAGGCCTGCTTCTCCCTCTCCCACTCTCCCTGCTTGTGTTCCTGCTCTCGCTGTGTCTCTCTCTGTCAAATAAATAAATAAAATCTTTAAAAAAAACAAAACAAAAACAAAAACAGAACAACCTGGGGGTGCCCAGGTGGCTCAGTCAGTAAAGCATCTGACTTTGGCTGGGGTCCTGGTCTCAGGGTCCTGGGATAGGGCCTCATGGGGGTGGGTGGGTGGGGCAGCTCTCTCTCTCTCTCTCCAAGAAAGAAAGAGAAAGAAAGAAAGAAAGAAAGAAAGAAAGAAAGAAAGAAAAGAAAGAAAGAGAAAGAAAGAAAGAAAGAGAAAGAAAGAAAGAAGGAAGGAAGGAAGGAAGGAAGGAAGGAAGGAAGAAAAGAACCTGTTTCTGACTGATGACAAGGCTAGGAACATGAGAGCAATGAACCCACCCTTCTGGAATCCACTTGGTAAAAACCTCATTCTGCAATGGCTGCCAATATCACTGAACCTGGGTGCCATTTGTGAGATTCAAAGAAGACACTGGGGTGCTACATCTACTTGCCTCATCTGTGGTTCCTCCAAGACATCAGACTTCCACAGGTTTGTTTTTTTTAAAAGGAGATATTTATTTGAAGAAATATTACAGCATATAAAACTGCATAAAGGGGCACCTGGGTGGCTCAGTCGTTAAGCATCTGCCTTTGGCTTGGCTCATGATCCCAGGGTCCTGGGATTGAGCCCCGCATCGGGCTCCCTGGTCGGTGGGAAGCCTGCTTCTCCCTCTCCCACTCCCCCTGCTTGTGTTCCCTCTCTCACTGTCTCTCTGTCAAATAAATAAATAATCTTAAAAAAAAAAGTGTTTCTTAGAACACGTCTAGTCTTCTCTTGGAGATTACGATACTGAAGAATTAAGAATCATTTAAAAAAAAAAACTGCCTAAAGACTTAATTTCCATTCATACAGTAGATTTGATATAATTCATATAAAAAACTTTTTTTAAAAATCCAGAATCAGGGATGCCTGGATGGCTCAGTCAGCTAAGTGTCTGCCTCAGGGTCAGGTCATGATCCTAGGGTCCTGGGATCAGTCTTCTTGCTCAGCCGGGAGCCTGCTTCTCCCTCTACCTGCCACTCCCCCCTGCTTGTGCTCTCTCTCTCTCTGACAAATAAATAAATAAAATCTTTTTAAAAAATCCAGAGTCACAAAACCCAGGGAAATCCAGGCCTCTACCACCTGCAGTGCCCTTTCTGGGGAATGCCCTGAGTCTCCATCCCTACCTCCTCCACTTGCCTCATTCCTATTTATCCTTTCAAGACTCAAGTCCAGCAGCATTGTCATATTTGTTTCCTCCTCCTGGGGGCTTTGTCAATGCCTCTATTGCTATGTTAACCACATTGAATTGCAATAGTCCATTCACAAGCAAGGCATTCCCGGGCTGATAGCTGGAAGAGACATTTATCTCTGTGCTCCCCACAGCCTAGCAAAGAGCTAGCAACAGCATCAGTATGCAGTTGATGTCTGCTTGGAGAAAGGGAAGAGAGAGGAAAGAAAGAGAGAAGGGAGAGAGTATGGAGGGAAAAGAAGGGAGACGCATGAAAATGAAAGAGAAGATGGAAGAAGAAGGAAACAGTGAAGGACAGAAGAGGGAAGGAGGAAGGCAGAGGGAAGCAAGCAAGGAAGAAGGAGCGGGGAGAGAAAGAGGGAAGAAGGGTAATGATGACTCGTAATTATAGGAAAAGCCAAAATCTCCATACTCTATGTCTGGTTTTCTTGTGATGTCTCCTCCTGATTATTTCCATAGGCATCCTGACCTGGGCATGCTTAGGGTGGGGATGCATCAGGGATAGAATGTTCTGTACATAAAATCAGAGTTGGGCACCTGAGTGGCTCAGATGGTTAAGCGTCTGCCTTCAGCTCAGGTCATGATCCCAGAGTCCTGGGATCGAGTCCCGCATCAGGCTCCCTGCTCCTTGAGAGCCTGCTTTTCCCTCTGCCTCTCTCTCTCTCACTCTCTCTCTCTCTGTCTGTCATGAATAAATAAATAACATCTTTTAAAAAAATAAAAATAAAATCAGAGCTGCCCTGTGCAATTCTTCTGCTCTGGTGTTGGGTGGATTCTTTTGGTTTGCTGCTGATTTTCACACCATCCCCAGAGCAGGACCATGCCACTGTCCCTTCCTCTGAACCACTGCCTTCTACACTCATTTTCCCCCTGGCCTGTGGAAAAACAACTTCCATTCCTTGTGACCATCTCTACAAAGAGAATTCCTAAGAAAGTTCTTTTCCTTGTGCTCTCTATCCCAGAACACCTAGACATGGGGGTGGTGGTGCTGAATTCAGGGATATCACAAACAATGTTTTGCTGAACCTGCTTCACCACCCTCCTTAGGCTTACAGTGGTCCCTCTAACAGGATCCTTACACTCCTGGTGAGTTTTGTCAGGAGTCTCACTGGGTCACCAGTCCATCCCTCCTGGGGCAGTCTGTCCCACAGGTCTGTGCCTGACTGAACCCTAACTGAGGGCTTGTGTCCTCCTGCCCCCCAACACTCTGGGGGTTGCCATAGGTAGGGCAAATCAGGAGAGTGGCCAGGCTGTGCCTCAGTCCCTGAGAGTCAGGAAACCATTGACCCCAAGACTCAGAGGACTTCTAGGGGAAATGTGGCCAAACGCTACATATCTGCCCACCTAAGTCTCAGCTCTACTACAGCCAAAATGCCATGATGTTTTTCCCACAGTAAAATGTTTGCAGTCCCCTCAAAGTTCTCTGTCTTCTAAACATCTCTTCTGGACAGTTGAAGAAATGCACAGACTTGACTGAGGCACCAGAACACTTCTCTGGGTTCAGCTCCCTCCAAGGGCATATCCTTTCTCCTCATGCCTGAGGTTGCACAAATGAACCTGGACATGGGATGTAGATTTCTCAGACCACCTTCTGTTGCCAATCCTTTCTGTCAAGTTCCCTAACCAGTAACTGCTCCTGCCCTGGAAGGAAGCCTTTCCATCTTTCCCGCATGTGGGAGGCCTCATTCTTCAGGTTCAAAGTTCAAACGTCATTCATTGTCCCTGATGAGAAAAAACCCAAGAGAAAAGGGAGGGAAGGGACGTGATGGGGACACCAAAGTGGAGCAAAGAGGAGGAAGATGGCAAATGCAGACAGTGACACAGATGTGCTCTACTTACTTCCCTTTCCCTCCCTCGGTCCCCACCTGCCCCCTGCCCCCCAACCCATAGCACCTCCCATGTCTCTGCTTTCCCTGTATTCAAATGTAGGCTTTATTCTGGTATGGTGAGGCCAACAGAATAGGAGATGGTTGCCATTGAAAAATAGTTTCTTACCCACAGTTCCCAAGACGAGTGGCTATACCACACCATGCAAGGGCCACAGGGGACTGCGCCAGGGTCAGTCAGGAGGTAGAGCGAGTGACGGGAAAGCAGGGGTAAAAGCCTTTATTGTAGCTTCATGGGAAGGAATTGGTGTGGGGAGCAGGGAGCAAGGTGAGCAGGTTTAGGATTGACTAGTTGGAATAATTTCAGCAGGCTCTGGCTTGTAGGGGCTGTCCCAAATGGTCTGGTACCTGGCCTTGAGTAGATTAGGGCACCGGGATGTTGGCTTGGCACATGAGAGTTCACTAAAAATGGCGCCTGGGGGTATGGACTTTGGATTGGTTGGGTGGTCTGTGAAAGTTCCACCCTCTCCACCACCTTGCAGACCACACAGAGGCACCTTCTGAATTTACCAGATGATAAAACACCGACAAGAGGCAAACTCAGCCAAACTAGAGAGTTCACTCTCCAGAAAGTGGCGGGGGGTTGGGGGGGAGGTATATAAATGTGTGATCTCATTTATATTAAAAATCTATAGGGCGCCTGGGTGGCTCAGTTGGTTAAGCGACTGCCTTCGGCTCAGGTCATGATCCTGGAGTCCCTGGATCGAGTCCCACATCAGGCTCCCTGCTCGGCAGGGAGTCTGCTTCTCCCTCTGACCCTCCCCCCTCTCATGTGCTCTCTCTCTCATTCTCTCTCTCTCAAATAAATAAATAAAATCTTAAAAAAAATCTATAGAAACAGTAATAATATCTGGAGGAAATTCACCAAAATGTTAATTATGGTAATCTCAATGTGATGGGACTAAGAGTGCCTTAAAATTTCATATTATTGCTGATTTCTGTTTTCTAAGTTTTCTATAATAAATGTGTTACTTTGTCATTTTAAATAAAATGAATGAGTTTTTTTAAAAGAAAGAAAGGTGCACTTTCAGGAGAGTCCTTTGCTATATCTAGGAACTGGCTAACCCTGAGAGGTACAGTACCTCTTAGTCAAGCCCCAGATGCCAGAGCACCAAGAATACAGAAAATAGAAAATGTAGTTATATACCAACCCCCCCAACTGGAGTTTACACCAGGAGGGGTGCCTGGGTGGCTCAGTCAGTTAAGCGGCTGCCTTAGGCTCAGGTCATGATCTCAGGGTCCTGGGATTGAGCCCCACATCGGGCTCCCTGCTCAGTGGGGAATCTACTTCTTTTTCTCCCTCTGCTGCTCCCCCTGCTAGTGTGTGCTCTCTCTCTCTTTCTCTGAAATAAGAGTCTCCTGTTCTACCGACTGAGCTAGCCGGGCAGTTTCTCTCTCTCTGAAATAAATAAAATCTTTAAAAAAAAAAAAAAAGAACAAAATAGGATATTGGGTTTCCACTGCTCCAGCTGCCAGAATATTGCTGTCCCCAGTTTGGCAAAGCCCCAGCTATGATTCAGGCTTTGAAGAGCAAATTCAAACAACTCAAGGTGGTTCCTTGTCTCCATCCTTCCTCATCCCTATCCTGAACCAGGATCCAGGATTCTGGACTGGTTCTGCCGTTGGTTGATTATATGACCTTGGACACATCCATTCCCTTGTCTGGTCTGCAGGTCTTCCTGCCCCTAGGGTTGCTCCAGGTGAGCACTCAGTACTCTTGCTGCTGGTTCATGCTACAGAGCTCTCTGCCTCTCAGAGGTCTGTGTCAATCACCCTAGCCTCAGGACCCAGCTATGTGAATGCTTGTCAGTTCAATGGGGCCAACCACCACTGGAGGAGGAAGGGAACCCCAGAACTGCTCCCTGGGTCTGGAGAGAGGTGGTGCTGGTATTTACCTCCTGAGAGTGTGGTGTCCTTCTGGAGGAGCTTCTGCCTTAAGGACAGGTGGATGGAATCAAAGTAAAGTAAGTTCAATTACCATCAACACTGGCTGATGTTCTTTCCAATTTCCCTGTGGCCCCAAACACGTATCAGGAATAAATTTCATACCTGTGCCCCAAATCTCTCTCTCTCACACACACACACACAGGATATATATATACATATATATGTATATATGTATATATATACATACACTCACACATTCAAATTCTCCTCCTACTGCCTCTTCTACATTCCCTCCATTACTTAATCCCTCATGACCTCTCTTTTCCGAATACTGCTCAGACTCCCACCTCTGAGTGTTCTCAGAGCTGTGGCTGTGGATTTAGGAAAACTGTTTGGGACATGAAGCCCACCTACTGCTTTGACTGTGTCCAATGCCCAGTGGGGGAGATTTCTAACAAGATGGGTAAAGGTCCTTTCTTCTACTTAGGGTTTAGGTCTTCTTTTTCTAGTTCTTCAAGTTGTAAAGTGAAGTTGTTGATTTGAGATATTTCTTGCTTATGAGTGTACGCATTTATAGCTATAAATGTCTTTTTTAGCACTGCTTTCTGTGTGTCCCATATGTTTCGGTAAGTTTGTGTTTTTGTTATCATTCATCTCTAAGGATTTTTCTCAGAAATCCCCTGTGATTTCTTCTTGATTGATTGGTTGCTTAAGAGGGTGTTAATTAGGGGCGCCTGGGTGGCTCAGTTGGTTAAGCATCTGCCTTCAGCTCAGATCATAATCCCAGGGTCCTGGGATCAAGCCCTGCCCCTTGGGCTCCCTGCTCAGTGGGGAGCTTCCTTCTCCCTCTACCCCTCCCCCCAGCTCATTCTCTCTCTCCCAAATAAATAAATAAAATCTTAAGAAAAAAAGAGGAGGGGCGCCTGGGTGGCTCCTTTGGTTAAGCATCTGCCTTCGGCTCAGGTCATGATCCTGGGATCTAGCCCCACATCGGGCTCCTGGCTCAGCGGGGAGCCTGCTTCTCCCTCTCCCTCTGTCTCTCTCCCTGCTCATGCTCTCTCTCTCTGTGTATCTCTGTGGTTCAAATGAATAAATAAAATCTTAAAAAAAAAGAGGATGTTGCTTAAAGAGAAAAAAAATAGAAATATGTAATTACAATATTGCTAAACTGTAAGCACCAAATGGCCAGAGAATGTGTCTATTTTTGGATCACCAACATATTTCTTTTTTTTTTTTTAAAGATTTTATTTATTTATTTGACAGAGAGAGACACAGCGAAAGAGGGAACACAAGCAGAGGCAGTGGGAGAGGGAGAAGCAGGCTTCCCACAGAGCAGGGAGCCCGATGCGGGGCTTGATCCCAGGACCCTGGGATCATGACCTGAGCTGAAGGCAGACGCTTAACGACTGAGCCACTCAGGCGCCCCACCAACATATTTCTAACACTGAGCATAGGACTTGGCACAAAATATGTGCTCAACTCATAGTATTTAATAAATGAATAGATCTAATCACCATTTTTTTAAAGATTTTATTTATTTATTCATGAGAGACAGAGAGAGAGACAGAGGCAGAGGGAGAAGCAGGCTCCTCGCGGAGCAGGGAGCCCGATGCGGGACTCGATCCCAGGACCCTGGGATCATGACCTGAGCCGAAGGCAGACGCTTAACCGACTGAGCCACCCAGGCGTCCCTAATCACCATTTTTTAAAAGTCTATTATTTTAAGTCTTATTTAATTTCCACAAATTTTACATTTTCCAGTTTTCCTTCTGTAATTTATTTCTAACCTCATCCCATGTCGTCAGAGAAGTTAAATTGTATGATATCTATCTTTTACAATCTATTGACTTAGGGGCGCCTGGGTGGCTCAATCAGGTAAGCATCTGCCCTTGGCTCAGGTTACGAATCCAGGCTCCTGGGATTGAGACCCACATCCGGCTCCCCACTCAGTGGGGAGTCTTTTTCTTCCTCTGCCTCTGCCCTGCTCATGCTCTCTCTCTCTCTCAAATAAATAAATAGAATCTTTAAAAAAATAAAATCTATTGACTTAATTTGTTTCAATATATTCCTAATATTTCATCTACCTTGGAAAGTGTCCCATATGCACTTCAGAAGAATGTGTACTCTGTTGTTGTTGGGTAGAATGTGTCGGAAGTCTATTAGATCTAGTTGGCTTACCCACTTACTCAAGGTTTCCATTTCATTACTTACCTTTTGGCTGGTTGTTCTTTCCATTATTGAGAGTAGGGTATTGAAGTCTCCAACTCTTATCATAGAACTATCTATTTCTCCCTTCAATTCTGTCAATTTTTACTTCATATATTTTGATGGTCTGTTATTAGGTATGTAGATGTTTATAATTGTTATGTCTTTTTGCTGTATGGAACCTTTTATTGATATATAATGTACTTTGTCTCTTGTAACCTTTTCTGATTTCAAGTCTACTTTGTCTGATACTGATATAGCCTCCCTGCTCTCTTCTGGTTACAGTTTGTGTGGAATAGCCTTTTCCATTCACTCTCAAGCCTACATGTGTCTCTGGATCTGAACAAGTCTCCTGTAGGTAGCATATAGTTGGGTCATGGTTTTTATCCGTTTTGCCAATCTTTGTCTTTTGATTGGAGAGTTTAACCATTTAATTACTGAGGGGCACCTAGGTGGCTCAGTTGGTGGAGCGACTGACTCTTGATTTCAGCTCATGTCATGATTTCAGGGTCCTGAGATTGAGACCCACTTCAGGAGCCTGCTTAAGATTCTCTCTCCTTCTCATTTCTGCCCTTTCCCCCACTCTTGTGTGTGCTCTCTCTAAAAAATATTAATTAATTAAGTAATTACTGATAAGGAGGGACTTATCCTCTGTCATTTTGCTATTTGTTTTCTATTTGCCTTATACCTTTTTTTTTTTTTGTCCCTCAACTCCTGCATTTACTATCTTCCTTTGCATTTAGTTAATTTTTTAGTTGTGAAACATGTAAATTCCTTTCCGAGTTCCTTTTGTGTATATTTTACAGCTATTTTCTTTGTGGTTACCATGTGAATGACATTTAACATCCTGAAGTTAAAACATTCTAACTTGAATTTATACCAGTTTACCTTCAATAACAGAAAAAACATCTCTGCTCCTTTAACAGCTCTGTTCTCACCCATTTCTGTGGTTGATATCATACAAATTATGTCTGTACACATTGTATGTTATGGGTACTTTTTTGCTATAATTGTTGATATAAGCAATAAGCTGATTAACTCTCCAGATAATTAACTGAGTGAAAAAAGCCAATCTCAAAAGGTTACATACCTTATGAGTCTATTTACATAACATTCTGGAAATGACAAAATTATAGAAATGGAGAACACAGATTACTTGTCTGAGGTTAAGGAGAGGGTGAAGGAATAGGGAAGTGGGTGTGGTTTGAATACACAACATGAGGGATCCCTGTGATGATGGAAATGTTCCCTGTCTTGACTGTATCAATGTCAATATCCTGGTTGTGATATTGTATTATATGTGGGCAAGATGTTACCATGGGGGAAACTGGGTAATGGGTACACTGGATCTCTCTGCATTGTTTCTTACAACTGTATGTTAATCTATAATAATCTCAACATAAAACGTTTAATTTTAAAAGTAACAGAAAATTTTATTATAAAATGTTATCATTTATTAATTCTGTAATCATTTGTTAATTCCGAATCCTGGTGACATCAGCACTAATAGCATGTAGTTATAATAGCACTAAGAAAAACACAACCAGGGGCGCCTGGGTGGCTCAGTCATTAAGCATCTGCCTTCGGCTCAGGTCATGATCCCAGGGTCCTGGAATCGAGTCCCACATCGGGCTCCCTCCTCGGCGGGAAGCCTGCTCTCCCTCTCCCACTCCTGCTGCTTGTGTTCCTGCTCTCGCTATCTCTGTCTCTGTCAAATAAATAAATAAAATCTTAAAAAAAAAAAAAGAAAAACACAAGCAGTAATTCACAGAAGAAAACAAATGACCAACAAAAAAATGCTCAGTATCCAAGGAAATAAAAATTAAGAGAGTGAAATACAACTTTTCATTCAATTATTTTGCAAGATTACAAAGGTTGAGAACTAAAAAAAAAAAA
>NC_138375.1:131178090-131233712 GCF_054177405.1 Leptonychotes weddellii | reverse complement strand
GTTGCTCTCTGCAGAATGGACCATGGGAAGACCATAGTGGAAGCAGTTAGGGTGTCTGGGATTAGGTTTATGTTAGTGTTATTGTATACAAGCAAGTGCAAATTCTCATAATCTTGTTCGACCTCCAAAACGAAAGAGTTCCACTTTCCTCTTCCATCATCTCATATAGCACTTATAACTATCACTGAAGCATGTACTTTTTTATTGTCTGTCATTCTCATTTAGGGTCGCCACATAAAATACAGGCGCTCTGTTAAAATCGCATTTCGGTAGAGTAACTTTTTTTTACTATGTGTTCCCAAATATTGCATGGGAAATACTAAAAAAACCAAAAAACCCCCAAATTATTCGTTATCTGAAATGCAAATAAACGGGGCACCCTGCATTTTTATGTGCTAAATCTGCCAACTCTACCCCCACTAGAATGTGAACTCCAAGAGGGCAGGAACCACGTCTGTCTGCTCCCCCACCTACGTCGTGGCGTAGTGCCTGCCGGGCACATAGTGAGAGCCCCTCACAGGCTCACGGAAGGAATTAATGAAGGATTTAAAGAAAGAGTGAGTGACTGAATAAAAGAATGCACGAGAGCGGCTTGGTGCGGACAGGCGGACGGGAGAAGACGGAGAGAATCGGCTGGGTGGGGGCACGACATTGGCCGACAGCTGCCGGGAGGCGAGGAGCGGCCGACGCGCTGAGGTCACGGGCGCCCGCGGCCCTGGTGACGTCATCACGCCCGCGCTCTCCGCTCCGCCGGGGTTTCAGTGGCGCCGGCGCGCCCTCGGCTGTTGTGGTGACTGGGGATTTCTGGTGACCCCGGCCCACCGCAGGTCGCCTGCGGAGCGGTCCAGTCCCGGCAGTGGCCCTCCGTCCTTGTCATTGACCGTCCGCCCGCAGGCCTGGCCGCTCCCCCGCGGGGAGAACTTCTCAGGGCCATGTCCAGGCCGAGCAGCGTCTCCCCGCGGCCGCCCGTTCCTGGCGGCGGGGGCGGCCCAGCTCAGTGCGGCCCTGGGGGCGGGGGCCGGGCCAGGGGGCTGAAGGACATTCGTATAGACGAGGAGGTGAAGATCGCAGTCAATATCGCTCTGGAGCGCTTCCGATACGGGGATCAGAGAGGTGAGGTTCCCGACAGGGACCCCGCCGGCTGCCCCGCCTCCCCCCAAGCCGGGACCCACCGTGTGAAGCGGCCGCCTCAGAGTGGGGAGGGAAGGCCTGGGCCGCCCCCGGGCCCACTGGAGCGGGTCTCCCCGGCGGGCCGGGGCCGCGCTTGGTAGCGCTCGGTGGGATGCACGGCGTCCTGCGGAGCGGCAGGGTTAAAGCACTTGCCTGGCGTTAATCAGAAGGTGGAAGAGTCGGGTTGCTCCTTAGCAGGAGGCGTTTCTTTCCCCAGAGAGAGGCTTGTAGGCAGCTTGGGGCGTCTAACCCACAGTTTTTAGGTATTGGTACACCCCCACCCTTTTTTTTTTAAAGATTTTATTTATTTATTTGAGAGAGAGAGAGAATGAGAGAGCACGAGAGGGAAGAGGGCAGAAGGGGAAGCAGACCCCCCGCTGAGCAGGGAGCCCAATGTGGGACTCGATCCAGGAACTCCAGGATCATGACCTGAGCCGAAGGCAGTCGCTTAACCAACTGAGCCACCCAGGCGCCCACCCCCACCCTTTTTTTAAAGGAAATTGTGGTAGCCTTAGCTGAGGCACGTTTAAGCTGCCGGAGAAGAGCAGAGGAAATCAGACATGCAGTGGCAATATGTAGTGTTTTGTTTAAATCCCGAAAGCATCACGCTTAAACACTTAAGAAAATTAAACTGGTTTTGGTAGACGTCTTTCACACCTCTTAAGGATGGAAAGCTACTTGTCCTGTGTCGTACAGTGCAGAACCGCAGCCGACCCGAGGTGATCAGTACAACGTACTGAGTGCCCATTCCGATTTGCTGGCCCAAGTAGGGGATCCTTGACCTTGGAAACTTACAATCCAGAACAGGCAATGACTTGGACAGAGAGAACTTACATTAAACAAAGCCTCAGCATTATGAAAGCAACAAATCCAGTCTGAGGTATAGTGAAATATGAATTCTTTAGTTTTGAAAGCAAAGACAATGGAGTTTGACGTTGAGCATTCATCATGCTTGAGTATCGCTCATCACGGAAGGAAATGAATCTTTTTGTTAAGCAAGTAAGGACTAAACTAAGTTAAAATAGTAAAATATGTTCATCAGTCATCCTACCAATTGAAGATTCCAGCACAAATAAGAGGAGTAATCTTTGGTGAACATGAGAATCCTCTATCACATTTAGATTTAATTTTTATTAATATGGTAATTCTGATAGACATTCAGTAGTTAATCGAATTAGTACCTACTTTTCACATAAAATGACCTTTTCACATAATGTGAAAATGACTTCACGTAAAATCACATATGCTTATATGATTTTTTTTTTTTAGAGCACTTGTTGGGGGAGGGGCAGAGAGATGGAGAGAGAGAATCTTAAGCAGATTCTACGCCCAGCGTGGAGCTGCACTTTGGGGCTCGATCTCACAACCCTGAGATCATGACTGGAGTAGAAATCGGGAGGTGGGTGCTCAACTGACTGAGTTACCCAGGCGCCCGTTTTTTCATAT
Organism: Leptonychotes weddellii; assembly: GCF_054177405.1. Classification (NCBI taxonomy): domain Eukaryota; kingdom Metazoa; phylum Chordata; class Mammalia; order Carnivora; family Phocidae; genus Leptonychotes; species Leptonychotes weddellii. The sequence goes on along the minus strand of NC_138375.1, from coordinate 131,231,096 downwards.
TTTATATCTATATGTTTATTGAAGAACCTTGAAAGAAAATTTTATATTCCCAAATGGTACTTTCTTTTTTTTTTTTTTTTCATATAGAAATGGAATTTCCTTCTTCTTTGACCAGCACTGAAAGAGCTTTTATTCATCGATTGAGTCAGTCTCTTGGTTTGGTCTCTAAAAGTAAAGGGTAAGCTGATAGCTTTTCTTATTTAAAAAGAATTATTTACCAAAAAAAGAAATGTTCCTGACTTCATTTAAATAGTTATTACTGTTTTAGATTCACGTACTTAATTATATTGCAGATAAACTGATTCATGTCTGTACCAAACTCAGCTCTTTGCTTTTCCTCCTATCTTGCCCTTTTTTGTTTTCCCTTAGGGGTTAAAAAAAAAAAGTAAAATTTAAAATGTAAGAAAAAGAGTTTAAAAGTTGAAGTTGCTTGCTTGAGGAAAATGTTTTTTTTTTTTTTCATAGAAACTAAGTCTCTTTTTTTAAACAGAATGGCGGTACGAAAGATAAGTACAATTATTTACAGAACTATTTCTTTCAATGTTACTGTACTGTAGTGGTAACTTTAGAATACATAATCATTGTTTTCTTTCTTACCAGCTCAAGAATCTGATGATTGGAAAAGACTAAATAAAATGGACCAGGAAGAAACAGTATATTTATTTTTGAGGGCCACTGATCCGTAGGGGAAAAAGTCATTTGAACCATCCAAATTGAAGAACTCTGTGATTACGTGAAGCAATTTCATTTTGGGAATAAGGATGAAGGGGTTGATATATAGCAGGGTTTCTCAATATTGGCATTATTAACATTGCAAACTGGATAATTATTGTGGAGGACTGTCTTGTGTATTGTAGCATATCTAACCTTACCCAGTAGCACCTCCACCCGCAGCTGTAACAACCAAAAATGCCTCTAGACATTGCCAAAATGTTCCCTGAGGAGCAAAGTTGCCTCTGGTTAAGAACCAAGGAGGGGGGAAAGAAAGATAAAATTTCAGTTTACCAGGGTTTAGGTTAAGAAGAGAGAAAACAAAAGATTATGAGGTCATTATTTTTAACAGCAGGAAGGTCCTAAGATGAAAGTATCTGATGTAGGAATGTCTGGCATTTGAATGCCCACAGTGATACATTACTGAGTAAGATGGGATTTAGCTTAGGTGAATGTGCATTTTGAACATCACTAAGGCCAGTGCCGGAAACAGTGGTAGGTTTTGAGCATGCCCATATTATAGTCCTCTGGATAAGTTAAATACAGCACTTGCAGATGAAAAGAGTACAGGGCCATAATCCTTTATCTAAAAACACCTGGAACAGGTGGATTTTGAGATTCAGATTTTAGAAACATTTTAGGGTGTATTTGCAGTATGTTATGTAATACCCCTCATAAGGTGCAGGCATCACCTTTAATCAATATTTCTGCTGGAAAACATGAATATTCACAGTAAAATAAATAAATACTAGAAATAGCCTCATGTCAATGTAATCAGGCTTTCCTGCCAAATGAAGTTGCTGCCTTTAACCTTAAAAACCTACAAAACCATCGGCAAGTCCAACAAACAAAAGATAGGAACATTATTTTGTGGAGAAGGAGGAGGACGTTGGGAGGGGTTGTTTTGAACAAAAGTGCATTGGAGAGAAGTAAGAAGGGTGATGATGGTTTCTCATTGGCTGGGTTTTGGAGTGGTCAATTTCTTGTAGAAGAAGAAACAGCAATGTAAATCTTCCTGTTGGGGCCTGGAATTGAAACTCCTTTGCTTTTTTTTTTTTTTAAGAGTAGGAGAGAAAGAGGGTGGGGGAGGGAGGAGGTAGGGGCAAAGGGAGAGGGAGATAGACAATCTTAAGCAGGCTCCACACCCAGCATAGAGCCTGACACAGGGCTCGATCTCATAACCCTGAGATCATGACCTGAGCCGAAATCAGGAGTTGGACTCATTGAGTCTTTTTTAAAAATATTTTATTTATTTATTTGACAGAGAGAGACACAGCAAGAGAAGGAACACAAGCAGGGGGAGTGGGAGAGGGAGAAGCAGGCCTCCTGTGGAGCAGGGAGCCAGATGTGGGGCTCCGTCGCAGGACCCTGGGATCATGACCTGAGCTGAAGGCAGACGCTTAACGACTGAGCCACCCAGGTGCCCTGGGTCTCATTGAGTCTTTTTTTTTTTTTAAAGATTTTATTTATTTATTTGACAGCGACAGCAAGAGAGAGAACACAAGCAGGGGGAGTGGGAGAGGGAGAAGTAGGCTTCCCGCTGAGTAGGGAGCCCGATGTGGGGCTCCATCCCAGGACCCTGAGATTATGACCTGAGTCGAAGGCAGACGCTTAAGGACCCTGAGATTATGACCTGAGTCGAAGGCAGACGCTTAAGGACTGAGCCACCTAGGCACCCCCAAGCTTCTTTCCTCTTGAGAAAGTTGGGTCTGTAATTGACAATTCTTCCTGTAATTGACATGAGTAGCTTGGCTTTCCCTACAGGTCTCCCTTTTTAGCATCCCCTCTCCACTTTAGTGAGGTTTCCCTTTATTAATTTTCACATTGCAAACTTACAGAAATCTTCCAGTTTTCATTGTTGCTTGGGTTAAGAGTTGCAGATAAGAGATTGTGGGTCTTCACCAGAAAGCATCTGTTGTAAGGCACAGTTCTGTAGCTACGTTATTTCTATGGTCAAATGGGTTCTGAATTCTGAACAGTTAACTTGGAAATGACCATTAGAAATTACCCTTAGAAAAGCAGTCCATTAGAATGGACTACATCTGCTTCTGTTCAGTAGCATGATTGTTTAAGGGATGGTCCTGAATGGAGAAACCTGGGGAAGGGGGGAGAGAGCAAGATAGAAGATAGAAGTTATCAGGACAAAAAAAGGTGGGCGAGGAAACACTGAAGGGACAGAGAGAGGAAAAAAGATGCTAAGGGAAGCCAGGCAACCCTGCATTCTCATCTAGGCCATAGTACCTATTCCTAGTGGTCTGCAAATCCTGTTAGGAAATGTCCTAGCGCTTTCCCTCCCCTTTTATCTTTGATTAAAGGTAGTACGATGCTTATCTGTCCTTGTGATTTTCAGATGCTTTTCTTTTCACATATATGAAGTACTTTGAGTATGGTTGTCATATCCTTTCTTTTCACTTATATGAGAATTTGTACCTGACTTTCATTTTCATGGGTTTTCCTATTTACCGTTGAGTAAAGGATTTTTTCCCCCCACTTCCTAGCATAACTTCATTGACTTAGTAAGTTAGTATTTCTTTTGTACCTGGTATCATGGTTGCTTAATAGGTATTTGAGAGAGAGCCTGGTGTGGAGGAAGAGGGAGGAAGGTTGGATTTCACTCCCAGTGTCTCACTGCCTCATTCTCTAGTTTTGGTCATGGCCCTTAACTTTCAAGGCCTGTTTTTTTAAATGTAAAGTATGAAGGAGTTAAGTCTCTTTGTTTTAGTTCGGATTCTGTGATTCTGTAGTTTACTTTGAGTATTTCACGAGGTTTAAAAATAGATTCCAGGCGGGGTGCCTGGGTGGCTGAGTGGTTGAGCGTCTTGAGTGTCTGCCTTCAGCTCAGGTCCTGATCCCAGGGTTCTGGGATCCAGCCCCGCATCGGTTCCCCGCTGAGTGGAGAGCCTTCTTGTCCCTCTCCCACTCCCCCTGCTTGTGTTCCCTCTCTCGCTGTGTCTCTCTCTGTCAAATAAATAAATAAAATCTTTAAAAAAAAAAATAGATTCTAGGCTTACTGTGTGAAAGTTGACAATTATTTTTTCTCATCACTTTCTCTTTTTTGCTCTCCTTTCTTTCAAAAAGCAGCCGTCTGTGTTAAATTTTGTTTTTCATTTCCTCCTGAAGAGTTGAATTGATTTTGCAGTTGATTACTTATTTTGGATTACTTTTTATAACTGCTCATCTTTTGGTGAAAATTATCTTGTTGGAGTAACGTCCCCATTTGTGTTCTTTAGTGTAGCCTAAAGTTTTGTTTGAAATTTTAGGCAAGCTTTCCCATACCAATATTTTACCTCCTCATAATTTCCTTTTTTCCTCAACTGAGGTCTGAATTTTGGTTTTAAGAGCATACTTTTCTGAGTCTTTGTTTGACTTGTTCATGAACAAAACAGAATTTCTTTCCTGTTCTTCCTAGTCCAAGTGACACAAAATGAAATTTACAAAATGAACTTTGTTAAAGACTTGTGGAAAGAGAAACTATAAAGTACATGAAAATAGGTTTTCCAGGTACAGGTTTCTTACCCTGTGATTGCTGACGTCCCTGCTTCCTAGGTATCCACGTGTTCTAGTCACCCTGACTGGAAGGCTGTACCCTGCAAGAAAGCCCCCTTTTCAGATTCGGGTTCCTGCCTCCCTTGCCTCTTGCTTGGGAAGGTTGTGTACTGCACTCTCCTTTTCTGCCCCTACTTAAAATAGGAAAAATTGGTTAAAAGTGACTTAAGTGTCTTACTGACTTTTTGGGCATCCATTGAAAAGGAACAGCCTACAGTGCCTAAGAGTAATAATAGTGACAGCTCACATTCATTAAGTACTCATATGCATCAGGCCTTATGCTAATGGCTTTAAGTAGATTAGTTAATGCTCACAATAGTCTTTTTTTTTTTTTATTTGAGAGAGAGAGAATGAGGCAGAGAGCACATGAGAGGGGGGAGGGTCTGAGGGAGAAGCAGACTCCCTGACGAGCAGGGAGCCCGATGCGGGACTCGATCCAGGGACTCCAGGATCATGACCTGAGCCGAAGGCAGTCGCTTAACCAACTGAGCCACCCAGGCGCCCTCACAATAGTCTTAATCAGTAGATTCTATTAATAACATCTGGTATCTGTATAGCAGATGAAGCAGTTCAGGGTTGGAGATGTAAGTAATTTTCCCAAGATCACACAGCTAGCAAGGGGCAGAGCCAGGATTTGAACATAGTTAGTGCTTCATTAATTTTTGATTGTTCACAGTGGGTTCATGGCAATGTCCGAGGAGCTGTGAGGAGTTAAACTGGAAACATTAGCTAGGTCTTGTCTTTAAGTTGTTTATAGTCCAAAGTCACAGAATGAACCAGTGTACCACCATCATGGTGTCCATGACATGAGAGCAACTTTGTTTAGTGACAAAGTTAACTGGTTTATTAATTTCCACATAGTCATAAAAGAAAGTATGAATTTATGATATAAACTTTAATAAATTTACAATTCTATACTACAGTATTGGGAAGAGAACAGTTTGGAGTTAGGTCTTTGTATCTTTCTGCCTAATGGAAGTATAAATTAAGGAAATAGGAAATGATGCATTTGTAAGGCATCATATGAATGTGGATTATTTTTTGAGGCATTAGGTCCTTGGTGGCTATGAGCTTTTTTTTTTTTTTTTAAGATTTTATTTGCTAGAGAGAGAGAGTACAAGCAGGGGGAGCGACAGGCAGAGGGAGAAGGAGGTTCCCCTCTGAGCAAGGAGCCCGATGTGGGACTCCATCCCAGGACCCTGGGATCATGACCTGAGCTGAAGGCAGCCATTTAACCGACTGAGCTACCCAGGCGTCCCTGGCTGTGAGCTTTTTTCTTTTTTTTTTTTTAAAGATTTTATTTATTTATTTGACAGAGAGAGAGACCGCGAGAGAGGGAACACAAGCGGGGGAGTGGGAGAGGGAGAAGCAGGCTTCCCGCGGAGCAGGGAGCCTGATGTGGGGCTCAGTCCCAGGACCCTGGGATCATGACCTGAGCCGAAGGCAGATGCTTAACGACTGAGCCACCCAGATGCCCCTGTGAGCTTTTTAAGTTGTCATTTCAGATTTTGGTTCTTTAGCGGATTTAAAAAAAAAAAAAGATTATTTGAGAGAGAGAGAGTGTGCGCATGCTCAGAGGAGGGGCGGAGGGTGAGGTAGAGAGTGTGTGCGCATGCACATGTGTGAACCGGTGGAGGGGAGAGGTAGAGGGAGAGGGAGAATCCTCAAGCAGGGCGCCTGGGTGGCTCAGATGGTTAAGCGTCTGCCTTCGGCTCAGGTCGTGATCCCAGGGTCCTGGGATCGAGTCCCACATCGGGCTCCCGGCTCAGCGGGGAGCCTGTTTCTCCCTCTGACCCTCTCCCCTCTCATGCTGTTTCTCTCTCGCTCGCTCTCTAAAAAATAAATAAAATCTTTAAAAAAAAAAAAAAGAATCCTCAAGCAGACTCCCCACTCAGCACTGAGCCGGACACGGGGCTCGATCTCACAACCCTGAGATTATGATCTGAGCTGAAACCAAGAGTTGGGTGCTTAACCAACTGTGCCACCCAGGTGCCCCCTAGCTGATTTTTTAAACTGTTTACAGATTTGGAGAGTAGAGAATAGTAAGGCATATGGTTGTATTTGAGTTAAATGTTCAGTAACATGCTGTGTAAATTGATAAATTCATATTAAAATTGCATCAAATTTGATGAGTTAATAGTTTTTCTTTAAAAGGAAGAAGCCAGGGGCGTCTGGGTGGCTCAGTCGTTGAGTGTCTGCCTTCGGGTTGGGTCATGATCCCAGGGTCCTGGGATTGGGCCCCTCATTGGGCTCCCCGCTCAGCTGGAAGCCTGCTTCTTCCTCTCTCACTCCCCCTGCTTGTGTTCCCTCTCTTGCTGTCTCGCTCTCTGTCAAATAAATAAAAATAAAATCTTTAAAAGGAAGAAGGCATTGAAATGCTGAAACTTCCTGATACCATGTATTGATTACTTTTACACTTTGAAAGTTAGGTGTTATGATGTTCTTGCCTGTAATATTAGCACATTTATGTTTAAAAATCGCATGTGGAGCTTGCATTTTATTTTGAAAAAATTATTGTGACATTAATTTGTTTAGCATCTTTTCCACATTGTGGTTTCTAGTTAATTTTGCCTTGAAAAGGAATCCCTTAATGGTTTTCTTCAAAGAATAGTGCTACTTTGGAAGGAAAGCATGATGAGATCTCAGTGTGTTAGTTTACAAAGTAGGACAAATCTCTGCTGTATTGAATGTTTTCATCCTCACAACGAGACAAATATTTTACCAAACATTTCACTAATCTTTTTATCATTTACCAGTGTCACTATGGTGCTGAATGTGGTAAGAATGAGTACTAAGAGCCACAAGTAGAATCTTACTAAAACATAAAAACCATGAAGTTGGTTATATCTTTCTACCCCACCATTTGTGTTCAAAATGAATTCAGTAAATTTTAAATGGTAATGGCTAAGTACTCACACATGCTTGCTTTGAGTTATTTTTGTACATAAGTGCTGTATTAGTAGTAGGCAACTTAGGAAAGTTTGAATCTGACCCATTTTAGTTGTGAGCTTGTTGAGAGTATGTTTTACTCAACTTTGTAATCCCAGGTTCTAGCATAGTGCCTGGCATACAGTAGGTGCTCACTATATGATGAATGATTGAATGAATGAATGAATGAATGAAATAAAATTAGTTAAAGGTGAAATACAGCAAAACTTTCCAGAGACAGTTTTCAAGAAAATTAAAGCATCTTGGAGCTGATAGAAATAGTAGAGATTTCTAAATTAACTTGTATATAGTGTTAGAGAAATAAAATGATTTTTGATCACATAGCTAGTTAGTTGAACACAAGCCTCCTGACTCTTGGCTCTAGTGTTCATTTCAGCACACTTCCTGCCTTCTGTAGTTAAAAGTTTTATGAAATAAATAGCATAGGAGGGGAGTGAATGATTGCGTCTGTAATGACTGTGCTGAATTTTCAGAAAGGTCCTGGGAAGCGAACCTACTGCAGAGATTATCTTTAGAATCCAGTAATTCTTATTTACCATGGAAATAACTGAAATTCCTAGATCAGGTTAAATTTGATTATTTCGTCTTTATCCCATAATTTAAAGATCACTAAGTACTTGTTAAGGAGTAGATGACAGTACTGAACATCTATAATTCATTAAAGCATTCCATAAAAAGTTTCTAGAAATTAAAAATCTTGGTAAAAGGCGAAAGACAAAAACCTCACTTAAGAAGGCTTAGACAGCTAAAACTATAGGTTAATCGCCAGTTTTTTATTGTTTTTACAATGAAAATATTGTTGAAAAGTTTTAAATCTAATGAATATTAGGAAAAGTGTACATGTACTTTTCATTTTATTTGTGGCTTTGTTGCTCACTTCTGTAATATGATAGTGACAGTAACAAATGGTAGAACATTTTATGAAATATTTTGGGTAACTTTTTAAAAATAAGTGATTTTTTCCCCCAGACTATATAATAATAGCTTTCATTCATTTAATACTTACCTTGTAACAGATGTTGCCCTTTATATGCATTATATTTTTTAGTCATATGAGTAATCTTTTGAGGCAGGTATTACTATTATCTTCGGCTCAGAGCTTTTAGATAATTTGCTTATAGTCCCACAGCTAAGTGATAGAGCTAGAATTCAAACCCAGGTTGGTATGGTTTTACAGCCTGAGTGCTTTACGAGTATTATATTTTACTAGATTATGGACATGCATTATCAAATCAGTCAAAACACATTTGAGGACTTCCTGTGTGTATAACATTGTACCTGGTACTCTTGGAGCTACAAAAGTTGTAAAAGACGTTGTCGGTCCTGGACCGACAGAAGAAACAAATATACCTACGTCAAATAACTTGAATACAGCTATAAATCATCATTACCTTATAACTGAAGGCCAGAGCCCGAAGCTTTGAAAAATTTCTTTTTCCCAAGATGCATATGAAAATACTTACCAGTAATGTTGATTTATGCTTTTTTGGTCCAGCCACTAAGCTTGGTTCTCTTAACAGTTTTCATGGGATGTGACATTACCAGCATACTATGGAAACGTTCAGTGGGTGATATTAGTCTGGAGAGTGAACCATAACTTTATTATCATTTTTAGATTCTGTTGTTCAGATTGGTTTTCTCCCTCTGTATGCTTCCAACTGGTGTGTTTCATCCACCATGAAGTCTGCTAAGACAAACTTTAACATTTGTGGGTAAGTAGGCCACTTTTGAGGTTTAAAACCTGGATTTGCAGCAGTTTGAAATTTTAATTGAAAATGGTCTTGTGGCCACTTCGGCACCAAACCCCTCCTTATTGACTTTTTTTGGGATTTTCAGCATCTTCTCCCAAAGCATTTTGATTTTTTTCAATGTTTTGCTTGAGACGTGTTTTCTAAGTAGGCATACGTCATTTGTGAACAAATTGACTATATGTAGTAAATAAATGATTTTTATTAATATTCAGAAAGGGAGCAAATAGATACCTAACTGTGAAGAAGAAAGATGGATCAGAAACAGCTCATGCAATGATGACCTGTAATTTGACTCATAATACAAAACATGCTGTTAGGAGCCTAATTCAAAGATTTCCTGTCACCAATAAAGAGCGTACTGAACTTCTGCCTAAAACAGAAAGAGGAAATGTGTTTGCAGTTGAAGCTGGTATGTATTTTCTGGGGAGCTTCCTTGTCTATCCTATTATTTGATGACTGTTCTTTTACCATTTTAAATTTATTAAAAAAAAAACTAAGATGCGATGAGATTTCTCAGTTTGAATCAAGAACTGTGAAAATTTTGGAACGAAATGCAGTGTTAAGGCACGTGATGAAGTTAGACAAGTCTAAGTGTCGCAGTGATAGCTATCGTTTATGGAGCACCTATTGCGTGCTAGGCAGTATGCTAAACTCTTTATGTAGGGCCTCCTAGCAACTCTCCCAAGGTAAGAATTTCCTCTATCCCAGGGGCGATTAAATGGGCTCAGAGCAGTTAAATAATTTGTTCAAGGCTACTCCACCAGCCACTAAACCGCAGAGCTGGGATTTGACTCCAGGGTCTGGACTTCCTGTATTACACTGCCAAGACATGCTAATGAGTGAGCTTTTGAATTGGGGCTTTAGCTTCTGGTAAGAGGACAGAGTCAGTACACTAACTTGCTGAAAGGTAGGTAAATAATATATTTAGGTTGTAAAATGTAGTTGTAATTTTATTATTTGGAAAAATAACTTCTTAGAAAATTATTATTTACCTAAAGCGACAGATATGCATAATTTCCATTGTCTGTTGGAGTAGGTTTGCAGAGTGTAGAAAATACATGGTCCTAGATAGCAAGGAATTTAAGTTCTAAAATGTTTTGATTTATGTGAAGAATATAAAACATCATGTCTCTTTTTTATTCCTATCTGCTTATTGATTAAATGCAGATGCTAGCTAAAATTTTCAGTTAGGACCTTATATTTACACATATTATTCTACTGATCACATAATCTTACGTATTTAGCTTTACACAGACAGAATATTATTCTTTTCACAATGTGTTTTCATATCGTACATAACAGATGTTGTAATGCACATTGTTTCCCATTTTAGTTTTTTGTGTTGTTACTGATAGAAGCAAGCATGAAAACTCTTTTAGGATATCAGAATCCCGTTTTATTTTTAGTCATTATGGAGTGGTTGATTTTTGTTCATTTGTAAATACTGTGCACCAGAAATACTTTTAGAAATTTGCTTTTTGACTGATAACTGAAATTTGTAACTTGTTTTTAGAGTCTTAGGCGTAGGAGTACAGCAGTCGTGCATTGCTTGCTAACTTCATGTAGACTGAGTAGAGAGGAAACACTCGAATGGAATTACATTGGAAATTACTTATCTTTGTTTTCCACACTTTTTAAACATTGTTGATCATAAATTTTTGTTGTTGTTGTTCTTTTATTCATTTTCAAAGAAAACCGGGAAATGAGCAAAACAAGCGGGCGACTCAACAATGGCATACCTCAGATTCCAGTGAAAAGAGGAGAATCTGAATTTGATTCTTTCAGGCAGTCTCTGCCCGTGTTTGAGAAACAAGAAGAAATTGTTAAAATAATTAAAGAAAATAAAGTAGTTTTGATTGTAGGAGAAACTGGATCTGGAAAGACTACGCAGGTTTGTTTCTTCTTTGTTGTTAATGGAAGAAAAAATATTTTTCCCACAGGATAGTTTTATATCAAATTTGTATTTTAACCCAAAATAACCCCCATTTGGTTACTTTAATGGTTATTTCAGAGATATTACTGGGAGTACATTTTGAGAATTTATAGAAAGGAAATGTTTTAAAATACTTTTAAGCTAGCACATTGGGCCTTCATTTAAATAGAAATGGGGATGTGATGGGGCATCATAAAGCAATATGGACGAGGCTAGTCTTGTAACCTCCGTGAGCCAGAGCCCTCATTTGTAAAATGGAGCTAATAATTGCTCCCATTTACGGTGAAGGTTAGAGATGTCTGTAACGTGCTGATCAGTGTTTTGTACGTAGCAGCTAAATTAACAGCAGTATTAATAATGACGTGTTAATATAAAGTCGACTGTAGACATTGAGGCCTGCGCAGGTCCCAACCTGTCTGTGGTTTGGGGTTGCTATCCGCCTCATAAAGCAAAGTAGAGGGTTTGTCCTCTGGGAAGACAAAGTCGTCTTCTCCTCTGAGAAAGCCTCCTACATAGGTTGGCTTTGGCATCTTCTGGGAATAGGGAGGCAGGGATTGAGGCCTCAGGAGTCTGGGTTTTTGGCTGAGGTAGAGAAGACAGTGCTTATAACCAGAAAGTCCAGAGTTGGGTGTAAGTAATTGCCTCCGGGACTCATTACTGTTAACCCAGCCTGGGCTTCGTCACAAGTGTAGAAGGAGAGTCTACATTGATTCCATTCTACAAAGTAGAATGGAATCAGTATGACAGATTTGACCTGGATGTTTAGTATCAAAGTACTTCATTATGCAGTTTCTCTCTGGGTGACAGATTGGAAGTAAGTATGGCATAGTGATTTGACCTTGTTTATGTTCTTTACGTGTTCACATGTTAAAATAGTAAAATTACTTTGCTTTTGATAGAGATTCAGATAGAATAGTCAATATAATTTTACATCTTTTCTTTTATGGACACATAAATTTGCTTTTGACAATTGCTTAACATTTCTTATGGTCATATTTGTTGGTGTAATAAACCTAGTCCATAGGTAAGGCAAGGGAGTGGAGGCAAAGTTGACTATAAAGTTTACCACTTATTTACTTGAAGGACTTAACCATTTTTACAGAAGTATAACTATCCCTAAAACTTGAGCCTTTAAAACTAAATAATGAAAAACATGATGAAATTTTTATCTGAGCACAATATATAAGATTATTCTTCGGTGTGAGTCCTTTTATGATTAATTGAAATTCCATGGAGTCATTCCAGAGAATCTGTTCAGTTGTTGATTGTTTTAGTATTAGAGTAAGTTTTACCAGTAGGTTTTAATTGTACCGGTTCTAATTATATTGAACAGAGATTATGAGTGTTCACTTTGGCAGCACATACACTGAACAGAGATTATGAAAGTTTTGACAAATATAACAAATATGTTTTCATTTAAATTATTTGAAAATTCTTGCTAAATGATCTTTGTATATGGGCATTAAGTATGCTTATTTTCACAATTATGTATATCATTTAATAGGTATGAAGATACTTGAGAATTTAATTAGAAATGAATTATTTGCTTTTTGCTTTTCAAGAAGAAACTATTAATCTAATGGGTTTACATCTAAGAAATGATCGCATCTTATTTGAGGAGTTAAAGTAAAATTACTGATGTGTCTGTTTTATGAAATATAAATAGAATTTAAAGTTCATATCATTGGCCAGTTTCATCTTGCCTTTAGTAGCATTAGGAAGTTAATTGCCTTTTGCATTTTCATGTTCATTGTTCATGTTCATTATGTAAAATTCAAACATTATGGAAAATAGTACATAGAAAGTGAAAGATTTCTAATTCTCTTGCTACTCTCCATGTACTTTTTCTTTCTTTTTTTTTTTTTAAGATTTTATTTATTCGTCAGAGAGAGAGCACAAGCAGGGGCAGTGGCAGGCAGAGCAGGCAGACAGAGAAGCAGGCTCCCCACTGAGCAAGGAGCCCGATGCCGGGACTCAATCCCAGGATGCTGGGATCATGACCTGAGCGAAAGGCAGACGCTCAACTGACTGAGCCACCCAGGTGTCCCTCTCCATGCATTTTTGTCAGAAACTTGGGAGTATGTATTTCTGTTTTTTTTTTTTTTTTTTTTTTTTAAGATTTTATTTATTTATTTGGCAGAGAGAGAGAGACAGTGAGAGAGGGAACACAAGCAGGGGGAGTGGGAGAGGGGAGAAGCAGGCTTCCCGCGGAGCAGGGAGCCCAGTGTGGGGCTCGATCCCAGGACCCTGGGATTATGACATGAGCCAAAGGCAGACGCTTAATGACTGAGCCACCCAGGCGCCCTGGAGAGAGAGAATCTTAAGCAGACTCTACCCCCAGGGCAGAGCCCGACGTGGGTGTTCGATCTCATAACTCTGAGATCATGACCTGGGCTGAAATCAAAATCAGGAGTTGGACGTTAACCAACTGGGCCACCTAGGGGCTCTGTATATGAATTTGTGTTTAATATTTTAGTTTCTCTTGTGAAAAAGATGTTTTAAAGTTACATTTCCTAGTTGATTGTTAGAAGTTACGTGAAAGTTGTTGATTTTATGATTATTTTATGTTAGGACATGTCACAGAACTTTTTTTTTTAGTTCCAGTAGTTTTTCCATTGTGGTTGACTTGGACCTTCTGGGTATACAATCATGTCATCTCATAGGACTTTAAAACTTTCATTTCAGATTCCTCAGTTCCTTTTAGATGATTGCTTTAAAAATGGTATCCCCTGCCGTATATTTTGTACCCAGCCAAGACGGTTAGCAGCAATTGCTGTGGCCGAAAGAGTTGCTGCAGAGAGAAGGGAAAGGATTGGTCAAACAATTGGATATCAGATCCGGTTAGAAAGCAGGTAATGCCGGTTCTCCTGTAGCCTGTCTTCGATCATTCTGTGAAAAGACTAATGTTTCTATTTCACTAAATACAGAGGATATATTGGTTGAAAAATTAGATGATCATTTTGCTTCAAGTAAGTCTTTGATAAGATGTTGAGGTCATGACTGAACTTAGTAAGGTTTTTGAATACATAGCTTAAGAAAGAGTTGGGCCGTAGATACGAAACCCGTTTCATAGTTTTATGATCAAATACAAGTTATTTCACCTCTTTAACCTCGGTTTTCTCATCTATAAAATGGGCCAATAAAAGCAGCTAGAGCCCAGGTTTGATGTGAAGTTTATAGTAAACAATAAATGGTAGTAACGGAATTGATTATTAGAAGTGGTGCTAGTAGTACCTTCTTGATGAGTGGTACTGTTTCTTTGTTCTCAGTAGTTTGGATATAGTAATTCAGAAAGCTGCTCACTTATGATGCACTTTTTTCCCCTGAGCAAAAAGTGTTAAAGGTTTTTTTAAAAAAAAATCAATTTATGGTTCCTTAACAAAATAATCAATTAATTAAAGGCTGTTAGTAATAAAAATTTTGAAAATTATCAGGTATGAAATACATATTTCACATAACTTGGGTCATTAAGCATGCATACCAGTTTACCATTATATTAGTAACCTTAAGTAACCTTTGTTAAAGTACATACAAGACTAACATTTAATGTGATCATGTTTTCATTACATATAAGAGTTTTAATTGCACGCTTTATTTTTATTTTTTTAAAAAGGGTTTCTCCAAAGACACTTCTGACATTTTGCACTAATGGGGTATTGCTTCGTACGTTGATGGCAGGAGATAGTACATTGTCAACTGTGACACATGTTATTGTGGTAAGAATATTGCTGAGTTTGCCATATATAACTCAGATTGCTTAAAGCTTTGAATATGTAATGACATTTTTAGGATAGGGTATGCATGAGAACCAATTTTTTTGTACAGCTGTTATAATCAAGTTACTTTTTATTGCCTATAATTGTTAGATGTAAATACTTGTATTAAGTAGAGATATTCTTACTGTCAGGTTTTATGAGGGCAAATAAAGTAAGTAGGTAAGTTTTTTCAAAAGGGCTTTTTACATGGGAAAATGATACACGTGCTTAGCATTCCCCAGAATGGTGAAAGTTTTCTTTTTTCTCTGTGCTTAGTCACCTGATTCCTCCTTTAGCTAATACGTATTTCCCAGTCTTAGGGGTACACTTAGTAGTCATTTAACTTCATAGTTAAGCTGCTAAATTAAGTAGCTGCTGATGAAGTAGATGAATTACCACCTTATTAAATTCTAAGTTTTTCTCGAGTTTGTGTCAGGAAAACATTAGATTAAATTGTATAAGTTTGCAATAAGCAGTTTTTGGAAACTTATTAGTTCTGTGCATTCAAACCAAAGGGTGCACCTGTGCCCGATGCTAATGGAAGCATATTTAAATATATTTTGTATGTATTAAAAGTACATCAAATTAGACTCCAGTAATTCAGAATTTGTTGTAGTTTGTGTCTTTTATATCTTCTAAGAGGCAGTGCTTTGTTACCCACAGTGGTTGTTGATGTCTGATTATTTCTGAATTGTCCATAATACAAAATTTTCATGAGTACTGATTGGCCTTATTCACATTTAATTTGAATTAGTATAAAACCTAGCAGCTCCATAATTTTAAAGACTTAGTCATCCATAATGTTTTGACTATTCCATGGTTTTATTTTTGTTTACTGCAGGATGAAGTACACGAAAGGGATCGATTTAGTGATTTTTTACTTACGAAGTTAAGAGATCTTTTGCAAAAGCACCCAACTTTGAAACTTATTCTTTCTAGTGCCGCCTTGGATGTAAATCTTTTTATAAGATATTTTGGAAGTTGTCCAGTGATATATAGTAAGTTAAATGATCAGATTTCTTCTAGGATTTTTATGAAAGTATACTTTTTGGCATGATTATATTTATTGTAATAGGAGTTGGGAATGGTCTGAAGTAGAGAGCATCCATTTCTCTTTTCTCTGAGGTATGCCTCAAAAACTCTCTAGATCTTCATCTATTCCTTTTCCATCCACACTCTTTGGGACTGTGTTGGGAGGGCAGTTCTCCTGTCTTAAAAGGAAATGTGCTTTATTTTGGTCCCGTATCTTTTAATTCTGTCCTCCAGTTTCCCCTTTTTGCTAGACTTCTTGAAAGAGTAGTCTACGCTTGCATGTTTATTTTCTATGTACTTCTACATAGACTGCCACTTCACTTTTCTCTTGTCCTTTAATCCAAACTTGTTTTAACACCGATCTTTTAAAAAAATTATTAAATTCCTCCTTAAAAATTGAAAAAGTTGTATGTGTTTACCTCAATGATATAGTACAAATATATATAGGAGAGAGGTTCAAAATTGCCCCATCCTCTTTCCAGTTTATGTCCCACTTTCCTGAGATTAATTGAGGTTAAAGCCTCCTGTATATCCTTTCTCATGTTGTCCATGCTCATACAACATATGCAAATAGATCCATATACCTGAGATATACAGAAATTGGTTTTAGAGAAATGAGCACATGCCTTATACATTAGTTTGCAATTTGCTTTATTCATATGACAGTACATCATGAAAAATCCTCCAGTGTAGTAGCTGTAGATGTAGTTCATTATTGTTTTTGATGTAGTTCATTATTTTAAGCAGCTCTTGTAATATTTCATAATACGCATGTACTATGATTTATTTAACCATTTATCTTTGGACACTCAGGTTGGTTCTAGACTCTCCTCTCCTCCCACCATAAACAGTGTTGTAATAAACATCTTTGTGTATATATCCTTATATACTGGTGCTCTTATTTCTAGGGAGAGATTCCTGAAACTAACATTGTTGAGTGAAAAGAGTGTATCTGTTCTTAATTTTAACAGATTTTGCCACTGTACTTTTTCAGAGAGCTGAAATGATTTATATGTATTTCTGTAGTGCATGGGGCTGTTCATTTGTGCATTCTTACCAGTATTGTTTTGATACTGATTTAATTGCAAAGCCTACTATTTAAATTTTGCACAAAGATCTTAAGTTTTTTGTATTTCTCATGGTTGCCTCCCCCCCCCCCTTTTTGGGTGGGAAATGCTCACATCTCAGTTTATTTGACAACACTGCCTCCTAAGTCTTGTATTCTGCATTAGAGCCGATACTGTCACGGTCTCCTTTGTGTGCTTATGTTGGTATTTTATGGGATTCCTCCCCTGATCCATTTTCTTTTTTTCTCTTCCTTACTCACCTTCCCTTCCCTTCTTCTATTTGTTTTTCCTCTTTTTTCCTGCTCCGTGCTGTACTCTACTAGGTACTGGAGATGCACAGGTAGTTTCCCTGGAAGCTCTTATTCACGCCCTTGGCTTCTACTTTCTTTTTTATACTCATGACTCCTGAATCCTCATTTCCAATTCAGACTAATCTCCAGAGCTTTGGGCTTGGATGTCTTATAAGCAGCTCATCTCTAATATGTCCCAAGCTAAATATTTAATCTCTTCTACAAAATCTGCTTCCCATTTGTTGCCCATTTTAGTTAATCCTGCCATCAACCTAGTCACGTAAGGCGCAAACCTGTCTGTCTTCTCATAATATTCTTGGATGATAAGATACATAAAATGTAAATGTCTGCTAACTGGAAGCTCGTTTTGGCACCTCACGTTTGACGTGTCTGACACCAAACCCCAACTCCAACCGGCTAACCTGTGGCTTTCAGCTTTCCTTGTTACTTCAGAGAATGACATCGTCATCTACCCAGTTCTGTGAGCCAGACATCCAAGAAACATGGTTGACACTTCTTATCATTCCTCCACATCCAATTTAGTGCTGAGTTCTGTGAATTTTACTTTCTATCTCTAGAGTCTGTATTTTTTCATTTTTATCATCACCAGTTTCATTCAAATGTTGTTCTCTTTCATGTGAATTATTGGAATGATAATCCAGTCCGTTCCATCCCTTCTGCTCTGTTTTAAATCTGTGCTGTCCATTGAAGCCAGAGTGGTCTTTTCTGACATGGAATTCCAAGGATGTTGAACACACTCTTGAGCTTAAGACTTTGGATAACCTTTATCTCAGGATGAAGACCTAGATCCTTAATAAGACTTGCCTCATCTCGAACTGCAGTCCCTTCTTTACTCCCTGTCTCCTGCCATATTCCGACTAGCTTGGCCGTTTAGTTTTTTGAAAATATCATACTCTTTCCCAACATAGGATGTTTGCATGTGCTTTTGTTTTCTTCATTGTACACTTTTTTCTCTCCTATTAGTTTGGTATTTTGTTTACCCCTTCTCTTGGTCTTCGTCTTCTCTAAGAAGATGATTTTCTTAACTCATTCAAATCTCCCATTATGTCATGGTATCTTGTACTTCTCTCTAAGAGGATTTACTACAACTCTGTTTTTACATTTATATTCTGGATTATTGGATTAATGTTTGTCTCCCTTGCTAGTACGTAAGCTTCAGGAGATGAGGACACAGCTGTGCTTCTTCTTAGGATTTGTATTCCTGGTGCCTAGCATGATGGCAAACACGTGATAAGTAGGTCATACACCCTGGAAGAAATAAGCAAATGAACAGTTCTGTAACATAAAAATCAGAATTATGTTTATAGTATCATGAGGATGACTTGCCCTGTGGAATTGCATCTGGATTTTATACTCAGGTTCATTAACTCAGTATTCTCAAGTTTTTATGTATATTATCTCTAAGATGCAAATCGACTCTTTAAAGTATTCCTGTTATTTAGTACAGGGAAGACCATTTGAAGTAAAAGAAATGTTTCTGGAAGACATCTTAAGAACTACTGGATACACAAACAAAGAAATGCTAAAATACAAAAAGGAAAAACAACGAGGTAAGCTTTTTATCAAATAATAAAGTACTATTGATACTGGATTTTTAGAGTATTATACTGTGGAGGTACAAGGACACTTGAAAGTTTTTTCCTTTGTATATAATTGTACAATATTATATTAGAATTCTGTCCCAAGTGTACTTTTTACATTGTGGTTTATGCCCATAAATTATAATCTGTAGAGAGGAATTGAAAGTGGATGCCAGGGTTGAGGAGGAGTGTGTCCGTATCCAGAGATGCAACCAGTGTTGTAAGGAGGCAGAAGAGTATGTGCTGCTGCATATGTGATAGGCCACGTATGGTAAGAGTGAGGTATGCCACAGCAGAGCTCATGGGACGGGAGTGGGGAGTGGGCGGAAGGATTGAAAAGAGTAGCATGTGAGTGATAACAAGCTCATCTTTGATACAAATGTCAAGTCTTTAAATCTTGACTTTTTTTTTTTTTTTAGAGAGAGTGAGCCTGAGTGCAGGGGTAGGGGGTGCAGAGTGGTAGAAGGAGAGGGAGAGAGAGAATCCCAAGCAGTCTCCATGTTCATCACGGAGCCTGATGCGGGGCTCGATCTCGCGACCCTGAGATCATGACCTGAGCCCAAATCAGGAGTTGGATGCTTAACCAACCGAGCCACCCAGGCACCCCTCAAATCTTGATTTTGTTATGAGTTGCATCTGTACTTAGAATTTAGCATTATTTGCCCATTAATACGTCTCTTATCATGACTTACACTATCTCTCACCTTTTGAGTTAGGGTGAGATTCTTTTTTGCTGACTTTTTTTTTTTTTAAGATTTTATTTATTTATTTGAGAGAGAGAGAATGAGAGAGAGCACATGAGAGGGGGGAGGGTCAGAGGGAGAAGCAGACTCCCCGCCGAGCAGGGAGCCCGATGTGGGACTCGATCCCGGGACTCCGGGATCATGACCTGAGCCGAAGGCAGTCGCTTAACCAACTGAGCCACCCAGGCGCCCTCTTTTTTGCTGACTTTTAACTACATTATCATGATAAAGATTTGGCTTCAAGCTTTGATTTCTTTGTTTAGTCTGTATGACCTTGGACCAGTATCTTAAGTTCTTTGGATTATCCACCTGAAGAAAAGCAACTAGCAGTGTCTATTCACAGTGCAGTGCCGGAGCACTAGTATGCAGATCATCAAACTATATCTTTAAACTTTTGAAGGTGAAAATGGTGTGTAATTTTTATCTCAAGCAACTGGCATGGTGGTAGAAGTTCAGTAAATGGTTTTCTACACAGTGCTGTATGACTATTATTCAGTGACTTGAGCAATATTTAGTGTAGAGCTAAAATACTGTTCTTTGAATTTGGAGTTACTTAGAAGTAAACTTCTCACTAATAACACGAACTAGATGATGTTTTTAAGCAGTTTCATATGTCCTTAAGGTTCAGCATAACACATTTTACTGAATGTTTCTTGTTAATGTATTTTGAAAAAGTAACTTCAAAATTAGGCCAACTTTTAAGTATTTTCAAACTCACTTAATTTTTTTTTTTTTTTTAAAGATTTTATTTCTTTGTTTGACACAGAGAGAGAGCAGGAGAAGCAGACTCTCCACTGAGCAGGGAGCCTGATGCAGGGCTTGATCCCAGGATCCTGGGATCATGACCTGAGCTGAAGGCAGACGCCTAACGACTGAGCCACCCAGGCGTCCCCAAGCTCACTTAATTTTTTTAAACAAAGGAATAAATTCCCCCAAATAAAGCATTTATCTGCTTATTCTTTCTTTTGTTACTAATTTAGAAGAGAAACAGCAAACCACCCTTACAGAATGGTATTCCGCTCAAGAGAATACTTTCAAGCCTGAGTCTCAGAGGCAGAGAACTGTTCCCAATGTGACTGAAGAGTATGATTTATTGGATGACGGTGGTGATGCTGTCTTCAGCCAGTTGGTAAGACCTTGTTGGTTTCACACTGATATTTTGAGTGAAAATCGTACAGTTTAAAGAACATCTTATGAGATTATAAGTTACTGCATTATTACAGTGTAATTCTCTTAGTTTATCTTAGGCTACAACCTGTTTTTTCAGAACAACTTTCTAATGTACTCTTTTTTGGCAAATAATGCAGCATCTTTTATTATTTTATTCTCAGTTTAAATTATTTCAATAAAATAAATTTTTGGAAGAAAATAGTTATAGATATTATACATATACATTATCAGTCTGATATTTTATCATCTCAAAAGTTTAAGAACCTGGGAGCTAAACAATGTAAGATAAGTTCAGTTAAGAGAAAATTGAGAAAAGACTGTTGATATTAGAGCACATAATCCACCAGCCAGCTGTGTGACTTTATAAAATCACTTACACACTGTAGACCTCAGTCTCTTCTCTGCTCCTTTTCTTTTTTCTATTTTGCTACAGAATCTTTTACAAATGAAATATTTCATAGAAGCCCAGCGTGCTCATCCTCAGTGTCCACCCCCATCCCTCAGTGGGGCCTCTGCTACCTTGGGTTTCATGGAATCTGTTTGAAAACTGGAACTAGCTGGTTTCCTAGGCGTCTTCTGGTCTTTCATTCTGGTTTAGAATTCTTTAAAGGGCATTGGTGATTAGTGTGATGCAAAATATTGCTGGGCTTGTATACTTCTTAGAAAATTTTTAACTGTTTTGAGCATGAGAAGGTACATATGCAGTCACCTAAGCAGATATGTTTTAAGTTCTAATGCATCCAAATGAACTATACATGTTTCTAAAAATGCTTTTGAAGAATGTTTAGAAGTTGTTAGGTAGTATGGGGAACATCCTTTTGGTTCAGTGAACAGCATTTTGACCATTAAATTAGTGTTTCTTAAGCCTGGCTGTGCATGATCATCACCTCAGGAACTTTTCAAGCCCTATAGAATCTGGCCTCCATCAGCAGAGGTTCTAATGAACTTGCTCTGGGGTGGGACCTGGCATCAGTGTTGAAAAACACAGGGGGTGGTCCCTCTGGTGTGCAGCTGGGAGGGAGAACCACTGGGGTACAGTGTATTTCGCAGTGTTCTGCCAGAAGCACATTTAGTTAATATTTTGACTGAATCATCCTCCTTTGTTTACAAACTCATTCGCAGAGAAGAGATAAATGTAAGAACAAGATGCTGTAGTATAAGTGGAATGTTTGTGTTGAGATGAGAAACTTTTATGTCAAAGCCGACGATGTAATATATGGTTAGTAGTCCTTGTGGCCATTGTGGTCATCTCACATTCTTTGCATATAAAGGTTAAGCTGTTGGGTAATTTATAATCTTTCCTTTTTTTTTTTTTTTTTAAAGACAGAAAAAGATGTGAATTGCCTTGAACCATGGTTAATAAAGGAAATGGATGCTTGTCTCTCTGACATATGGCTACATAAAGATGTTGATGCCTTTGCTCAGGTCTTTCACCTTATTTTAACTGAAAATGTTAGTGGTACGTGTAATTTCTTAAAACATATTTTTATTACTCTTATGGTTATTTCTGGTGGAAGTGTAGTTTAATTCAAAGTGTATGTACTACATTTTTGTTCATTACCGGTAATTTGTTCTTTTGGAGTACTTATTTCACATGGACAAATCAGGATCTTATCAGCGTAGTAGAACAAATAAATACTGTGTTAAATCAGGGATTCTTTTTTTTTTTTTTTTTTTAAGTAAGTTCTTCGCCCAATGTGGGGCTTGAACTCATGACCCCGAGATCGAGTCCCATGCTCTACCGACTGAGTCAGTCAGGTGCCCCTAAATCTTGTGATTCTTAATCTAGTTGTCTCCAGAAAGGTTATACGGGGTCTGTGAATATATGACAGTTATGTGCAAAAGTGTATTTATGTATATGTATTGTGCATATAAATATACTCCCTTCCCTCCCAAGGGAATATCTTGGATTTTTAAAGAAATTTGTGTTTTCAAAAAAGGAAGGAAGAGCAAGGTTAATAACTTTGCTCTAGATTTTGTATTTAGTAAATGGACGATTTCAGCATACCTTTAGTTATATGAGCTCAAGTACTAATTCACATGGATATGCTTTATGTCATGTGATGTGTTTTCACTAATGACCTATCCTGATTTTATTAGTTGATTATAGTGGATACTGGTAACCAGAGGTCAGTTTCAGAGCCCTGAAGGCTTCTAGGCAAAAGACAGAATGAAAAACCATAGAAGGTCAGTACTGAAAAGGATTTAGATGTCAAGTAATTTATCCCCTCACTTAAACTTCTCAGCATTATTATTATTGTTATAATTATTGATTATTCCTTTCTTGAAACAGTTTCTTCAGTTAACCTCTCAGATTCCATGCTTGCTTTATTTTCTTCTTTCTCGTGTCCCTCGCTGGAACTTCTTGGTTTCTTCAGCAGAATTTTCCCCTTTTCCCTGACTTCTTTTTTTTTTTTTTTTTAAAGATTTTATTTATTTACTTGAGAGAGAGAGAATGAGAGAGAGAGAGCACATGAGAGGGGGGAGGGTCAGAGGGAGAAACAGACAGGGAGCCCAATCCCTGACTTCTTAAATATGGAATGGCCCAGGCCTCAATCCTTTGGTGTTGCTTCTGTTTACACTTTACTTCTAATGTGGATCTCATCTAGTCATCGTTTTAAATATTTATTTAAAATGACTCTTAATTTTACTGTTTCAGTCCTGACCTCCCCCCTGACTTGAGTACACCTGATCACTTGATATCTCCCCTTGGGTGTCTATTAGGAGACTAAAACTAGGTACGCCCCAAACAACTTTTGGTTCCCTTCTCACTTCCTTCCTGACTTGCCTTTTCCTAAATGATCGTAATCAGTTGTAGACTTCTTTAAAAATTCATGTGCCTGGCCATCCCAGACGTTTTGAAACTGAATTTTCACCTAGTTGCTGAGGCAACAAAACATAAAGTAAGTCATTTTTTTAGAAAAGATTTTATTTATTTAATTTGAGAGAGAGCGCATGAGTAGGGGCAGGGAGGGGCGGCGGGGGAGAAGCAGACTCCCCACTGAGCAGGGAGCCCCATGTGGGACTCGATCCCAGGACCCTGAGATCATGACCTGAGCTGAAGGCAGACGCTTAATGACTGAGCCACCCAGGCGCCCCCCCTTTTTTTTTTTTTAAAGATTTTTATTTATTTATTTGACAGAGAGAGACACAGCAAGAGAGGGAACACAAGCAGGGGCTGGTAGTTTTACCTTCTAATTAAATTCTGAATCTGACCCTATTTTACTTCCCCTACTGCTGCCATTCTAGTCCAAGCCAACATTTCTCTCTGGGGATGATTGTAGTAGCCTGTGAACTGCTTTTATTCTTTTGTCATTATAGTCTGTTCTCCAGAGAACAATCAGACTGATCCTTTCAAAAAAACCTGGATCATGCTACTTCCCGGCTTTCCACTCTCCCGTGGCTTTCAGTTACACTTTGAATAAAAATCAGAGTTCTTTCCCTGATTGGGTCTCTGACTGCCTTTTTTTTTAACTTATTATTATTATTATTTTTAAAGATTTTATTTATTTATTTGAGAGAGAGAGAGAATGAGAGACAGAGAGCATGAGAGGGAGGAGGGTCAGAGGGAGAAGCAGACTCCCCGCCGAGCAGGGAGCCCGATGCGGGACTCGATCCTGGGACTCCAGGATCATGACCTGAGCCGAAGGCAGTCGCTTAACCAACTGAGCCACCCAGGCGCCCCTTTAACTTATTATTTTTAAATTTTATTTTATTTTATTATGTTAGTCACCATACAGTATATCATTAGTTTTTGATGTAGTGTTCCATGATTCATTGTTTGCATATAACATCCAGTGCTCCATGCAGTATGTGCCCTCCTAATACCCATCGCTGGGTCTGACTGCCTTTTTGATACCATTTTGTACGACTCTGGACCTTTTGCCACTGTTACCTCCTTGCTCTTCTTCATGTATTGGAACATTCCGACCTGGGGGGTCTTCGCTTTGGTTGTTTCCTGTGCCTGGAATGCCGTCCCCGCAGATGATCGTATGGCCCAACGTCTACTTCATGTAGGTCTCTGCCTGGATCTTGCCTCGTCAGAGAGGCCTCTTTGGGGTCATTTTACTGAAATTGTGCCCTTCTTTCAATCTCCGTACCCCGCCGTATTATACACTATTGTAGTTTCATTACCTGACAGCATGTATTTTTTAATTTTGTTTTACTCTGTCTCATTCACTAGAATGTAAACAGCATGAAGATGGAAACCTTGTTTGTTTTACTCATCTCTTATACCCAGAGGTTTTGTAGTAAGTGCCCAATAAATATTTGTTGAAAAGTGATACAACTTATAAGCATCCTACCAGATGATCATCTATTTGAACATGTTTAGTGATAGGAGGCTCACTTCCTTTCTTCAGGACATTTTTTTTTCAAATTTGGTTTCTTTTAATTGCTATTTTTTTTTATATGTTAAAAAGAGTGAAGTGAAATCTACCTATATAGCTTCTCCCCTCTTCTGCCTTTGGGGTGATAATGGGGAGATTTAGTATCTGTTTATACCTTACAGACCTTCAGGTATGAAGATAGTTATTCTTTCTGCTTTCTTTGTTTTTTGGGCTGACCAGACCTGACTTCAGCTGTTTGTCTTTAACATGAGATGCTGTTTAGTCTTCTCCTGCCCTTGTTTGCCTTCTTTGTTATGTGGAATTTGTCCCTTTTAAAAAGCATGCTGTCGGGCGCCTGGGTGGCTCAGTTGGTTAAGCGACTGCCTTCGGCTCAGGTCATGATCCCAGAGTCCTGGGATCGAGTCCCACATCAGGCTCCCGGCTCAGCGGGGAGCCTGCTTCTCCCTCTGACCCTCTCCTCTCTCATGCTGTTTCTCTCTCACTCGCTCTCTAATAAATAAATAAAAAAAAAAAAAAAAAAAAAAGCATGCTGTCCAGTCCTGAGTGTTAATCTTAGTGACTAGCTTCAGGTAGAGTAGGTCAATCAACCTAAAAAACTCTACTCTTTATCTACAGTAATTCAGCCTGTGGTCAGTATAGCTCTTTGCCACTACATTGTCTTACTGATTCATACTGACTTGGAAACTTCTAGTTCTTTTTTTTTTTTTTATGAATCCCTCCTATCATATACTTGTTCTGATTTTTTTTTTTTTTTGAGTTTAAGACATTCTATTTATTCCTTTTAAATCTCATGATTAGATTTGGCCCATTGCTTTTGCTTCACAACTTTTTTTTCCCCCAGTTCTAATTGTTACCTAATATATTAATAAACTTTCTCAGTTTATGAACTCAAGAGGCCTGGGTCACTGACCACAAGTGTTGTGTATGCTTTAGGTCAGCAGTTGGGTGTGGTTGTTCAAGTGCATGCATCTACTAATCCAACAAACCACTTAAGAAGGGAACGAAGATCTTTTGGCCTTTCTTGTTATTTTTTTTTTCTTAAGATTTTATTTATTTATTTGTCAGAGAGAGAGAGCGCAAATAGGCAGAGCAGCAGGCAGAGGGAGAAGCAGGCTCCCTGCTGAGCAGAGAGCCCAATGCGGGACTCAATCCCAGAACCCTGGGACCATGACCTGAGCTGAAGGCAGGCGCCAAACCAACTGAGCCACCCAGGCACTCCATGGCCTTTCTTGTTCTTTGTAAATGTATTTTGGTTTCTTTTTTTTTTTTTTTTTTTAAGATTTATTTATTTGACAGAGAGAGACACAGAGAGAGGGGGAACACAAGCAGGGGGAGTGGGAGAGGGAGAAGCAGGCTTCCCGCAGAGCGGAGAGCCCGATGCGGGGCTCGATCCCAGGACCCTGGGATCATAACCTGAGCCGAAGGCAGACGCTTAACCGACTGAGCCACCCAGGCGCCCCAGTGTATTTTGGTTTCTATTGCTCTATTTTTTTCAGCTTATTGGTTATTAAAAAACTATCTATTTCGAAAAGTAATTTTTTGTATTTGGAAATGTGGACATTTGTTCATCTCCAGTTTTCTGGCAGTCTTTTTTTTTCCTCCCACAGAAAAAAGCTTAGTAATCTTAACTGAAAGTTAGGAAAATTTGAACTCTGAAGCATGTTGCTTTAAAATATTTATGAAGCATTAATATATTATTCTTGACCTTCTTCCTAGATATTTCTTTAGTGTATACTTCGATGTCATCATCCTATGGATCCAGGTTCCTCATCTTTTTTTTTTCTTTTAAAGATTTTATTTTTAAGTAATTTCTATACCCAGCGTGGGGCTCGAACTCACAACCCTGAGATCAGGAGTCACATGCTGTACTGACTGAGCCACACAGGTGCTCCTGCGTCCCTCATCTTTATAAAAGTTTCACTAGACATTTTCTAGAGTGCAGTATTCTAATGTCTTAAGCTATCTGAAGTAAACAAAAATGTTAATAGCTCTTTGAACAGTTATTGACTTCGCATCTTTTTATTTCCCTTCTAAAATCTCAACCCTTAATTGGCACCAGAGTTGAAAATACTTCATGTAATCCAGGAAACCTTCTGCTTCGTAGGTTTCTTTTTTTTTTTTTAAGATTTTATTTATTTGACAGAGAGAGACACAGTGAGAGAGGGAACGCAAGCAGGGGGAGTGGGAGAGGGAGAAGCAGACTCCCTGCTGAGCAGGGAGCCCAATGTGGGACTCGATCCCAGGACCCTGGGATCATGACCTGAGCTGAAGGCAGACGCTTAACGACTGAGCCACCCAGGCGCCCCCATAGGTTTCTTTTTAATGCCATCAATTTCTCCATGGAATCCAGTGGAAGCAGCTAGTAATTAGTGAGACAGGCATTCTTTGTCATGCTTACTGTCCTAGTCATTTATTGCTGCATGACGAATGATTCCCAACCTTAGCAACCTAAAACATTTATTATCTCACATTGTTTCTGAGACTCAAGAATCTGTGAGTGGTTCTGGCTTCTAGTGACTGATAAAGTAGTAGTGAAGCTGTTGTCCGGGGCTTTGGTCATCTGAAGGTTCACTGAGAGCTGGAGGATCTGCTTCCAAGACGCTCACTCATGTGGCTATTGGTAAGAGGCCTCAGGTTGTCTCCTCTTTTGGCAGAAGGCCTCAGTTCTTGCCATTTAGACTCTTTCATAGGGCTGGCTGTCTTACTTGTCCCAGGATGTGGCAGCTGGCTTCTTTCTGAGTGAGTGAGGCAAAAGAGAAGGAGAAAAAGCAAGCAGGAAGCCGTAGGTACCTTTTAGAGTTAGTCACTTAGTCTAGTTCATACTCAAGAAGGGAATTTAGGCTCCACCTCTTGAAGGGAGGAGTACTAAAGAATTGTTGGATGTTTTAAAACACCCACACTTAGTCATACCCTGCTGCTCAAAATATACACATTTTGGTTCTTTTCTCCAAGGCTATCAAATGAATATTCAGTAGAAGCAGTAATTCTCATATAGTGAGTACAGATCATAATCTTTTAGACCTTTTTAAAAATACATGTGTCTGGCCATCCCAGACCTACTGACTCTGAATCTAGGAGTCAGTCGTGGCTATCTGTGCTTTCAGAAATAAGCCTGAGGTAATTCTCTTGTAAGTCCTCCCCACTTTAAGAACCATTGACTTATATTAATAATGGTTACCAAGTTTTAGAGTATTATTAAACAATGAGGATAATTGGGTATCTATGGAAAATTAAAATTTCCTATTTGTAATTATCTTAAATTTTACTGCAGAGTTTTTTTTTTTCAGTGATAATTTCTTTTTGAAATCACCAATTTTGTAATTTAAGCCAGTTGGTGCTAAGCAGTTAATAATATATTGCATTTCTTGAGAAATATATTCTAGGAAGGAAATTAAATTCACTAGAACTTTAATTATTTTTCTCATGGAGGGCTTTTATGGGAAGTAAACTTTCTGCCAGTGTTATTTCCATTAAGCATCTCAGAAAGTAACAGTCTGGAATGATGGGGGAATCAAAGCAAAGCAAAAGAACAAAAACAAATGGTCTTGAACTTTGCACTTTTAAGCATTCTTTTCTAGTTACTGATGAGCCTTAACTTTTAAATTCTTTAATTATATCTTGTCATTTGGTGATCAAGACAGTATCTAGGCTTAGGAAGTTTATTTAAGGGTTCTGCAAGTTACTAGCTTTCCTCTTCTGTTTTAATTATCGTGGTGGGCTTAAGACAGCTGAACAACTATCTCTCGTTCTCCTACCTTCCAAATGATAGTCCCTCTTCCATCCTGTTTATACTAAGAGCATATTTATAACAGATCTGAGTTAAGGGTTATGTAATACTGTTATCATGTGGCTGGATGAAGGAGCAAGTCCCAGGTTAATTCTCCTGACAGACAATTCTCTCATTTAAGTTAAAAAGAAATTAAAATAATTGAGAACAATTTGGAAATATAACCTGTATTTATCTTTTCCTTGCTTTAGTTGATTACAGGCATAGTGAAACCAGTGCAACAGCTCTGATGATTGCTGCAGGACGAGGTTTTTCAAGTCAAGTAGAGCAGTTAATTAGTATGGGAGCCAACGTTCATAGTAAAGCATCAAATGGCTGGTAATTTTAAACTGCATCCATTCTTTGTATATCTTTGTATAGCTTTGATTTCTGATGTTTGTCTTTATATTAAAAGCTATTGTGTAATAATTGCTGGTCCATCTCTAATGGGTGAATGAATAATTTGACTAGTTTTATAATTTTGAGAACATTATTTCTCTGTCTAAATCTGATCTCTTTGAATTTTGGCAGGATGGCTTTAGATTGGGCTAAACACTTTGGACAGACTGAAATTGTGGATCTTCTAGAATCTTACAGGTAAAACTTTATACTGTGTTTAATTAACCCCCACTTCTTTTTTAAAAGAAGTCCATTTAAATCATGGACTATGACAAGGTAGGCTATAGTCTCTTATGCAGAGATTTTCTTTTTTCTTTTTTTTGAATTCTAAGGAACTTTTTTGTCTGATTTTGTTTTTTGTTTTTGGTAGGGTATCAATAAGATCCAGTGTGCTATAATACTCTATTTCATTTTGAAAAACAGAAGGGGGATTTTCAGTTAAACATGGTAGATACACCACAGGTAATTTATCTTTGCATTTTCCCAAAACCTCATTGAAATGGTAAGGAAGGAATATAAAGTGTGCAAGCTAACAAAGTCAGAGAGATTGGAAGAGGACATAGCAACTGATGGAAGATACGAGTAAATTTTGGGGTAATTGACTTAGCAGAGCTGAGAAAACTGAAAGCTCAGTGCCTGCAGAGGGAAGTGCCAGTGAGAAACAAACTCATTTTAGCTTCTTAGAGGGGCATTTAACTACATCTGAATGACAGTGAAAGAGAGGGCCAAAACCAAAAAAAAAAAACCCAAAAAACCCACCCAAGACTTGATTGAAATTCTCTATGAGGAACATGTTCCCGATTCCCACCTCCCCTGCCATTAGATGAGATCTCCCTTCCCCACCTCGGCAGGAAGTGGGAAGTTTATTAAAAAATTAAGCCACAGAAGCTTTGGACTTGGGGCTCCCAGGCGCAATGGGAGAGTTGGAGTGAGGTATCAAATAGAAAAGTCTCCTGACAGACTGAAGGTTGAGATATCATTCAGCCCATTCTGCTGCTGTCCCTGTCACCGTTTCCTGTTTGAAGCTTATGTTCTTCAGCAGAAAATGTGAGAATTCTTTCCTGGGAAAATAGACCAAGCCTATGGAAAAGAATTAGAAATATGGAAAGTTTGGTATTCCTTCAGTGAAATGACCATATTTAAGCCAGATGTGCACATGGAGGTTTTTTGTGCCTTCTCTTTGAAGATGAACAAACTAAGGATTGATCACCAGGCATCTTTGAGGGGGAAAAGCACCCACAAGCAAACAACAATAGCCACAAAAAACCCTGGAACCTGGATGGACTAAGCATCAGTGACCAGAAGAAAACTTCAAAAACTAATAGAAAATATTCATAAGACAGAAACAATGTGTTATAAAACAGGAACAGAACACAAATCTTTATTCAGATTTTATCTTCATGAGGGCTACCTAAATTTATCCTGTTGTTGTAGTCTACCTCCTTGTGCTATTCATCCTTCTTAACCTATTCTACTTTTTCTTTTGTCTGTAGGACCTGCCACCCTCTGGTACACTTTTTTTCTTTTTTAAAATTTAAATTCAGTTAATTAACATATAGTGTATTAGTTTCAGAGGTAGAGTTCAGTGATTCATCAGTCTTTTTTTCTGTTTTTTAAATTTTTTTCAGAACTTATTCATCTTATTTTTCTTTTTTAGCTTCTTTTTAAAAAAATTTAAATTCAATTAATTAACATATAATGTTTTATTAGTTTCAGAGGTAGAGTTTGGTGATTCATCAGTCGTATATAATACCCAGTGCTTATTATATTCTGTGCCCTCCTTACTGCCCATCACCCAGTTGCTCCATCCTCCCACTTCTCCCCTCTAGTAACCCTCAGTTTGTTTCCTATGATTAAGAGTCTCTTATGGTTTGTCTGCCTCTCTGATTATCTTGTTTTATTTTTTCCTCTCTTCCCCTATGATCCTCTGTTTTGTTTCTTAAATTCCACATGAGTGAGATCATATAATTGTCTTTTTCTGATTGACTTATTTTGCTTAGCATAATATCCTTCAGTTCCATCCATGTCGATGCAAATGGAAAGATTTCATTCTCTTTGATGGCTGAGTAATATTCCATTGCATATATGAACTGCATCTTCTTTATCCATTCATCTGTTGAAGGACATCACAGCTCTTTCCACAGTTTGGCTGTCATGGACATTGCTGCTCTGACCATTGGGGTGCAGGTGCCCCTTTGGATCACTCTATTTGTATCTTTGGGGTAAATAGTTAATAGTGCAATTTCTGGCCACCCTCTGATAAATTATGTACTTACTGTATTCCTGACTTTAGTAAGCTCCTTGTCTCTTTTGTTCAGGGACAGAGCCCAGATATAGTAGATGTTCAGTGAATATTTGTTGAGAGACTGAATAAATAAGAAAAAACTCTTACAAATTAAAGAGATGATAGAAAAAAATTCAGAAGGGTGTCAAGATAAAGTTGAGAAAATTGGCTCACAAAGCAGGAAAAAAGGACAAGAGATGGAAAATTGTGGAAAAAAGATAAGACAATTTATTTCCTATATATCCTTTACCAGGAAGGTTTAGAGAATGTGCTCCACAAAAATGAAGAAGTAAAATAAAACAGGAAAACATAGCGACCAAGCACAGGAGGTAGTGAAAGAAATGCTCAGTGTGCCGGTGAGGAGCAGTGTTACTGTGATAGCTGCCCGCTAGCCACTAGGCTGAGTCTCCTAGGAGAGCTCCTGAGCAGGAGCGGGGGTGGGGGTGGTGGCGGAAGAGGAGGGAAGGAGGGGAGATCACCTGATGTTCCTGACCGTAGTAAAAAGGCTTTAGGGGCACCTGGGTGGCTCAGTCGTTAAGCGGCTGCCTTCAGCTCAGGTCATAATCCCAGGGTCCTGGGATCGAGCCCCTCATCAGGCTCCCTGCTCTGAGGGAAGCCTGCTTCTCCCTCTCCCACTCCCCTGCTTGTGTTCCCTCTCTCACTGGCTCTCTCTGTCAAATAAATAAAAGCTTTAAAAAAAAAAGGCTTTAGGAATCTTGTTAGAGACTTTGGGAAGAATTAGTGGTAAGTACACAGAAAACTAAGCAAATAAAAATTAGACATTAATTACTTGAGGAAAACCCAAAAGAAGAACAGAAGAAAGGAGGTGTAATCATAGTTTGCTGTTGGGCTTTGGCTCAGTGGTAAGTAATGTTTGTGTAGTGATAGTAAAGGCCGAATGAAGATGTAATGAAAATTGTAAGGACCTATGTGGGTGGAAAGTGGACGGGAGCGGAGGTGGGGACCTAAGTTTTCATGAGCGATTCACAGATAATGATGAAGTTGTTAAATCAGTAAATAGCGGAAGGTGCATGTTGCTTGGAAATATGGCCGCAAATACCAAAAGAAATGGCTAAAAGAATTGAAAAAGGTCCTAGACAACGTGTCTGTGTACAAAGAGGGTTTTTTGTTGTAAATTCTACAAAATCATTTGTTTATTAACACTACATATATGTATTACTTTTATTTATTTATTTATTTAAAGATTTTTATTTATTTGACAGAGAGAGACACAGCGAGAGAGGGAACACAAGCGGGGGGTAGTGGGAGAGGGAGAAGCAGGCTTCCCGCCGAGCAGGGAGCCCGATGTGGGGTTCGATCCCAGGACCCTGGGATCATGACCTGAGCTGAAGGCAGATGCTTAACTGACTGAACCACCCAGGTACCCCTGTATTACTTTGATTTTAAAGAAAAGAATCAGACAGTGCTTTGAAAATCCTATGAAGCAAATCCTTCATTTAGGTAATTAAAGGTTTTAGCTAAAGTTAGGTTAGATAGTTAGATAGATTATGTAGATTTTAGATTAGCTATCTAAAGAAAAGAAAAAGATAATTTTAAAGGAAAAGATATCTAAAGAAACATGTTTTATAATACATTGATAGCATTTGTTTTCAACCTATAAGAAAAAAGAAAAAAATGAATCTGAGGTTAAAATGTATTAAAGTATCTTTTATAGAAGAACATAAAAATGTTTTATTTGAGTTGGGTTTTTGTATTTTATTCTATAGATATAGTCTCAGATGAAGTGAATGTTTGAAGTATGAGATTAGTCTTGTCATTTTAATTTCATTAAATGATAATGAAGGTTAGAGTCACAAAGTTCTTAGCAGACCCAAATACTAATTATGGTATGGCAGGTTTTGTTGTCATTTCAATAATCTCACCCAGAACTTGCCGTCTTTTTAGTGCTAATGCTTTGAATGTTCCAGACATTCTTAGGGTGCTGGAAATAGCTCAGTAGACACTGCAGATTACCAACTAGTGGTTATCTGGATAGTATTCTAATTATCCTACCTAACTGGGCTTTCTTTTTATTCTACAGATCATGACGTTATCAATTACAAATTTCAAATATTTAAAATTAAATTTATGATGTTTGCCAGATTACTGATAATTGATATATAAGGTTAGAGCTTTATTTTTCTTTAAAGATTTTTTTATTTATTTGAGAGAGAGCAGAGGGAGCAGAACATGAGTTGTGGGGGGCAGAAGGGGAAGGAGAAGCAGGCGTCCTGCTGAGCAAGGAGCCCATTGTGGGGCTTGATCCCAGGACCATGGGATCATGACCTGAGCCTCGAAGGCAGACACTTAACCAACTGCGCCACCCAGGTACCCCTAAAGTTAGAGCTTTAAACAAAGGACATAATACCCTCTTCATTTACCTGTTAAGAAGTAAGAAAGCAAAAAAATTGGAGTGTTTTAAAATGAATCTTAAAATTTAAAATAACACAGTTATAATTTTAATATTTTCCCTACTAAAAGCAGGCTTAGTTACTTTTCTGCTAAGCTCTTTAGGAGAAATTGGGCTGAATTGAACTTCCTAGAAATCTTATTGATGGTTACTAGGGATGGCAGAAGGTTATATTTTTACATATGGGATGAAGAAGCAAGCTATTATTTCAGTAATTTATGCTGATTTTGGGCTTTTAGAAAATAGCAAATCAATCTGCTTTTAACCAACTGAGCCATCCAGGCGTCCCAAATCAATCTGCTTTTAGTATGGAGTAACCAAATAGCAGTCATGTTAAGTTGGTACCTGCAGAATTGTTTTGTTTTGTTTTAAATGTGGACTTTGCTTCAGAGTTTTGTTTATAAGAGTGAATAATTAGAAACAATCTATTAAGAAACTACAAATGAGGGCACCTGGGTGGCTCAGTTCGTTAAGCGACTGCCTTCGGCTCAGGTCATGATCCTGGAGTCCCGGGATCGAGTCCTGCATCAGGCTCCCTGCTCAGCAGGGAGTCTGCTTCTCCCTCTGACCCTCCCCCCTCTCATGCTCTCTCTATCTCATTCTCTCTGTCAAATAAATAAAATCTTTAAAAAAAAAAAAAAAGAAAATACAAATGAAGCATGTAATGTAATGAGCACTGGATATTATAGAAGACTGATGAATCATAGACCTGTACCCCTGAAACCAGTAATATGCTATATGTTAATTAATTGAATTTAAATGAAAAGAAAAAAAAATACAAATGATGATCAAAGGTTTGTGTGTTTTAAGTTTTATTGAGGTAAGGTTCACAACCATGTAATTCACCCATTTAAGTGTACAATTCAGTGGCTTTTAGTATGTCTGCCATGTTACGTAGTTTTTTAAAAAGATTTTATTTATTTATATATTTATTTATTTAGAGGGCAAGCAGGGGGAGGGACAGAAGGAGAGGGAGAGAGAGAGAATCTTGAACAGACTCTGCACTGAGTGCAGAGCCTGACACAGGGATTGATCTCAACGACCTTGAGATCGTGACCTGAGCCAAAACCAAGAGTGGGAGGCTTAACCGACTGAGCCACCCAGGTGCCCCATGTTATGCAGTTATTATGACAATCAATTTTGAGAACATTTTCATCACCACCCCCCAGAAAATCCTGTAATCATTAGCAAGCACTCCTCCTCTTCCCCAACTCTTCCAGCCCTAGGCAACTAGTCTACTTTCTGTTTCTATAGATTTGTCTATTCCATACACTTAATCTAAGTGCAATGATACAGTACATGGTCTTTTTGTGATTGGCTTCTGTCACTTTGTATAATGTTTTCAAGGTTCATCCATTCATGTTGTAACATCCTTTTTCTGACTGAGTAATACTCTATTCTATGGGTAGATCACAGTTTGTTTAATATTCTTCAATTGATGAACATTTGGGTGGTTTCTACTTTCTGGCAGTTATGAATAATACTGGTATGAACATTTGTGTACACCAGTTTATGTGGACATATATTTTCATTTCTCTTGTTTATATACCCAAGAGTGGAGTTGCTGGGGCATCAGGTAATATTGTGTTTAACATTTTGAGGAACTGCCACATTGTTTTTCAAAGTGGCTTTACCATTTTATGTTCTCACTAACAATATATTGACGATGGTTACAATTTCTCCACACCCTCTTTAACACTTACTATGCTCTCTCTTTTGATTATAGTCATCCTAATGGGTATGAAGTTGTATCTCATTGTGGTTTTGATTTTCATTTCTCTGATGAGTAATGATATTGAACATGTTTTCAATGTGTTTATTGGCCATTTGTATATTTTCTTTAGAGAAATATCTTCAGATTGTGTTTTCAAGAAGTACTTATTGACAGATTTTACTTTGGATAATGTAATGTAAGCCAAAACATGAATTGTAGCTAGAACATTAAGTATCACTTACCTCCTTAGGGTATATTCAAAATTTGAAGAAGGACATCCTGGGAATCATTGGCCTTAAAGGAGTACTCTTTTAGATGAAAATTGAGTTGGTCATTTTTTTTTCTTTTTTTTAAGTGCTTCACTGGAATTTGGAAATCTAGATGAAAGTTCTCTGGTTCACACAAATGGAAGTGACCTCAGTGCAGAAGACAGAGAGCTCCTGAAAGCTTATCATCACAGTTTTGATGATGAAAAAGTAGACTTGGATTTGATCATGCACCTTCTATACAATATCTGCCATGGTTGTGATGCTGGTAAATAAGTACTGTCTAAAATAACTGGAACACCAGTGTATACTTTGATTTCAAAATTAATATTTTGCACGTACAGATTTCTACAGAATTCCAGTGGCAATATTGCATAAATAATCTCTTAAGTGTCATAAGTATTACAGTTTATCAGTATTTGAAAACTCGTGATATAGCTCATTATAGCTGGGCCTGTTGATTGGTTCTAGTTTGTAAAACCAGAGATTTAATATTTAAAAAAAAATCCTTTTTCTCCAAGGTGCAATATTAATTTTCCTACCTGGATATGATGAAATTGTTGGACTGAGGGATCGCATCCTGTTTGATGACAAGCGGTTTGCTGAAAACACACATAGGTAAAAGCTAAAGCTTTATATTTGTTGCTTTAAGTAACAGATAGGTACCAGAGTGTATTTTTCCTTTCCACTGTCAACAGATACCAAGTCTTTATGCTTCATTCAAATATGCAAACATCTGATCAAAAGAAAGTATTAAAAAACCCACCTGCCGGTGTTCGAAAAATAGTAAGCTTCATAAAATTTTCTTTTGTCCATTTCATTAGTCATTGGTCCTGTGTTCCTATTAACCATAAGGTAACATCCCCTTGCAGATCCTTTCCACCAATATTGCTGAAACCAGCATCACAGTCAACGATGTTGTCTTTGTTATTGATTCTGGTAAGGTGAAAGAGGTATGTATGGATAAGTTGTATTTTGTTTAAATGAAGAAGGTTAAGTTACTTTCCAATAAATGCTTTTATAATTCACTTTAATGGGAAGATTTCTGGTTCTGCATGAATTTAACATAGTAATCGTTGATTTCTCTAAAGTAAATATTTTACCTTAAGCAGTTCAGAATGTAGGATCTAGTTATTGTAACAGATTATACAAAAAAACTAGCTCCTGCTGATTAAATACTAGGAAGAAAGTAAAGAGTTGGCTAGTTACACTGAAAATTTGTCACAGTGTGAGAATTGGATTACATATTTTGTATGCTTTCCTTCTTTCCTTCTGCATGTGGACATGCACCATGTCCCTCTTGTTCAGTGTTAATCTCTAGGGCTCCACATGTATAGTAGGTATTCAAAAGATATTTCATTCAAGAGAACCATCCTGAGACAGTGTGAGCTGGAGTCAGAACCGGAGTTCAGCAAACGCCAGTTAGCAGCCTCATGGGCCCAGTGCCTGCTTTTATAAAAATAAATTTCACCGGAACACTGTCCTGTTCACTCTTTTACCTATTGTCTGGTTGCTTTCACACTGCAACTGGCATAGTTGCAACAGGGACGTTCCACAAAGGCTAGAATATTTACTCCAAGCCTGATATAAAGAAAAGACAGCATTTATTTTCTTTTAGCATTGGAATGCTCAGCAGTTCTCAATACCCTTCACTTTGGCGGATCCTTTCACTGAAAGAATGGAAAGTGATAGAGGTGGTTGCTTTTCAAGGAAAGATACTATCTCTGTTGTGGAAAGCAAATGATGTCTGTTCTGGTGGATAGAAATGATCGTGTTTTAATGTGGGAAACATTTGTTAATTGCTTCATAATGTTTTCAGTGCAATTTTTAGGAATATCTTATAGAAAATAAAATTTTATAAAATGTAGACATTTCAGTGTAGTTGTATACTATAAAGAAGGGATACATTTTATTTTTTGTAAGAGGATAATGATGAATATATACCTTTTATAAGAGGATAATGATAGGATTATCACTAAAAGTCTGGGTGAGTCAGTGAAAATTCAGATTTTATTGCCCTGAAATTATGTAAAGCTGGTGAAGTGGATTTTGAATATTTTAGAAATTAATTTCTCTGGGTGCCATTTATCAGGTAAACCCCAGTTTAGAACATGATGGTAGTGTCAGAAGTTATTTTACATACAAAACTGATAAATGTGACATTTTATTAAAAACTACGTAAGTATCATCTTTTCTAAAAATCCCATAATTAAACTATTATGAGAACACATTTGTATTTGCTCTATATAACTGTTTTATGAAAGGGAAAGTGTAAGTCACTGAATGATTAAGTATATATTCTAGGAATGCCTTCTTTTAAAATCATTCTCTACAGTAAATTTTGGCTTTAGATTGTTTAGGGAATATAAGGATAATAATGGTTCTTTTTTACTTTCTCTTTTGTAACATCCTGGATAGGCTAACTGCCTTAGTAGCTCAGTAGGGGGTAAAATGGAAAGGATTAAAAATTCTTCACTTTGGGGATAAGATTGGTTCAGCGATTATTGTTATTCTCATTCCTCCAGATCAGTTCCCTGGCACATATTTTAGAAACTATCTTTCCCTGATCACTCCTATTCCTCGTGGTGATAGAAATCTGATAGGAAATGACCTCAAGAGAGTAGATAGTTTTTCCTCAGTCGTGATGTCTATGAGTACTGCCTCCTATTATCCAACTGTAGCAGAGAGAAACAAATAAGTAAGCAAGGCATGGAATGAGGAAGTTCTTACAGCTCTTCTGAGTTTATTTTTCATTCTTTTTCCTTAGAATGTTTGTAACCAGAGATCTGGATTTTTTTTTTTTTTAATCTGTGCCCCATCCTAATTATCTAATCAAGAAGGGCCTTGAATTAAACTTGGCATGTTAAAATATATTCATAATATTTCTTGCTATTTTTTTCTAAGCACCTTTTATAAAAGTTTTAATATGAAGATAACTTAAATATTACAGAAATCCTTTGATGCACTGAATTTTGTTACAATGTTAAAAATGGTGTGGATTTCCAAAGCTAGTGCCATACAACGAAAAGGCAGGTAATGTATATTTAATATACATTTATTCACTCAGTTGCCTGTAAAATGGAAACATTTTGATATGTAGTACATATTTAATGTATATTCCGCTTTCTATATAAAATGTTAAAATTTTCATGTTAGTCTTAATTCTTATATTGTTTTTGCAAAGCAAGCCATTTTAATACTTTCTTTAAAAGTTGAATTCAGGTTATGTTAAAAATTTTTGACTAGTATAATCTGTCCTCAGAAGATGTAAGAAAGTTAAAAAACAAAATTAAAAGGAAAATATTTTAAACATTTGCAATACAGGATAAAGGGCTAATTTCTGTATTATGCAAAAAACTCTTTAAAATCAGTGCATAAAGACCAACACATTAAGCTCACATACACCACCTCATATATGCCAGAATAAGTGCAAATTAATGAGGAAATTTTTTTGCTTATCACCAGAATGGCATTGATGAAAATGTTTAACAGTACTTACAGCAGAGTTGGCAAAAGCGTGGGCCAGTAAGCTTTCATAGTTTACTGATGAGTGTAAATTGCTGTGACTTCTTCAGAGGACAGTTTGAAACTGTTTATCCAAATCTGCCCTTTGCTGGTGGATTCCATTTCACATCATTTATCCTGAGTGTACCTGAGCATGTGTGCAGACATGTATTGAAGAATGTTTTCCGCAGCACTGTTTGTAATAGTG
This sequence comes from Leptonychotes weddellii, assembly GCF_054177405.1. NCBI lineage: Eukaryota > Metazoa > Chordata > Mammalia > Carnivora > Phocidae > Leptonychotes > Leptonychotes weddellii. The sequence continues at coordinate 131,191,648 of NC_138375.1, read as the reverse complement.
AAAACTCTGGAAGTACTGTAGTTAAATAAATTATGCTATAGCCATACAGTGGTATACTAGATAACTGTTACAGGGAAAGATGTGGATATATGTATTGTTATGGAATGAGTTCTCAGAATATATTATTAATTGAAAAAAGTAAGGTGTAGAACATGCATCTATAGTATTTGTGCTAAGTATATATATATATATGTTAGTGCTAAATAAATATATATAATGCTAAATATATACATAGTGCTAAATATATATATGTTTTTTATATATATATGCTTGTATGTATATATTTAGGGTAGAAATGCATTGTCAGATTTGAGAGAAACATTAAAAAACAATTGTTGACTCTGAGAAGGAGGATTTGTGGGGCTCTTTGAAGGAAGGAGATTTAATTTTCATTTTACTTTTTTGTAGTTTGGTTATTTATTTTAGAATGTGCTTGCATTACCTTTTCTTTTTTAAAAAAGGGAAGATGAAAAAGTAGCCTATTTTTCAGTAATTATTTGACTAATTTTTCTTGCATTTTAACTAACAGGAAAACATCAGGTATTGACTCTAAAGCAGTGCCTCATATGCTGAAGATGGATGCATTATTTCTGTACTTTATAATGTCATAGAACATTCTTGAGGGCTTGTTGCTGTTACCGTGCCTGTTGTTTTCTTATGACAGGGTGTGGCTTGATGCACTAGCTAGATTTATAGGCAGTTAATCGTATATTATCTAGGAGGAAAATCAGAAATTGTAGGAATTTTCCTTGTCATCTTTTTCAACATTTTTTTTTTTTAAAGATTTTATTTATTTATTTGCGAGAGAGAGAATGAGAGACAGAGCACGAGAGGGAGGAGGGTCAGAGGGAGAAGCAGACTTCCCGCCGAGCAGGGAGCCCGATGCGGGACTCGATCCCGGGACTCCAGGATCATGACCTGAGCCGAAGGCAGTTGCTTAACTGACTGAGCCACCCAGGCGCCCCTCAACATATTTTTTGACAGCCATCACTGTGCAAGTGTTAGGGATGCGATGATGAATAAACTGTAGTCTGATGAGTAAAGTTTGAGGTGGGGGGAATGGTGCAGTCCATCTTGGAATCCAGTAAAGTAAGCAATTTTAATGCCATGTGATTTGTGCTATGACTGGATAATGCTTTTAGAGGAGTTAAGGTAGAATCTGAGATAAATATGAATAAAGAGCTGTTGTGGAAAGGCTTTTCTAGCAGAGGCAAGGCATACACAAAGGCCTACAGGCAAGAGTGAGCAACACAGTTGTTTGGATGGAGTTTAGTTTAGAGAATAGTGAAAAATGAGCAGAAAGAGGTAAGTTGTGGACATGTCCTAAAGGATCATTTGAGTTTCCGCTTTTTCTTCTTTTTAAAATATTTTATTTATTTATTTGATAGAGACACAGCAAGAGAGGGAACACGAGCAGGGGGAGTGGGAGAGGGAGAAGCAGGCTTCCCGCGGAGCAGGGAGCCTGATGCGGGGCTCGATTCCAGGACCCTGAGACCATGACCTGAGCCGAAGGCAGACGCTTAACGACTGAGCCACCCAGGCGCCCCTCTCTCTTTTTCTTCTTAATGAACTAAAGGATGGCATGATTTTAGTATTGTTTCAGCTCTTTGAAGAATGAATTGGTAGAGACAAAACTGATGGCAGGAGGACCCGGTAGGAGGCTCTTTCATTAATACTTGGATTTACAGTAAGGGAGAGATGACAATAGTCTGGATTGTGATAGCGGCGGTAGAAGATATTAAGGAGAGCAGTATTGGTGATCGTATGTCCAGGGGTAAGGAATAGTGTGGAATCAAGGATGTCATACAGGTGTCTCTCTTAGAAACTTTTGTGGATGGTGGTGCCATTGTCAGGGAAAATGAGAACAGTGGTTATGTTGCTGAGAAGAATTAGCTTTTGGTTGTGTTGAGTTTGGGTTGGCTGGAAAATCCAAGTGGAGCTAAGAGGCTTCTGAAGTATAGGTGTAGGGTTAGGATGAAGTGATCTCAGTGGATGGAAATTGAAGTTAGGAGGATAATTACGATCCCCTTGGGAGAGAGGATGGAATAGGAGAGCAGAGGGCTGAGGTCCAACCTCACAGGAACATCAACATTTAAGGACTGGCGAAGGATGGAAATGTCTCAGAGGAGGCTGGATAGGAGGGAAAGTGGATGGGTTGATGGTGAGGACAGTACTGATGAAGGAAGCAGTGGTCTAGCGTCTCATTTTGTAACTTGTATCACAGTGTGTTGTAGCTTTGCGAGGGTAAGGTATTTCTGGATCTCCATCACTTAGCATATTCAGCCTGGCCATTCTTTAGCTGATACAGTGACTCTGGGGGAAATGACGAGAGGCAGCTTTTCTTCAAGATATTTTTCTCCTACCTCCCAGAAAATGATACAAGTCTCTCTGGTGACAGGAAATGCCACTCCCTTGGAGTTGTGTGATGCTTACTTTGCACAGCTCTGAGCAGTGGGCCTGAGCACGGTGCTTGTGTCAGTTGAGTAAAGCTGACGCAATGTAAATCCCCATGTATTTTTTCATTATTTTTACTCACTTTCATACATATGTCACTTACAAATTTGTTTTTGTCGTTACCCTAGTAGGTGTGTCAGGTAGGTGTCATTCATGAGTTTTTATGAATGAGTCCCAGATGAATGAAGTGCCTTCTGGAAAGATTCAGAGGGGAGAAACATCACAGGAGGGAATCACACTCAGATGTCCTGACACCGGTCCATTGCTCTGTCTCCTAAAGTGCACTGCTTTTAGAGTTGCCTTGGTCTAGTCTTTATTCCTTGTCTGAATCTTAATTTTTTATTTCACTTTTAAGGGCAGGGAGATGCAGACCTGGAATTTGTTTCCGGCTGTTCAGTAGACTCCGATTCCAGAATATGTTGGAATTTCAGACTCCAGAACTTTTGAGAATGCCATTACAGGTAGAAATTTACTAAACTCTAAAAGGCTGTTTTTATGAGTGAGGGAGGAGAGGGACCATTTCAACTTAATACCAGTAGGACTTTTAAATGATCAATTCCTTTTTTAAAAGATTTTATTTATTTATTTGGCAGAGAGATAGAGAGCACAAGTAGGCAGAGCAGCAGACAGAGGGAGAGGGAGAAGCAGGCTCCCCGCTGAGCAGTGAGCCCGACGTGGGGCTCGATCCCAGGACCCTGGGATCATGACCCGAGCTGAAGGCAGCTGCTTAACTGACTGAGCCACCCAGGCACCCCTAAATGATCAATTCCTAAAACAAAATTATAAAATGTATATGATGGGAGGTGGTTATGTATCTAATTTTTTTTTCTAGACAAGAAAATTTGATCCATAAACCTCTAAAATTTTAAAGAATTACTTGAGTGCATTTAAATTATGGTACAGTTTATAGATATATATATATTTTTTTAATGCAACATTTTAGAAATCTGACAACCACATAGTGTTCATCTTTCACATTCTCATTGAGGATTAGAAAAGAAATTATTTAAGGTCCAGAAGATAATACCGAAATCTCAGTTTAAGATGTTGAGATTAATCTTGGTAGTTTGGAACTGAGTCCACTGAGATTTCCTGGCCTTTATTAATTGTTTTGCTTTAGGTTTTCTGACTTCATGGAATAGCCAGACATTGTAGTTTCGAGGGAAAACTACTGGAAATACATTAACTTGATTCTCTGGTGTGCTGAGCCAGATGCTAGCTTCCAAACTTTTAAAGATTTTATTTCTTCATTTGAGAGAGAGGGCATGAGCAGGGGGAGGGGCAAAGGGAGAGGGAGAAGCAGACTCCCCACTGAGCAGGGAGCCCAATGTGAGGCTGGATCCCAGGACCCCAGGATCATGACCTGAGCCGAAGGCAGATGTTGAACCGACTGAGCCACCCAGGCTCCCCTCTCATGATTTCTTTGAAAGTCAAAATCAACATAAATTTCAACATTTCAAAATTATTTGCTGTTCTTATTTATAGGAACTTTGTTTACATACTAAGCTGTTAGCCCCAGTGAATTGTCCTATTGCTGATTTCCTAATGAAAGCTCCAGAACCACCACCAGCTCTAATTGTAAGAAATGCTGTACAAATGCTTAAGGTAGGTGTCTTCATAGTTTTATTTTACCCATTTTACTTGAAATTTAAACACAGTGAGGATACATCTTAACTAATTTTGTATTTAAAAATAATATCTTAAATAATCTTGTACTTTGAATAATACTCTCATGGCAATTATAGTAAAACAGTAGATATAGTTCTTTTTTATATAAAGCAAAATATGTGTGTTTTTTTTTTTTAAGATTTATTTGACAGAGGGAGACAGCGAGAGAGGGAACACAAGCAGGGGAAGTGGGAGAGGGAGAAGCAGGCTTCCTGCTGAGCAGAGAGCCCGACGTGGGGCTTGATCCCAGGGCCCTGGGACCATGACCTGAGCCGAAGGCAGACGCTTAACGACTGAGCCACTTAGGCGCCCTGCAAAATATGTTTTTTATAAGATGTGGCAAGAGAAAATTTACATTTTCATTTCTTGATGATTTTTAGGTATGTGATTTGATTAAACATAGTTTTTTGGTCGTGTCAAGTTCTGTTTTGTGTTCTTTTATTTAGACAATAGATGCAATGGATGCATGGGAGGATCTCACTGAGCTGGGCTATCACTTGGCTGACCTGCCCGTGGAGCCACATCTTGGTAAAATGGTCCTGTGCGCTGTCGTCTTAAAGTGTCTGGACCCCATCCTCACAATTGCCTGCACGCTAGCCTCTCGAGACCCCTTTGTCCTGCCGGCCCAGGCCTCTCAAAGACGGGCGGCCATGCTTTGTAGGAAACGCTTCACTGCAGGAACTTGCAGTGACCACATGGCCCTTCTCAGAGCGTTCCAGGTACCGATTATTCTTGCCATTTTGTTTCTGAACTTGTTGCTGCTTTTAAACATGTGTCTGGGGCAAGTGTCACAATTAAAAAAGAGATATGATCCCATGAATTTTGTCTCATTATAAAGTCACATTTTATTACCAGCTTAGAAAAATACCTTCCTACTGTTAATATGTTGGAATGATCACTGTTTGTCTCTCCTTTTTTTTCTTCCATTTTCTCAGTTTTCTCTGTGTAGGAATATGTGTATACATATATTGATGTTTATTTACTTGTGTTCATTTTCTGATACCCAAGTTCGTTATCTTTTAATCATATCTTGGGCAGGGAGTGCTCTAAAATTTCAGTTAAGAAGCAATGTATATTATTCAAAGTATGTAGAACAAACCTTGGAAGAAAATTATCTTGAATTTAGTATCTATTTATTGATTTTTTTATTTTTTATTTTTAAAATTATTTTATTATTTTTTTAAAGATTTTATTTATTTATTTGACAGAGAGAGACACAGCGAGAGAGGGAACACAAGCAGGGGGAGTGGGAGAGGGAGAAGCAGGCTTTCCACCGAGCAGGGAGCCCGATGTGGGGCTTGATCCCAGGACCCTGAGATCATGACCTGAGCCGAAGACAGACGCTTAATGACTGAGCCACCCAAGGCGCCCCTATTTATTTATTTTTTTAGAGTACATCTTTTTCTTGTGTGCTCAAGACACTGTGCTAAGAACTTAATTTTATAAAGTAAAATCCAAATATCACTTAAGACTTTTCAAGATAACAGTAGTGAGAAATTGAGGAATGTGATAAATGGGAAAGAAAAGATAAGGAAAATGGGATTCTGAGGGAACGAAATGATATGTAATGTAGAATTTCAGATAATGTGGAGAAGATGTTATTTCCTGAAAAGGTAGACATTTATCCTTAAATTCTCTCGAATGTAGGCTGTGACTGTACATTTTTTAAAAATTTCATTTTGTTTATACAGAAACTACTCTTTTCCAGGCATACAGGATTTTTCCAATATATATAGTTTTTAAAAAAATAATGGCAAGCTGTTTGGTGAGCATTACTGAACAGTAGATAATGCAGTGCTGTTGAGTTTATTAGATACCATATGTTATAGTAGACTAGTTGAGTGGATAATAGGGGGAGATTTGGTGTAGAATTCCAATGTATTCTTTGCTTTTTTCCCAGCTCCTACAAAAGCAGAGAGGATAAATTACTGCCTTGGCCTTTTGGTTATATTCCAAAGCAAGAGAAGTCATTTTCAAAGAGGAGCTTTCTTATACTGCATATAGATGATTTCTAGAAATCACACTTCCCATTCTCAGATAAATTAAGAGGTTGATATAGAGGCTATTTTTGGAGGACTGGAGTGGTAGAATCCTTACATATAAATGGTGTTGTGATGGCTTAGTTAAAAACCTCTGACACTTCAGTGGAAGAAAATTAGCAGACACATCTGAAGAGATAGCTGTTTTTACATAGCTGGTCATTTAGACTAATGGATACGTAGTTCTCACTGGGATTTTATAAACTCAATGGCTTTCATAGCATTTGATTGTAAATTAATGATAAGTTTTATTTGATCATAAAGTCTTAGATTTTATTTATTTATTTTTAAAAGATTTTTATTTATTTATTTGACAGAGACACAGTGAGAGAGGGAACACAAGCGGGGCGGGGAGTGGGAGAGGGAGAAGCAGGCCTCCCGCCGAGCAGGGACCCCGATGCGGGACTCAATCCCAGGACCCTGGGACCATGACCCGAGCCGAAGGCAGACACCCAACGACTGAGCCACCCAGGCGCCCTTTAGATTTTATTTTTTAATATTTAATTTTAAAATTTATATTTTTTAAAAATTGAGATGTCATTGACATATTAGTTTCAGGTGTAAAATATAATGATACTATAATTGTATATATTGGGAAATGATCTCCACAGTAAGTCTAGTTAACATCCATCACTGCACATAGTTACAGATTTTTTTCTGTTGTGATGAGAACTTTTAAGATTTACTCTCTGGTGTGTTAACTAGACTTATTGTGGTGATCATTTCACAATATGTAGAAATACTGAATCACTATTTTGTATACCTGAAATGAATATGACGTTGAATGTCAGTGATATCTCAATTAAAAAAAAAGTTTACAAAAAAATATCTACTCTCAGGGCACCTGGGGTGGTGCAGTCGGTTGAGCATCCAACTCTTGGTTTCTGCTCAGGTTGTGGTCTCAGGGTCGTGAGATCGAGCCCCGCATTGGGTTCAGTGCTCGGCACGGAGTCTGCTTGAGACTCTCTCTCCCTCTCCCCTTCCCTCTGCATGCGCTCTCTTTCTCTAAAATAAATAAATAAATCATTAAAAAAAATCTACACTTTTAGCGACTTTCAAATACACAGTACGGTGTTATTAACTGTGGTCACCATGCTGTAAGTTGCCTCCCCAGGACTTTCTTATTTTATAACTTTAAGCTTATATCTTTTGACTCTCTTCACCCATTTCACCCCCTTCTCCTCCCCTGCCTCTGGCAACTACCAATCTGTTCTCTGTATCTTTGAGTTTTGTTTTTTTTAATGAAGGCCTAGATTTTATCAAATAATTAGAAGGAGAATTGACCTTGAGTAGCTAATGTAGTGGTTTTCAGTTACTTTGCTCCTAACTAAGGAGTTCAGTAAGTGGATATATCTTGTTATATAATTATATTTTCGTAGGCATGGCAGAAAGCACGAAGTGATGGATGGGAGCGAGCCTTTTGTGAGAAGAATTTTCTTTCACAAGCTACCATGGAAATAATCATTGGCATGAGAACTCAGTTGCTTGGTCAACTTAGAGCATCAGGTAAAATTTTCCCTAAAGAACTTATTTAGTCCACTGAGAGTACCTTATCTATACTTCATAGTATTTTTAGTGTTAACTGATGCCATCTTACATTATTTTAATCACATTTTCACATTGTTGTATATCTTGTATATATGAACTGCTTTGTAGACTCCTATGTGAGCTCAGCTTTTGTTGGTTAAAAAAATGATATTGTAGAAACTGTAGATGAGAAATATATGAATACTGTAGGCAGTGAGCAATTTATAGTATATTTATATTATATTTATATTTATAGTATATTTGTTGGCAAAAAGCAGTTTAGATATTGTAGTTCTGTTTTATCACTCTTAATAAACACTTGCTTAGCTCTATAATAGATTTAAATATATAAGTAGGTTGATACAAATGTGGTCTTCTTATTTTTGGAACATAAAACAGCTAGTAATCTCTTTAAGGCACTTAATTTTTTTTTTTTTTTTTAAAGATTTTATTTATTTATTTGACAGAGAGAGACACAGCGAGAGAGGGAACACAAGCAGGGGAAGTGGGAGAGGGAGAAGCAGGCTTCCCGCAGAGCAGGGAGCCCGATGCGGGGCTCGATCCCAGGACCCTGGGATCATGACCTGAGCCGAAGGCAGACGCCTAATGACTGAGCCACCCAGGCGCCCCGGCACTTAATTTTTTTTTAAGAGAATGGCAGTATTGTTATGTCATTTTAGAATTATTTCTTTAAATTTCCTTTTGAGTAGCATAGTACATTGAGAATGTAGTCGAGGAAGAGTGCTAGAGCCTCGATACATGGATGAGCTAAAGTGCCAAAGTAATATGAGGAGTGAACCAAAAGGTTTTAGAGTGGTCTCAAATATTAGGAAATATGAAGGGCTTTGGAAATTCAAGCAAGAATATATGTATTGTCTTCATTCTAGAATTCATGTCTGTCATAACCAAAATGTTATACCAGTCAGAAGAATGGTTTAGATTTTCAGCTATGATTTTAGTACATTTCTTTTTTTTTAAAAATTTTAGTACCTTTCTGATAGCATCTTATGAAGAACTTTATATAGCAAGGATGTGTATTTTTTAAAAGTCCCTAAGTCCCCAATAAATCTTCTGTTTACTTTAGCCTGAGCAAACCTAAACTTCTTAGAACATTGATTCCGTATTTTAAACTTTACAGAGGAGATTTTATTAATTATTGTGGAATTTGAATATCCTTAAACTTATGTGGGTTATTACAATTTTTGTAAAAAACGCACACGTTTAAAAGTATATTTTGCACAATAGAAAAAGTCGGTGTGGTTTTTTTCCTTCTTCTAGGTTTTGTTAGAGCACGAGGTGGTGGTGACATTCGAGATGTTAACACAAATTCCGAGAACTGGGCTGTCGTTAAAGCTGCATTGGTGGCAGGCATGTATCCTAATTTAGTCCATGTGGACAGAGAGAATGTAGTATTGACAGGGCCAAAGGAGAAAAAAGTTCGGTTTCATCCCACTTCAGTTCTCAGTCAGCCTCAATATAAAAAGGTAAAACATTTTTAATGCTCTTAGGCCTTGAGGTGAAACTAATCTAATTTACATAGTTGAAGAGCAACAAAAAGATGCTCCAAATACCAACCTGCTTTAAGAAATTAATTGGTTATATATGTATAATTCATCATTGGAACAAAATTTTGATGAAATGTTAGAGTTGGAAGAGGTAATGTGTTAGGTAATGAGGACTTGCGTTCCAGCTGCATGAGCAGTGACTTGCTTTAATGTTTGCTTGACTACTAATATCCATCATCTGTTGCATTGAGGGACTTTTTACAGTTTAAAAGTAGGTGGTAAATACAGTTAACAAGTTTTTGATTTATTTTTCTGATAGATTCCTCCAGCCAATGGTCAGGCTGCAGCGATTCAGGCACTCCCCACAGATTGGCTTATTTATGATGAGATGACCAGAGCCCACAGAATAGCTAATATTAGATGTTGTTCGGTAGTGACCCCCGTCACTGTGTTGGTGTTCTGTGGACCGGCGAGGCTGGCAAGTAACGCTCTTCAGGAACCTTCCTCATTTCGAGGTAAATGTATCATAAGGAAATAAAAATCGATTTGAAATGAAATTTTTTTTTTTACTAGACCAAATAAAATATGAAATTCCAAAAGTTTATGTAGGAGTAGCTCCCTTTTGCTATATTAAGACTAATTAGAAAATACTAAAGTATACCTCAGTTCTTAAAATTGATTTCTAAGGTAACTTGTTATTGATTTGTGCATTTTTGGTTAATCTTGGTGATAGGAAGTTTACTTTTCTCTCCCACTTGAAATTACATAATAGTTTAACATAAAGGCAATTGTTTAAGGGAAATAATAATAGTAACCCATGACCCCATTTCCCTTATGCACTTTTTAATAATATTTTAAGACTATTACGTGATATTTTTAAAGTTATATATATTTTAAGTTATTTTACATTCTGCTATTTTCATTGTGCAGAATACAAATTTTCAAAAATACTTTATATTAATGGCTGCAAAATATTCTGTCACTTAAAAGTGGCATAATGCATTTAAAATGCTCCTTTACACTTGCTTGTTTTCAATTTTTTGCTATTCAGTGATTCAGCAAATATTTATTGGTCAACTCCTATATGTCAAGGGTGCTAGGCATTGAAGATGTAACAGAAAATAGGATAGACAAGGTGTTTTGGTCCTTAGGAGTTCACATGGCAGTGGGGGGTAGACAGAAAAAAAGTAAATAATCTGCATGCTACTAAGAAGGAAATAAAGAGGACTGCCGTATGGGTGACCTACTTTAGAAAGAGACCCTGGAACAAATATCTCTGAGGAGGTGTGATTTGAGTATAAAACGTAAAGTTTGAGAAGCCACCAGCCATGTGAAGATACACAAATAAATTCGCGGTAGGAGAAGATGGCACAAAGGGCCACAATTCTCCACTAGGAAATGTTCTAGGAACTGACAGAAAGGTTATGGGATTGGGAGCATAATGATCAAGGGGAGAGTAGGGTAAGATGAGGTTGAAAGAAAGGCATGAACTTTTAAGCCATGGTAAATGCAAGGGAAGACACTGAAGGATTTTAAGTAAGGGAGTAATATGATGTTATTTAAGTTCAAAACGATCATTGTGGCTGTGAGGATGGATTGTTGCAGGAGGAAGAATGGAAGGGAGGAGGCAGGTAGGAGGCTTTTGCAGTGTGTGGTCTTAATGACAGATAATGATGGCTCAGAACTACAGTGGTGGCAGCTAATAGGAAGAGAAGGAGATTCAAAATTATTTTGGAGGTACTAGTAACTCCTGGATTGTATGGGTGGTGAGTGAAAGGGAGGAGTCAGTAACTTTCAGGATTTTGGCTGTGGTAGCTTGCTGAATAATTTTTTAAAATTCTTTTTTCTTCTTGATGTTCAGCTTGGGTGATTTCTGCCACCCTGTCTTCTAGATCACTGATCTGTCCTACTCATCTAATCTGATGTTGATTCCCTTTAGTTTATATTTCATTTCAGTTATTATATTTCTCAGCTTTCCCCTCATGTACTGTTTTAGAAAGCTTACATGATTGTATATTACATTTGGCATCTTTATTTTTTTAAGTATTTATTTATTTAAATAATCTCTACATTCAGCATGGGGCCCGAACTCACGAACCTGAGATCAAGACCTGAGATGAGATCAAGAGTCAGCCACTTAACTGACTGAGCCACCCAGATGCTACATCTCCTTTTCTTCTTTTAAATTGAAACCTGTGAATTTACATGAGCATTTCTTGATTTATAGTGTTTTCATTCCCTTCTTTATGTTCTCAGTTTTCTTCTTCATCCAGTTATTATTTAAAGATTGTGTTTTGATTTTTAAGTTCTTGTCTTTTTTTTTTTTTTTAAGATTTTATTTATTTATGGGGCGCCAGTGTGGCTCGGTTGTTAAGCGTCTGCCTTCGGCTCAGGTCATGATCCCAGAGTCCTGGGATCGAGCCCCGCATTGGGCTTCCTGCTCCGCGGGAAGCCTGCTTCTCCCTCTCCCACTCCCCCTGCTTGTGTTCCCTCTCTTGCTGTGTCTCTCTCTGTCATATAAATAAATAAAAAAAATCTTAAAAAAAAAGATTTTATTTATTTGAGAGAGAGAGAAAGAGAACACAAGTGGGGGGTGAGGAAGGGCAGAGGAAGAGGGAGAAGCACACTGCCCGCTGAGCAGGGAGCCTGATGCGGGACTTGATCTCAGGACACTGAGATCATAACCTGAGCTGAAGGCAGACGCTTAACCGACTGAGCCACCCAGGCACCCCATTCTTGTCTTTTTTTTATTTTGTTGCGTTTTGATTAGAGATTGTAGTCTTTAAAATGCCTTTTCCCCCCTTTTTATAAATATTGAGACTCAATTTGTGAACTGTTGGATTTGGAGAGCTCCCCATCCAAACCGTTAGTATATCAGGCGGATTTGTGTAAATACAGAGTGTCTGTGTATACTGACTTCTTTTGCTATAAGATGGTAAAAGTGAAATTTTTTCCTTTCAATATGTGTTTGAACAGCGGATGGTATTCCTAATGACAGTAGTGACAGTGAAATGGAAGATAGAACTACTGCTAATTTGGCAGCTTTGAAGCTTGATGAGTGGCTTAATTTCAAACTAGAGCCTGAGGTACGTTGCTTTTCAGTAGTGTGATAAGTTTCTTTCATTCAGTGAGTATAAATTGACATACAGTATGTTGGAAATTACACCTTTACTAATGAGCCCTTAGTATTAGAGAATATAGTTTGTGTTTCAGTTTTCACAGGGCCCTTATGCATTCTCTGACATATTGGGGTTTATTTAATAGAGGATTTGAAAAGCCTTGATGTGGCTCGTATTTAAGCACAGTGATATTTGAGTATTTCTGTGTATGTAAGAAAATACCAAGTGTTGGGTGGTACGGAAGAACTCCCTTTATTTCATATAACTCTGTTTCTGAGAAAAAGATACGAGTTCATTCTGTTTTCTCTTTTTGTGTATCTCTGAATTGGGAAAGATGAATGTCTTTTTTCAAATTAAAAATGTTCTTGACAAAGCCTTTCCTTCATTCCATCTCCACCTTTATTTATTTATTTCAAGGTATTCACACCTACTATATTGTTATTGTCCCCCTTTAACTTTCTGCATAATTTACTCCTTTTAGAACAGGAATAAAAGGGGCAGTACATTATTTTCTAACCTTATGCCATCAAATCAGTTAATACAGATGCTCAACACATTTAATTATACAAGATCAATTTGTTTTGAGTTATAAAATTGATGTTGATATGTAATTAATGAAAAAAATAAGATGAAAAAGATAACTATAAGAATACCCAGATATATACCGTATTCCCATTTATATGGATCTGATCCATAAAACATCAACACATTCACTTAGAAACTAATTTAATCCAAGGATCAAGGCTATATATTCAAAGTATTTTAAGGATGCCAGGATACTACAAGAGCTGGAGAAAAGAGTTTGGGAACAGTATATGCTTGCTAAACAAGAACTATGTTTATTTAGCTAGTGAATACCTAGAGTAATAAATTTTTACCTCACGATAGCAGTCAGACTTGCAAACATGCAGAAATAGGAATTAAGGGTTTTTTTAAGAGTTATTTATTTGAGACAGAGCATGTGCATCAGCGGGAGAAGGGACAGAGGGAGAGGGAGAGAGAGAATCTCAGGCAGACTCCCCACTGAGTGTGGAGCCCGATGGGGAGCTTGATCTCATGACCCTGAGATCACAATCTGAGCTGAAATCGAGACTCAGATGCTTAACTGACTGAGCCACCCAGGCACCCCAGGAATTAAGGGTTTTTTTTTTTTTTTTTTTTTAAAGATTTTATTTATTTGAGAGAGAGAGAGAGAGCACAAGAGGGGGGAGTGGGAGAGGGAGAAGCAGACTCCCTGCCGAGCAGG
>NC_138375.1:131145816-131177990 GCF_054177405.1 Leptonychotes weddellii | reverse complement strand
ATGACCTGAGCCGAAGGCAGTCGCTTAACCAACTGAGCCACCCAGGCGCCCGGAATTAAGGGTTTTAAATGTAGTTATAAAGTTCATAAAAAATCAGACTGAGGGGCGCCTGGGTGGCTCAGTCGTTAACGTCTGCCTTCAGCTCAGGTCATGATCCCAGGGTCTGGGATCGAGCCCTGCATCGGGCTCCCTACTCAGCGGGAAGCCTGCTTCTCCCTCTCTCACTCCCCCTGCTTGTGTTCCCTCTCTCACTGTGTCTCTCTCTGTCAAGTGAATAAATAAAATCTTTAAAAAAAAAAAAAATCAGACTGAGGTACATTTACTCAAAATGTTGAGATTCATTAAGTGGTAGCAAACAAAATAATTCCTCAGACAAATGCACACTTTCCAGTATACATATTATTGGGGGAAGAAAGGAGAAGAATGTGCATTAAGTGGTGAAATCCACCAAGCTGTATATCAATATTCTGTTACACCAAACAGTTTGGAGACAAGGGAGTTGCTCTAATATAATTTCAGATTATGGTTCACTTGGCTAAAATAGGTTGGTTTGCCATATTAAAAGTTTACTACAGTAATTTTTCACATAAACATTTAAGACTTGAACTCCAGAAGTAAATATGGCATGATTATTTTGCTTTTAATCTGTCAAATAGCTAAAAGTCAACAATTTTAAAAACTATAACAAAGAACAAGTTGAAGTGATGTGACTCCTACGTCATTGAACCCCTCCTAATGGTCAGCTGTTAGTATTTAACCAATTCAGAGAGTTAATGAATCCTTGCATTCATTCAGTTTTCTGTGCCTTAGCTAGGATGTGTAATTACAAAAGATAGATACTGGTAAAAGCTCCGTCTCTATTTTTAAAAGATCCTACTATATCCTTTTTTTTTTTTTTTTGAAGGGGGAAGGTGGTCAGCTAACCTGTCAATAGTCGACAACTGGTTAGGTTTACTTTTTTACTCTCCGTTCACTTGTCGCTTCAGCCTCCTGGAGTCCCACTTCCATTTGCACCAGCCCTTCCCTTCCTTGAAACGGTCCTTGCCAAGGTCAGCATGTCCCCCATGTTGTCATGGCCAGCCCACTGTGTTGAGTTCACCCTTTCTCTCATGTTTGGCACTGTTGTCCATACCCTTCCTTGTGTAATTCTGCCCTTCCCCATTTTTCCTCCTCATCCCTGTCCCAACTTCTTTGTCACAAGTTAGTATGACATTAATCTTTCCTGATTCTTCTTCTTTCTTAAAAAGTCATTCCTCCTTAGGTTCTTTCACTGACTCTGCTGTATGTGTTTGTGCCTCAAATGTTAGATATTCTCCAGTACTCTGGGCTTTCCTCTGCTCTTTTCATGTCTCTGTACAATCTCTAGGGACCTCACCTTGGTGTGTGGATTTAGTAACCATTTATGCACGGATGACTCCCAAGTCTGTCTATATTTCTAGCTTCGGCCTTTCTCTGCACTTACGAGTCTAGCTGCCCTCTGGATCATCACGTGGATGTTCTACAAGCACTAAAATAAAATAGGAAGGGAACTAAATGTATTTTTCTTTATTGACTCTGCTGTTACTGTTCCAGTTCTAATCACACTCTACCCACACACGATTTGCCGTCTCTTCCATCGGCCTGTGTCATTTGATTTTGTGTCTCTAGTCCTCAAATATGATAAAGAAGAAATGTTATCTCATTGGTGCAACAAAAAGAATGAAATACGCTGCTTCCTGACCAGTTGCAGAGTGTCCTTTGGAAACAGTTGCAGACCTTCCCTAGTACGTGGGTGTCTTGCGCATGGGTTCGCCATCTGGCTTGGGCCTCCTGGACCTGAGGGGGCCGATCGTTCTGTTACAGGCGGCCGGTTTGCTGCTGCAGCTCCGGCACAAGTGGCACAGCTTGTTTTTGCGCCGAATGAGAGCTCCGTCTAAACCCTGGTCTCAAGTTGATGAAGCCACCATCCGAGCCATCATAGCTGTTCTCAGCACCGAAGAACAGTCTGCGGGCTTACAGCAGCCATCGGGGATAGGCCAGAGGCCAAGGCCTATGTCTTCAGAAGAACTCCCTCTGGCATCGTCTTGGAGGTCAAATAACAGTAGGAAAACCTCAGCAGATACGGAATTTTCGGATGAGTCTGCGACTGCAGAAAGGTAAGCTGATAACATTTTTAGCAAAACGGGAGACTTTTTTCCCCCAGGAAAATGAATTATTTATCATAGAATCATGCTTTTGTAATATTAAAAAATTACTTATAATCTAAAATACACAAAAAGGTTACAATAAAACGGGAAGAGTTTTTTACCCTTTTTTTTTTTTTTTAAAGATTTATGTATTTATTTGAAGTGGGGAGGGACAGAGGGAGAGGGAGAGAGAGAGTCTTAAGCAGACTCTTTGCTGAGCAGGGCTAATCTGATGACCCTGAGACCATGACCTGAGCCGAAACCAAGAGTTGGGCACTTAACCAACTGTGCCACCCAGGTGCCCCAAGTTTTTTACAAATATTAAGATAATATGAAGGATTTTAAGCTACTGGTATCTATAAGTCATTTAATAAGGCAATTTTTTTTTATCAGGAAGAACTCAAAATGTTTAATTTCAAGAATTCACAAATTTAGGGTCTGTTAAAAAGCTACCAATATATATATATTTTTTAAAGATTTTATTTATTTATTTGACGGATAGATAGAGAGCACAAGTAGGCAGAGTGGCAGGCAGAGGGAGAGGGAGAAGCAGGCTCTCCGCTGAGCAGGGAGCCGGACGTGGGACTCGATCCCAGGACCCTCCTGGGATCATGACCTGAGCCGAAGGCAGCCGCTCAACCGACTGAGCCACCCAGGCGCCCCCAAAAAAGCTACCAATATTTTAAAATTATATATTTTCATTGATATATGTCAAGTCATAACTTTCCCAGATATCCTACAGCAAGAAGTATGGGCTGTGGCCAATTAAAAGGACAATGTCCTCACAAGTCTTACCTAAGTATCAATATTGCTGACTAGTATTCCTCCAGGAGATCAATTATTCATTCATTTATTCAGTGACATATTAAACGTGTGTTGTTCTTGGTGCTTATAAGAGATACAGCAGTGTACCAAATAGACAAGATCTCTTCCTTCAGAGAGTTTATCTTTTATCCAGGGAAGGCATATAATAAGTAAACAAATTTACTGTAATGGTAAAATCTGTTACACTTTAGCCAAATTCTTCTTTTCTTTCCAGCATTTACAATTAGATATATATATATATTTTTTTAAAGATTTTATTTATTTATTTGAGAGAGAGAATGAGAGAGAGAGAGCACACGAGAGGGGGGAGGGTCAGAGGGAGAAGCAGAGCCCCGGCTGAGCAGGGAGCCCGATGCGGGACTTGATCCCAGGACTCCAGGATCATGACCTGAGCTGAAGGCAGTCGCTTAACCAACTGAGCCACCCAGGCGCCCTAGATATATTTTTATTTACTATATGATTATTAATAATAATAAGAGAGCCCTTATATTGAATTATTTATCCAAAAATGTATTTTGATTATATAATAGTGGTTATAATGAATCATTGGCCATGATTCAAAAATACTTGTTGTGTAAGAACATTTGTTAGAATCAAATTTAAGTTTATCTATATCAGTTAAAACATTTTTTTACCCTGTTATAATTGATAACAAAAACAATATTCTTGTCTGTGATGCTAGTTTTGGCAATATTGGTAGAAAGTCTGTGTGGTAAGATTTCGTTGTTAAAAAAATTGAAAATAGAAACGGAAAACATGAAAGATATGTGATGTTTACTGTTTTTTAAGGATCAGATGGGGCTGTTAGTGTCTTCTTTTGGTCAGATTTGCATATTTGAATGAAGCATACGGCTTCATCAGGTCAGACTTCTGTTAAAGGGGAGTAATCCATACTGGTTTCCAAGTTCTTCAGGTATTACACTTGAGGAATAATTCAGGCATTTGCCAAGAAAGTCTTCTCATAATGTGTGTTCCTGAATGTTTCTCTCTGATGTAGGCCCTGCTGGGCAATAGAAGAGTAAAAGGTGCATTTTCTTCTTAGATACTACCCACCTTTTGAAAAGATTGTTCTAAAAACTTACTTGAACAATGGTTTAGGATGTGGGAATAGATTTCCATAGAAGTTGTTATGTGGTAATGTTATTCCTAGGCCCATCTATAAAAACCTGTTAGGCTCATAGAGACTCTATGTGTTGTGTGTATGTGTATGTGTCTGTGTGTATAAATGCAAATGTATATGTGTGTGTGCACATATTCACATACGTGCACACACATTTTTGGAAAAAAAACTTCCTTTTAAAGTAATAAATACTTATTTAATAAAAGTTAGAAATTTAATAAAATTAAGAAAATCAAAATTATAAAATGTAATATTAGTTATAATTCAGATATTGATTGTCTTACAAATTTAGTTTTTCACCTGTGATACTGGAATCAAGCATTTCCATTTCCTTACAAGTTGTAGCCTGGCATTCTTCATTTTCTTACCTGTTGAACAGTGAGATCTGGAATTTCATCTACCTTCAGACTTTTGATAGTATTAATAGATAAGGCAGTATTATAGGTAAGTTCAGACTTTTGGTAGTATTAGTAGATAATGACTAAGCCACCCAGGCGCCCCTCCATGTCAGAACTTCTTAAATGAAAATTTAAGTGGAGGGCTTCACGAAAGGCTTTGTTTCCATCTGAATGAAATTTTCCAAGGAAGCCAAATAGAGAGAAGCTAGAATGGGGCTCAGGTTAAAAGATCAGTTTGAAAATCAAAAGGTAGATAGGAAAATACATTTTTATTGTAGTAAGGTTTTACCCTCATTAAGTTCTGTCACCTAATTTTCATGTCACAGAGGTGCCAGGGTAAGAACGCTGGGATTTTAGGGGGGTCGAATTTACATAATGCATTGAACATCAGTTCACAAGAGAAAAAAACCCGAAAGGTTGTTTTTTACACTTCTTAGCAGGTGGTTAATGATTCAGCCGTTCATTCATTTTAAAGTCTTTTGTTAATATCTTTAGGCTTCAGCTATTTTATTCATTTGTGAAACAAATAATCCTGGATCTAAGATAGTTATTGAAAGAAAAGTGACTCCTGGGGCGCCTGGGTGGCTTAGTCATTAAGCGTCTGCCTTCAGCTCAGGTCATGGTCCCAGGGTCCTGGGATCGAGCCCCGCATCGGGCTCCCTGCTCAGCGGGAAGCCTGCTTCTCCCTCTCCCACTCCCCCTGCTTCTGTTCCCTCTCTTGCTGTGTCTCTCTCTGTCAAATAAATAAAATCTTAAAAAAAAAAAGGAGAGAAGTGACTAATGGGGATAAGCTATTTTAACTTATCTTGAAGGAAGAGTAATTACATTGTAAGGGTGTTCGGAAGTTTATGAATTATTGAACACATTCTTTATTGTTTTAAACGTGTTTATTATAAATATTGTTAAACACAGCAAACTAAATGATATGCCATAATGAACTCCATATCCCACATCAGCAGTTACCAAGATTTTCACCTGCTTGCTATATCTAACCAAATTTTCTTTTGTTTGTTCTTGGCTTTCTTTTTTTGGTTTACATATTTCAAAGTAAATCCCACACATCATGTCATTTTACCCTTCCATATTTAAATATGCATCTCTTAAAAATAGAGGAATTTTGGGGCACCTGGGTGGCTCAGTTGGTTAAGCATCTGACTCTTGATCTTGGTTCAGGTCTTGATCTCAGGGTTGTGAGTTCAAGCCCCATGTTGGGCTCCATACTGGTTGTGAAGCCTACTTAAAAAAAAATAGAGGAAATTTTCCTACATAATCAAAATCCAATTATTAATCCCAGTAAAATGATCATTTCCTCAGTTCTCATACTATACATTTATTTGAATTAGCATCCAGGGGGGACGCATGCATTGTATCAGGGTGTCATGTTTCTTGAGTGTCTTGTGATCTCTAGTAGTTCCTCTGTTAACTTTTATTTTTTTATTTTTATTTATTTATTTTTTAAAGATTTTATTTATTCATTTGACAGAGAGAGAGAGATAGCAAGAGCAGGAACACAAGTGGGGGAGTGGGAGAGAGAGAAGCAGGCTTCCCGCTGAGCAGGGAGCCCGATGTGGGACTTGATCCCAGGACCCTGGGATCATGACCTGAGCCGAAGGCAGACGCTTAACGACTGAGCCACCCAGGTGCCCCAACTTTTTTTTTTTTTTTTAAAGATTTTCCTTATTTATTTGAGAGAGAGCCAGAGAGAGCATGAACGTCGGGGGGAGGGGTAAAGGGAGAGGGACAATCAGACTCCCCACTAAGTGGGGAATCCGACATGGGGTTCAATCCCAGGACCTTGGGATCATGACCTGAGCAGAAGGCAGACGCTCATCTGACTGGGCCACCCAGGTGCCCCCTCTGTGGACTTTTTTGAAGAAAGTGGGTTGGTGGTACTGTGAGGTACACCACATTCTGGATTTGTCTGTTTGTTCTTGGCCTTCTTTGTTGCCATACCATGTGTATTTTGTCTAAACTGGTAGTTAGCTCGCAGGGCTTGATTAGAGCCAATATTTTGGCAAGTGTATTTTATAGGTGGTGCTGTGAACTTTGTATTGCATGTCTTCAGGAAGTACTCAGTGCTTTTTTGTTTTTTAATGTCTGGTTATTCCACAGACCTATACTTTTAGAAAAATTATAAAATACGTGGCTGCCGGCTTTGCTGCATTTATTCACAGAATTTTAGAATAGAAGAACCTTACAGTTTATCTAGTATAATCCTTTTATTTAACACATAAGTAAATTAAAGCTCAGATAAGTTAAGAGACTTGCCCAGAATCACGTACCTTAGTTGCAAATTTAGTACTGTTCTAGAAGTCTTCTCTCCTGACTCTAGTCTAGCAGTATTCTAATACTTTATCATACCATAATTTTTTAGTATGCTTTTAAAATATATTTTACTTGGCTCTAAGATACTTTGTGAAAGTGGAAGGGAAGTAGAGTGAGTGATATTCTAGTAAGGGCTATTAGCATAGTTGTATTTATTTATTTATTATTTATTTATTTTTAAAGATTTTATTTATTTATTTGACAGAGAGAGACACAGCGAGAACAGGAACACAAGCAGGGGGAGTGGGAGAGGGAGAAGCAGGCTTCCTGCCGAGCAGGGAGCCTGATGCGGGGCTCTATCCCAGGACCCTGGGATCATGACCTGAGCCGAAGGCAGACGCTTAACGACAATGAGCCACCCAGGCGCCCAGCATACTTGTATTTAAATAATTATATAATGTTAAAGACCTCTCCAATAGCATCATACAAGAGGTTAGGAATTTTGTAAGGGAAATAATGCTTTGAGTATTTGTTAACATTAAGTTAAGAATTTCTGTAGATTGTTAAAAATATATTTTTACCTGTTGTTTGTGTAAGGACACCCTAATATCTCAGATGTTTTTTAACTTGTGTGAGAAAACGAAATTCCCTTCTTAAATATTACTCCATATATCATAATGCCACTGGAACTTTGGTTTGAAATGGAATCTGCTTTATATTATGAACTTGTGTGTCACTGATCTTTATTTCCTCCTTCCCACTCAAGAGTATTGATGAAATCTCCATCTCCAGCACTGCACCCACCTCAGAAGTACAAAGATAGAGGAATTTTACATCCTAAACGAAGCACCGATGACCGATCGGATCAATCTTCTGTGAAATCTACAGACAGCAGTAGCTACCCAAGTCCTTGTGCTAGCCCTTCTCCTCCATCCTCGGGAAAGGTAGAGTATCTACAAGTTGATGTAGCAAGGAACAGATTGCTAGCACATTTCATGTTACATATTGAAGCAAAATGACAAAACAATTCTACTTTTGGTTACTAATTGTGGTCTTTGTTCTAGATATAAATTGAATCTGGCAGACTTGAGACACCTTGCATAAATTTTTTAGTTTTTCCTGCTTGCCAGAGATTTCTGGTTATCCCCATCTTGGGATGTTTTAAAACTAACAGATCGTTTACCGATGGCACGTAACTCAGCCATCCACCATTTCCTTTCTGTATTGTTAGAACCTTTTTTTGTTAAGTTACAAGATGATCTCAAACTAGTTTAGGTTTGTAATTTCAGAATTGCAAACAGTGGTTTCTTTGAATTACTAATTGATTTTTCCAATTCAGTGGTTATATTAAAAAGGTGGGGTGGGGTTAGGAAGATAGGAAATGTTGGTAGGGAATTGAGAACTATGTATCTTTTAAAAAATTTGTAATACTAATGATTTCAAATGTTTAGAGTATGTTTACTTTTAATTTCCTGTGTTGTTGGTACTGAGTAAGTATTTGATTAAGGTTATTTAGCTATATGTGTTCTGGGGAAAATGTCTGCTGAAACACTCTTTTTAAAAAAATTTTTTTATTATGTTAATCACCATACATTACGTCATTAATTTTAGATGAAACACTCTTGTTAGATAAGAGGAAAATAAATGTTTTTTGTGGATTTGCATTCTTAGGTTTTAGGGTGTTTTAAGTATCTTTATTTAGGTATATACACAGTAAGATTCACCAGTTTAAACTGTACAATTCAGTGAATTTTGACAAATGTATATAATTATATAAACGTATCACAGCCACATACAGGACATGCCCACCAGCCCTGGATCATGACGGCGGCCGAACTGCTCTCTGTCTCTAGAGTTTTGTCTTTTCTGCAATTTGCTCTAAATGGAATCATATGTATGTAGTTTTTTGTGACTGGGTTATTTCACTTTTGAAATTCATCCAAATTATTCAGTGTATTATTAGTTCATTACTTTTTATTGCTGGATAGTATGGCTAATACCATGGAATGTTTATCCATTCACCAGTTGGACATTTGGATTGTTTCCCACTTTTTGGCTGTTATGAATAAAGCTGCTATAATATTCAAGGACAAGTCTGTGTGTGTACGTATGGTTTCTATTCTTGGGTAAACATCCAGGAATAGAATTGTGGGATTGTATGGTTAAGTGCATGTTTAACTTTATAAGAAACTATCCAGCTATTTTCCAGAATGGCTGTGCTTTTTTCCATTCCCTTCAATCATCTGTGAAGGTCCCAAATACTCCATGTTCTTGACAATACTTGACATTATTAATCTCTTTAATGTTAGCCGTTCTGGTGGGTACATAGTGATACCCGATTGTAGTTTTAATTTGTGTTTCCCCAATGACTACTGATGTTGAGCCTCTCTTCATGTGCTTATTTGCTGTTCCTGAATTTTCTTTGGTGTGAGGTATCTGTTCAAATTTTTGCTCAACTTTTTTTGGTTGTTTATTGGTTGTTTGTCTTTTTTATTTAATAGTAAGATTTTTAAAAATGTATTCTAGATACAAATCTTAATTATATATGCTTTGCAACTTTTTCTAACAGTCTGTGCCTGCATATTCATTTTCTTAACAAGTGACTTTTGAAGAGCAGTGTTTTTAATTTTGATGAAGTCCATTGTAGCTATCTTTTTCTGTCTTTTTCTCTTATGGTTCATATTTTTTGTGTTCTAAGAAGTCTTTGTTTAACTCTGGGGTGCCAGGATGGCTTAGTCAGTTGAGCGTCCGACTCTTGGTTTTGGCTCAGGTCATGATCTCATGGTCTTGAGATTGAGACACCCCCTCCCCCATGGGGCTCCACTCTCAGTGGGGAGTTTGCTTGAAGATTCTCTCCCTCTGCCCCTCTCCCCACTGACATGTGCACATGAGCGTGTTCACTCTCTCAAATAAATAAATCTTAAAAAAAAGAAATTTTTGTTTAACTCAAGATTACAAAGATGTTCTCCTATGTTTTCTTCTAGAAATGTTGTAGTGAGAGCTCTTACATTTAGCTAGATGCTCTAAGTTTTGTTTATAGTATGAGTGGGTCACGGGCCATATTTTGTCATTTGCCTATACAGTTGTTCTAGCACCATTTGTTGAAAAGATTACCTTTTCCTTTGAATTATCTTGGCACCTTTGTCAAAAATCGATTGACCGTAAATAATGTGATCTACTTATTGGACTCTGTTCTGTTGCATTGATCTTTATACCTCTCTGTTTTGCCTCTGCTACAGTGAGTTGTTTATAGTAGCTTTATACTAAGCTTGAAACCAGTTAATTTTTTTTCTCCAACTCTGTTGTTTTTTAAAATTGTTCTGGTATTCTAGGTGTTCCAGTATTCTTTCATATAAACTTTAGAAAATTCTTGTCAATTTCTACAGAAACATTTTTTGGTATCAAGTGGAATTGCATTGATTCTGTAGGTCAGTTTAAAGAAAACTGACAACAGGTTTTAGTTTCCTAATCCGTAAGCATGGTATACATCTGCATTTCTTTTGATATTCTTTAATTTTTCACAAGAGTGTTTTGTAAATTTCAGAGTTCAGGTATTACCTATTTTTTGTTAAGTTGATCTCTAAGTATTTTATATTTTTGATGCTGTTCTTTAAATTTTTAATTTCCAGTTGTTCATGGCTAGCATATAAAAATACATTTGACTTTTGTATATTTACCCAATATGCCACAATCTTATTTCATTTATTAATTCTGTTAGCTTTTTATGTAGATTTCTCAGGATTCTCTACATGCATAATCATTTCATCTCTTAATAAAGGTCGTTTTGCTTTTTTCCTCTCTAGTATTGATTCTGTTTATTTCTTTTCTTGCCTGTTCTCTCTGATTAGAGCCTCCAGTAAAATGTTTAATAAAAAGTGTTGAGAGCAGACATCTTTGCCTTGACCTTAGAGGGAAAGCTAGCCCCTAGTTAAACCTGTTACCATTTATGATAACATAACTGTGGGATGTTTCCTTTTGGATGCACTTTGCTGAGAGGATTTATTAGGAATAAATGTTGAATTATGTTCAGTGCTTTTTTTTTTTTTTTTTACATCTACTGAAATGATAACAATTATTTTTCTTCTATTAATAAAGTGGATGTCATTGACTGTTTTTATAATGTTTATGCCTTACTTGGTCACGATGATTATTGTTTTAAATATTATTGGATTTGATTTTGCTTAATCAAAACTTCTGTTAAGTTTGGGATCTTTGTTCATGAGGGAGGGATATGATGTAGTTCTCTTTTCTTGTGTTGTTTTTGTATGGCTTTAGTATCAGGGTAATGCTGGCCTCATAAAATCAGTTGGGAAGTCTTCTTTCCACTTAAGGTTTTTGGAAGAGATGCCTAGAATTGATGCAATTTTTTCCTTAAATGTTTTAACTTTCCTTGGTGTATCTCGAATCAATATTATACACTTCAGGTATAGTTTGAGAAGCTTGCAACAGTATGTTTTTTTTTTTTTTAAGATTTTATTTATTTGAGAGAGAGAATGAGAGAGAGAGAGCACATGAGAGGGGGGAGGGTCAGAGGGAGAAGCAGACCCCCTGCTGAGCAAGGAGCCCGATAAGGGACTCAATCCCGGGACTCCAGGATCATGACCTGAGCCGAAGGCAGTCGCTTAACCAACTGAGCCACCCAGGCGCCCGCAACAGTATGTTTTTATTTTACCCCTTAGTCCTTTGTGTTACTGGTCTCATACATTTTATTTCTACATACATTAAAAATGCCACAGTGTAGTATTTTTTACTTCGTAGTAAACTATCTTTTCCCAAAAGTCAGAAAAGTGTCTTTTATATTTATTCAATATTTACCATTTCTTGTGCTCTTTATTCTTTTGTGTTGATGTGAATTTCTATCTTGGATCATACACTTCTGTCTGGAAACCTTTTAACATTTCTTTTAGTACAGATATTCTGGAAATGAAGTCTTCAAGCTTTTGTCTGGAAAACCTTTTTCACTTTTATTTTTGGAAGATATTTTTACTGTGTATATAATTCTGGGTTGACAGTGGTTTTCTTTAATTTATGCAAAGATGTCATTCCATTATCTTCTCGTTTACAGTTTCTGAGGGAGGTTTACTGTCTTTCTTATTTTTATTTTCCTCTCTATATTTTTTTTTCCTCTAGCTGCTTTTAAGATTTTCTTTTTATCACTGGTTTTCAGCAATTTGATTTTGGTATGTTACTATTTGTAATTCTTATTTAATCTATGTATTTATAGTTTGCATCAGTTTTGGAAAATTTAGGACCATTATTTCTTCACATTTTTTTTTTTAATCTCACCACTTCCCCTCCTTTTTGGGACTTTTGAGAGGCAAGTGTCGATACTATTCCACAAGTCACTGAAGCTTTCTTCATTTTTTTCAGTTGTCTCTGTTTCATTTGAGATGACTTCTCTGGCTATGCCTGTAAGTTCACTGAGGTTTTTAATTTGTAGCATCTCATTGGCTGTGTATTCTTTCTACTGTACTTTTCACTGCGAGTATCATATTTTCATCTCTAGAGCACCCTTTGGGTCTTTAAAAAAATACCTTCCATTTCTCCTTTCAAAAGGCATGTTCAAGTTCACTTTACCTTCTTGAACACAGAGCATGTATTTATAATAGCTGCCCTGCTGTTCTTGTCTCCTAATTCCATCATCTGTCAGATCTGAATCTTTCCCTGTTTGTTCATTTTTTTGTCCTGGTTATGGGTCATATTCTCCTGTTTCTTTGCATTCCTTATAGTTTTGTTTGGCTGCTAGATTTTTGTTGTATTCCTTTAAGTACTATCAGACATCGTTCTGGTACATAGCTAAGTTAGTTGCAATCAGTTTAATCTTGTCGAGATTTACTTTTGGAAAGCAATGTTAGGGCAGGTCCAGAGCAGTTTTTATTCTGGTACTAATTTAGTTTCAGTACCAAGGTGTGAGCCTTCTGTGGGCTAAGGCCCTCTGTATTAACAGTTCTTTCCATCTTGGCTGGGGATAACGTGGAATACTCCCAACCCTGCGTGAGCTCCGGGAATGGTTCAGTCTCCTGCTTTCCTCTGGATCTTTCCCTGGCATTAGGTCATGTTTTCTCACTCATATGCAGGTCAGTACGTAGTCAGAAACTTGTGGGGACCCCTCTGCAGTTCCTCGGGAACTTTATGTCATGCAACTCTCTTCTATCCAGCACGCTGCCATGCAAACTCTGACTACCTGGGTCTCTCGACTCCAGGCTCGGTCTCTGCAGTTCAGGGAGACTGGCATTCTGTTTGTTTCCCTTCCTGGCACTGTTGCCTGGAAACTGTATCCAGGCGGTAAGCTGGAGCAATTTTTGTTTTGTTTTCAGCCTTTGAAAGTTTATTAAAATATTTTCTGAAAGTACATTTGGAGCATAAATCAAAGTTTATATTCCAGAATCCTTTCTTGATAAGGGATTTTGAATGCTCTTGAAAATGAGTGCTTGGTTTTGGCTCTTTAACCTCATTTTGATTGAGTCTTATGTAGCTTTTCAGGCATGATGGAGCTATTTGCATTTGTTGAATATTTGGTAAAATAATTTGGTTTATATGTTTATGAAGATGTTATTTAACGGAGCCTATTGATTTCGAAAGGTCAAATTACCTTTCAAGAACTTATGCATTCTTTTATAGGGCTCAAAATCTCCTTCACCAAGACCAAACATGCCTATTCGATACTTCATAATGAAGAGTAGCAATTTGAGAAACCTTGAAATTTCTCAACAGAAGGGTATCTGGTCTACAACCCCTAGTAATGAGCGGAAGCTAAATCGAGCCTTTTGGGAAAGCAGCATGGTTTACTTGGTATTTTCTGTTCAAGGATCTGGACATTTCCAGGTGAGCCATCCTGAACCAGTAAAATGGGGTTGTTCTGGCTGCAGGTTAGACCACACAGATTAAAACAAAAGCCAAAAACCACCCTGGCTTTTTATTGTTTCGGGATGCAAGAACGCATCTCGTTTGACTGAGTATGAGGGATGTAGTGTTACCTCTTGAAGGGAATGACTCTAGGGATCCCGTTGTTTTCCTCGTCTTACCAGAACCTCTCTAGATGAGCCATTTCTCCTTCTGAGGACAGCTTTAGATTTACTATTTTTCAGGTGGATTAAGAGTAACGAGAAGCTTGACTTTTTGGTAAAATGTTTATTTAAATAGGCAAGGAAGTTAGAATTGATAATCCAGAATCTGAGTGTGTTTCTTAACTCCTCTTGACTCGATGTCTATCTGAATTTAGAAACTAAGGAATTTATTATTTGATATTATTATAATTTTTGGCAGTAAAAACTTACAGGTTAGATTGTATCTGTTTATCATGGAGTAAGTATGGGTTTAGGGCTGTTAATACATTATTTAGAAAGTATCTGTTCATATTGAAATTATGTTAGAAGGCTGGAATTGGTCTTCCCTCTAAAATTTGCTAATACATCTTTTTATAAAAAACAGTAAGTAACTTGTTTTTGT
The DNA here is from genome assembly GCF_054177405.1 of Leptonychotes weddellii. Classification (NCBI taxonomy): domain Eukaryota; kingdom Metazoa; phylum Chordata; class Mammalia; order Carnivora; family Phocidae; genus Leptonychotes; species Leptonychotes weddellii. The sequence goes on along the minus strand of NC_138375.1, from coordinate 131,163,768 downwards.
GAGATACCATTTTTATATTACATTTTTACCTTAAAATTTAAAAAACCTCAGAGCTTTCACAGATGAATTGAATTCAGACAATTTTAATATCATCCTCACCTTTCCCCTTGCCCTCGTTTTACCCGCAGGGATTTTCTAGGATGTCTTCTGAGATAGGAAGGGAGAAGAGCCAGGACTGGGGCTCAGCTGGACTGGGAGGAGTATTTAAGGTGGAGTGGGTCCGGAAGGAAAGTCTTCCCTTTCAGTTTGCTCACCACTTACTCAATCCCTGGAACGACAACAAGAAAGTCCAGATCAGCAGAGACGGGCAGGTATATAGTGGCATTTAATATTTGTCTTCTGCTTTTCTTTTTGTTTTGTTTTGCTGTTATTTGGTGGTTTGAGGAGGGAATGGAAGAGTACAGAATGTAGGTTCCATATGCACACGGGAGATGGTGGTTCCGATTTGTGGAGGAGCTGGTGAAAACCTGCTTGTAGGTGTTTGACAGAGCTCATGGCTTTTTTAACAGTTTGTAACTTTGGCTTCTCTCTGTCATTACATACATATAAAATCTTTCATAAGTTACTTCATGGAGGCTCCTGTTTTTGTCTTACTAATGGAAGATATGCTCAAAACTGAGCGTAATTCTGAAGTAATTTCACTGAAGTCTAAGGATAACAACAGTATCTGACTCCTTTGTGCCTTAACTAATTATGTAACATAAATAACAGCCTTTTTATATTTTTGTGGCTTGTTTTATTTCTGTTACGTTTGCTTGGCCTCTATCATGCTGCTGATGTGCATTTTGAACTAGTTAAGGGGATGGGAATTACCCTATATATGGACCACGGTACTAGCCGCTTTATATCAAGTAATTTAATTTAATGCATATTGAGTTATTAGGCCAGTTTTAGTCAGGAGAAATAGGAGAAATTATTCTAAGGTCACACAGCTAATAGTTTATTTAACCCATGTGATTCACTTTAAATCACCATATGGAAAGTGTTCGGGTTCTTTTTAAATGCACATCGTGTCACAAGAGGACTATAAATGACATTCTTTTAAATTGTATCAGAATATTTTAATTTTTATTCTATAATAAGGATTTTGAAGTAAGACTAATTCCTAAGATAAGAATATCATATACTCTCGATTATTTCATTAAAGCCCCCAAACATCTAATATGCTAGGTTTCATAGTAAATCTTTGAAAGCTGAAGCTGAGTGCTGTTGGTAAATCTCCATTAAAAATGAAATTCATTATTTCTAGATAGAAGTTCCAGGAGAACTCCATGGAAATTACCATCTTGTCACAGTTGTTGCTATTTTCGCAGGCTAACTATAATCTTGAAGTCTGGAATTGAACTTCACAAACCTGAACGCAGAGAATCAGAGCAATGTGATTTTATCATGTTCTGGTAGAAAAATGAAATTGAATGGACTTTTCTTACATTTTTATCAGCATAGGTTTTGGTGCTTTAAAAAATTCAATCTAGTTCCTTTCGTGTTTATTCTGACTTCTGCTTTATCTAGGAACTAGAGCCTCAGGTTGGTGAACAGTTGCTGCAGTTATGGGAACGCCTTCCACTGGGAGACAAAACTGTAACTGACTGAACTCAGGTTATACTCTCCTTGACCTTGAATTCTGGCAGTATTTATGATCACTAAGGACATCTTTCAAATTATTTATCTTTTTTTTTTTTTTTACTCTTTCAGAGCTCTGAGCTACAGAAGAACATCGTACCTGTTTAAAACCACCGAACACACTGACTTCTAAGAACTGAGGTGGAGATGTGTGTTACGAGTGAATGGGCTTTTCTGGTTCAGAGTGTCACTTAAGACCCACCATCTTCATATAAAGGAGAAAAGGGTAATTTAAATTTTTATAGTGATCATAAAAAATGATTATGTAATGTTGTTTATTTATATGTTTGTCATTGAATAAAATAGTAGTGGTTTCATTATTTGGCACAACAGCAGTTATTTGAAACATACTTAATTTGAAGTTAAACATTTCATTTGTTGAAGACACTGACTTATAACTCTTATTGAGGGTTTTTTTTTTTAATGCAAAGTAAATTGTTTCCTTTTAAGAAAGGCCTGAATGTATCTGAGCACCATTTTAGAACAGTCAACACTTAAGATTTGTTGTTAAAGAAGAAGCAAACAACCCAATTCTAAAAATGCCCCTTTTGAAAATAGTGTGTGCTGATTAAGGGCTATTCATTCTGCCATTTTAAACCTGAGATACATTAAGAAAAAAAGGAGAGATGTCTTTTTCTTTGATTATGAAGTACAGTAAGATCTGAAGGAAATCAGGGTTCCTCCCTCCCTGTCTTTGATCAGATCAGATTTAGTGCTTATTCTTATTCCTGGTCCTGCCTCTTAACTCGGTGTGTGCCATACCCTTCCCTTCCTCCCGTGTTACAACCTTCACACCTCTCTTACGTGAGCACAGTAATTATGTCCTCTTCGTTTTGGCTAGAGAAACTTGATTTAGACAAGTTAAAAATGGAAACAAATTAAACGTGTTAAAAAAAAAGTGCCCAACAGTTAGTGAGAGCTTGGTTGGTGTATGTTTTTCAAACTAAAGCCTACAGCACTGCAATTCTAAATGCTTTCTATTTGTTTTCTAGTACTTTCCATCCTATTTACATTTTTGGATTTCTTATTTTTTTGCATTTATGGTTTAATAAATGGGAGGTAATTTTTTATAAACTTGTGTTAGTGCCAACTCACTTATATCTTTGTCATCTCAGGATTATTTGATACCTTTACCACCACTGTCTATAAAGGTTCCCCAGAAGCTTTTTGAAGGGAAATAAAGGTATAGGGAAAATGAAAGAAATGTCTGGGTTACTGAGCTCTTAAATAGAGCAGCTTTGATAGCACTTCTCATGATATATTTGGGTTATTGCTATGTGAAGAAAAACCAACCCAAATCTGATTTAAAGACAAGAAGACAACTCCTGAGTTCTTTGCTTCTGCATTTGAGAACAAAGAAGTGAAAAGTCATGGGTCAGCATAAGATCTTGAGAACCCTTCTTTCTCTTGGAAAGCATTGTATGTTGGCACAGTAGTTTAAAATGGCAGCTGTGATTTTTGCCTATATTTGTAGTTACTGGTTTTTTGTTTGTTTTATACTTTGAGAGATACACCTGTAAATTGAGCCTATGTGAATTATGTTCTGCTGTATGTGTATTACAGTTCTTTTCCTATTAGAGCAACTTGTGTTTTTTCTGATAATGTAGATACATTTTGTTGAGGTATATATTTAGCAGTTTACGGTGTTCTAAATTTGGAAGTGAGGACTTTTAAAAAAATAAAACTTACTTTAATTTTCTTCTGTTTTCTAATATCTAGCTCTGAATGTAAATGATGTTTGTTGATATTTAAAATGAACACAATTTGAATGTAATTAAAATGCTGTTTTTGGAAGAGATGAACTTTAAATATACTTATTAAATGAAATTCTGTTAAAATATCTAGATCTTGTTATTTCTGACAGTCTATAATAGGGCTAAGGTAACACTGATCAACAATATCCCTTGAAATATTAGTGAATTTCAAACACCTTGAAGAATACTAAATTGATAGAGAAGGTGATGATTTCATATCAGTGTCTCCTCCTTGAAAAAATTTGCCTTATTACCATAAGGGGATGGAAAAAAAGCTCAGGACATGTTCAGTATGAAATCTTTTGAATGTGTTCTCCGTCAGGACACTGCATCTTGGTAACGTGCCCCTGTATGCACTGCACACCCCAGCCTCACTCTTCCGGTTACAGCAAAGCTTGGTGTCGAGGAGAGCATAATCTCAAATGTGTACTTTAGGGAAAGACCGATTCATTTAAGACTTTGTCCTCAGAGACTCTTTCTTCACCATATATAAAGCTTTATTTCCTGCAACAGGGAAAGTCTGGAGGACCAAGTCAAATGAGCTTCACCCCTGAATCAACACCGGGGCACACATCCTGCCCCTGAACACACCACCGATAGGTGACCACGCGTTCCAGTCTGTGAGCTTCCCGCAGCACACGTGCTCACTGTGCTCCAGAACTTTCCACAGATCCTCTTCACGCAAAGGCCCGCCACACAGTGCACTCACTTCTGCCCAAGGCCCCTGCGTGTGCCTCGGTCTTCGCAGCCAAGGGTGAAATTTCCAGTCGGCTGTCTCATAAAATCACAAACGCTGCATACTGAAAATGGAACTACTGTTCTTTCCTACAACGTGCTCCACCAAAAGCTGCTCTCTCTTCAGCGGCCGCCATTTCCGCAAGGGGCGTGGGGGATGGGCTCGGAACACAGGTGTGTACAGCGTGCTGTAGTGGAAGTTCTGTATTACAGTGATCCCGTTTCCGTTTTGGTATACTCTAGCCAGGATTGAATGTATTAGATGAAATGGGAGGATCTTGTTTAATCTGAAACCCCCATTGCCCCCTTTCCGTCCCCCCCCCCTTTTTTTTTAAAGATTTTATTTATTTGAGAGAGAGAATGAGACAGAGAGCATGAGAGGGGGGAGGGTCAGAGGGAGAAGCAGACTCCCCGCTGAGCAGGGAGCCCGATGCGGGACTCGATCCCGGGACTCCAGGATCATGACCTAAGCCAAAGGCAGCCGCTTAACTGACTGAGGCACCCAGGTGCCCCCCCCCTTTTTTTTTTACTTAAACATTTTTATGATAATTTAATGGAAGTTGTTTGTCAGTTAATGTTGGTTCTAGTCCTTCAAACTGTTCATATCTGCTTTATAACATTCACTGTACTAACCCTTCTTCAGGTTGTGGTGGGGGGTAGTGACAGTTTAGTTAACATCCTCAAGATAAAGTCTTAGTGAAAAATGAATAAATGTTCTTTAGTTACATTTAAAAAAATATTCCCTTGCGGTTGCTCAAGGCCAGAAAACTTGCAGTCATCCTTGACATCTTTCCTTTGCTTAATCTCATCCAGCAGAAAATTTTCTTGGGTCTACCTTCAAAATAGACCTAAACCCTGACTGTTTCTCCCCTCATCTGTCACAACCACTCTGGACTGAGCCATAGTCCTCCTCACCTGGGTTACTGAAATTGCTTCCTAAGATGCCTTCCCTCTTCGACCTCTCCCCCCTGCCACCATTCTGTTTTCCACAGAGAAACCCATGATCCTTTCAAAACAATTTGCATTACTCGGCTGCTCAAAACCCTGCAGTGGCTCCCCATTTCTCTCAGGAGCCAAAGTCCTTACAATGGCACCAACGTGACATGATCTGTCCTCTGCTTACTCCACTCTAGCCTCACCGGCCTTCCCACTGTTCCTTGAATATCCTAGGCCTGTTCTAGCCCAGAGACGTGTGTGAGCTGTTGGCTCTGCCTAGAATGCTCTTCCCAGATCTGTTTGGCCATCTGTAAACATGGGGTGATGTCCCTTTGAATTAGTGTTTTTGTATTTTTTGGTTAACATGTAGTGTTAGGTTTCCTGTGAAGTTTTCTGTAAAGCTTATTTAACTTTTAGAAGTAACATACAGTAAATCCAACTTTTTTTAAATGTGCAGCTCTGAATTTTGACACCAACACAGACTTACGGAACTTTCACCTCAATTAGGATACGGTTCCATCACCCCCAAAACGTTCTCATGCCATCCCTTTGTAGTAACAGCTTCCTCTCCCCACTCATGCCATCCAGCCATAGATCTGTTCTCTGACATTCTAGTTTTCTCCTTTTGAGAACATACAGGTCGATTCTTACAGTATTGTAACCTTGTGGGACTGGCTTCTGTCACTCAGCATAATGCCTTTGAGATTGATCCAAGTTGTGTATATCAAAGTTCATTTCCTATTCCTGCCAAGTAGTATTCCATTGTATAGAATGTGCCACATTTTTGGAAGCCATTTACCTGTCAATTACACACACGTGTGATTATATATAGAACAGCTAACCATTGGTGCACAGGTTTTTGTGTGGAAATGTTTCCGTTTGTTGAGTAAATACCTAGGACCGGGATTGCCGAATCAATGATGGTAAGTGTGTTTTATAAGAAACTGCCAAACTATTGTCCAGAGTGGCTATACCTGTTTGCATTCCTACCAGCAACGCTTTAGAGTTCTAGTTGCTCTATACTTGACAGCACTTACTATGGTCAGTATCTTTTTTTTCTCTTTAAGTTGAAAATACACATCAATTTTATGAAATTGTTGCTAAATTCCACTGAAGAAGAATATAACTATTACTACAAAGTACCTGTTCTGCATGTTATTTTGTTGTATTTGGTGCAGTAACTTCATAAATATAAATACACTGTAATCGGTAAGTTTAAATTGAGACACCTGCTAGAGGTAATCCGATATATCTAAGAAAGGTGTGTTCATTACCTCTCTTCATTTCTTTTTATTTTATTTATTTTTTTTAAAGATTTTTATTTATTTATTTGACAGAGGCAGACACAGCGAGAGCAGGAACACAAGCAGGGGGAATGGGAGAAGGAGAAGCAGGCTTCCCGCGGAGCAGGGAGCCTGATGCAGGGGCTCGATCCCAGGACCCTGGGATCATGACCTGAGCCAAAGGCAGACGCTTAACGACTGAGCCACCCAGGCGCCCCATCTTTTTATTTTTTTTATTGTGATAAATGTATTCCTTAATCCCCATCACCTATTTCCCCCATCCCCCACCACTTCCCTGCTGGTAGGTTTGTTTTCTATAGTTAAGAGTCTATTTCTTGGTTTCTCTCTCTCTTTTTCCTTTGCTTATTTGTCTTATTTCTTAAATTCCATATATGAGTGAGATCATACGGTAATTGTCTTTCTCTGGCTTCTTTTGTTGGGCATTATACTCTAGCTCTATCCATGTTGTTGCAAATGGCAAGATTTCATTCTTTTTATGTCTGAATAATATTCCATTGTATATATTTGCCACTTCATCTTAACCCATTCGTCAATCGATGGACAGACACTTGGGCTGCTTCCATGATTTGGCTAATGCTGCAATAAACATGAGGTGATGTCCCTTTGAATTAGTGTTTTTGTATTTTTTGGTTAAATACCCAGTCGTGCAAGTACTGGATCATAGGGTAGTTCTATTTTTAATTTTTTGAGGAACCTCTATACTGTTTTCTTCCAGAGTGGCTGCACCAGTTTGCATTCTCACCAACGGTGCATGAGGGTTCCTTTTTCTCCACATCTTCACCAACATTTGTTGTTTCCTGTGTTTTTGATTTTAGCCATTCTATATTCAATATCTTCTGTTTTTATCATTTTTTTTAGATGTGCAATAGTATCTGATCATGGTCTTGGGTTGTATCTTTCTAATGGCTCCTAATGTTGAACATATTTTCATGTGCTTATTATGTCACTCAATCCATTTGGGCTGCTATAACAAAGTACCACAGACGGTGTAGCTTACACACCACAGAAATTTATTTCTCACAGTTCTGGAGTCTGAAAGTCCAAGATCAGGGTGCTGGCATCGTCAGGTTTTGGGAGAAGCCTCTTCTCAATTGCAGACTGCTGGCTTCTTGTGTCTTCACATGGTGGAAAGCGACACAAACGTTCAGCGTTTAGCAGTCACCCATTTATCTTCTTTGGTGAAGTGTCTCTCCAAGTGATCTGACCATTTTAAAATTAAATACACTGGGGTGCCTGGGTGGCTCAGTCAGTTAAGCATCTGCCTTCGGCTCAGGTCATGATCCTGGAGTCCTGGGATCGAGCCCAATGTTGGGCTCCCTGCTCAGCGGGGAGTCTGCTTCTCCCTTTCCCACTCCCCCTGCTTGTGTTCCCTCTCTCACTGTGTCTCTCTCTGTCAAATAAATAATCTTAAAAAAAAAAATTAAACCCATTGTTTTCTTACTGTTGAGTTTTGAGAGTTCATTATGTATAGTACTCCCCTTTTATGTACAGGGATACAGTGATCTCATACCCCCAGTGGATGCCTGAAACCATGGATAGTACCAAACCCTATATACTGTGTGTTTTTTTTTTTTCTATACATACACACCTATGATAAAATTTAATTTATAAATTAGGCATAGTAAGAGATTAACAACAACTAATCAAATAGAACCGTTATGAGAATATACTGTAATAAAAGTTATGTGAATGTGGACTCAAAATATCTTAACTGTACTGTAGCCACCCTTCTTGTGATCATGTGAAATGATAAAATGCTTGCATGACGAGATGAAGCGAAGTGAATGATGTAGGCATTGTGACATAGCGTTAGGCTACTACTGACCTGATGATACCTGAGGAGGAGAATCACTTGCTTCTGGATTGAGAGTGTGGGTACCTGAAACCTTGGATAGGGAGGGCTGCTGTATTTGGAGTACAAGTTTTTTGGTCAGTTATGTGATTTGCAAATACTTTTTCTCTGCCTGTAGCTTGTCTTTTCGTTCTCTCCACAGTAGTTTTTAGTTTTTTGTAGGTTTACAGTATTTTTTTGTAGTTTTAAATTTTGATGAACTACAATTTACCAATTTTTTCCTTTTATGGATTGTGATTTTGGTGTCATGTCTAAGAACTTTTTGCTTTATCCCAGGTTATGAAGTTTTTCTTCTATGTTTCTTCCTAAAAGTTCTGTAATTTTTTATTTTTAGATTCATGATCCATTTTGAGTTAATTTTTGTCCAAGTTGTGATATTTAGGTTGAGGTTCATTTTTATGCATGTGGATATTCAGTGTGTCTAACACTATTGTTGAAAAAGTGCTCTTTATTGAATTGTTTTTGTACTGTTGTAAAAAATCAGTTTGCCATGTTTGTTTGGCTCTATTTCTGGAGTCTGTTATGTTCCATTGATCTATGTATCTGTCCCTTCACCAATACCGTAGTCTTGATTATTGGTGCTTTAGAGCAATTTTTAAAAATTGGGTAGTGAAGACTTGTACTTTTTTAAAAAATGTATTTATTTAAAGTAATCTGTACACCTGACGTGGGACTCAAACTCATGACCCCAAGATCAAGAGTCACATGCTCTTCTGGCTGAGCCAGCCAGTAGTCCCAAGGGCTTGCACTTCTAACTAAAATGAAGTAACATCGACCAGATTTACTTTCTTGCCTGAAACAACATATATATAAATACATGAAACAATGGTTTTCAAGACACTGGACATCGGGCAGTGAAGAACAGTAATCCCTGAGAGATGAGAAACAAAGAGACCTGCCCAAGCCTACTGCCTTGTGAGATTTCCAGGCCATGGCACAGGGAGGGGGAGTTGAAGCAGAACTTGACAGAGTCCTGAGCAGAGGTGACAAGAGTCGAGAGTGGGGAAACCAAACAGGTAGAGTTCATAGAACAGAACACCAGAGGGAGGACTGCATACAGAGAGAACTCCAGAGATGTGTAGACAGTCCCTCTGCAGTATTCAGCAGAGTGCTGATCCATGCATGCATGTGCAGAAATGGTCAGGAAAAGAACCATTTGAAAGGATTAAAGGGAATAGTACCCGTTCCCACCAGCCAGACTTGTGAAAATCCAAAGGAAGGCGGAGAAGAGGAAAAAAAAAAAAAGAACAAATGGAAATAACAAATAGACACAAAAATAATGAACGAAAATAAAACAAGTAGCAAGATGATAGACTCACACCTAACAAAATCAATAATCATATTGTCTAAAAATCCCAATTAAAAGGCACCTGGCTGGCTCAGTCAGTGGAGCGTGCAACTTTTGATCTCTGGGTCGGGGGTTTGAGCCCCACATTGGGTGTAGAGATTTCTTTCTTTTTTCTTTAAAAAAAAAACAAAACTAGTATGGCTATGTTAATATCACGCAAAGAGAATTCAGAGCAAAGAATATAATGAGGGATAAAGACAGTCATTTAGTCATGATAAAAGGGTCAGTGCATATAATAATCCTAAACACTTAGGTATCTATAAAAAAGCTTCAAAATACTTAAGTAAAAATTGATAGAACTGAAAGGGAAAATATTACATAAGTTCACAATTATTGTCAGAGATTTCAGAACATAACCATCCAACAGCAGCAGAATACACATTCTGTAAGTGCACACAGAACATGTATCATGATAGACCATTCTGTGGGTCATAGAACAAATTTCAAATTTATTTTTTATTGTGTAAGAGTACTTAAGATCTACTGTCTTAAATTTTTAAGTACACAATAATGTTAACTATAGGCACAAAGTTGTACAGCAGATCTCTAGAATGTAGTCATCTTGTATAACTGAAACTTTCTGCCCTTTGAACAGCAATCTTTCATTTCTTTCTCTCCCTAGTCCCTGGCAACTGCTATTCTCTGTTTCTATGATTTTGACTATTTTAGATACTTCATGTAAGTGGCATGATTCAATATTTGTCCCTCTGTGATTGGCTTATTTCAATTCACATAATATTCTCCAACTTTATTCCTTTTGTGGTGTGTGGCAGGGTTTCTTTCTTTTTTAAGACTGCATAATATTCCAATGTATGTATTTATTACATTTTCTTGACCATTCATTGATAGGCATTTAGGTTGTTTCCATGTCTTGGCTATTTTGAATAATGCTGCAATGAACATGGAATGCACGTATCTTTCTGAGATCCTGATTTCAATTTCATTTTATATATATACCCAGAAGTGGGATTGCTGAATCAATATGGTAATTTTGTTTGTAAAAATCTCAGTAAATTTGGGGCACCTGGGTGACTCAGTCAGTTAAGCGTCTGACTCTTGATTTCGGCTCAGGTCATGATCTCAGGGTCACGGGATCCCTGTGTTGGGCTCTGCACTCAGTGTGGAGTCTGCTTGAGATTCTCTCTCTCCCTCTCTGCCCCTTTCCCCACTTGTGTGTGCTCTCTCTCAAAATAAATAAAATCTTAAAAAAAACTCAATAAATTTAAAAGGATTCAAGTGCTACAAAGTGTGTTCTCTGACAATGGTTTTAATTAGAAATGAGTGATGTCTGACTTCAAACTAGCTAGAACAATCAATGTTCTCCCATAAGTTCCAGGATTGACTCTCATTGGATCAATTGGTCATTGCTTATCTCCATACCACTCTCCAGTCATTGCAGTAATTGGCTAAATGTATAGAAAATCTCACCCCAAACACACGGACCAAGAATAGGAGAGAAATAGTTCTTTAAAGGATTATCAAAGTAATATTACCAGAATTTAAATTCTGGGGCTGGCAAAATTATTAGCTATCCAATACCAAAACTAGAACTTTCTTCCTAGAAAACTTTCTAGAACTAATTAGTGAGTTTATCAAGGTTGCAGTATACAAGGTCAATATACCCCAAGATATTTTTAAATTTTTATATACTTGCAACAAACAATTGGAGGTTAAAATAAAAACAATACCATTTTTAATAACATAAAATGTATCAAATACCTAGGACTAATAGCTGACAAAAGATGTAAAAAGCTTATAGGTTGGAAAATACAAAATACTGCTGAGAGAAATTAAAGAAGACCTAAGAAATAAATACAGATTTACCTTGTTCATGGGTTGGAAGACTCAATATTGTTAAGATGTAAATTCTCTCCAATCCCAATCAAAACCCCAGCACCTTTTTTTGTAGACACTGACAAATTGATTCCAAAATTCATATGGAAATGCAAAGAATCTAGAATAGCCAAAACTATTCTGAAAAAGAACCACTTTGGAGGGCTTACACTACCTGATTTCAAGACTTATAAAGCCATAGTACACAAAACAGCTTGATACTGGCATATAGAAAGACAAATAGATCGATGGAACGTAATGGAGAGTCCAGAAGTGACCACAACATCTATGGACAACTGAATTTTTTTTTTAACAAGGACATAATAGAAATGTGATGGAGGAAGTATAGTCCTTCCAACAGATGGTGATGGAAACAATTGGCTATCCCTATGCAAAATAATGAACTTAGATCTCTGTCTCACATAATATACTAACATTAACTCCTAATACATCATAGGCTTACATGTAAGAGCTACAACTATAGAACTTCTAGGAGAAAACAGGAGAAAATTTTATCTTGGCTTATGCAGAGATTCCTTAGATCCGCTGTCTCTAAAAGAACAAAAAGATAAATTTGGCCTCATCAAAATTTAAAACTTCTGTTCTTCAAAAGACACTGTTAAGAGAATGAGAACACAAGCCATACACTGCAGGAGAATATTTGGAAGACATATATTTAATAAAGGAGTTGCATCCAGAATACCTAAAAAAATTGTCAAAACTCTACAGTAAGGAAAAAAAACCAACCCAATTAAAAAATTGGGCCATTTGAACAGATACTTCACCAAAGAGGATAGAAGACAAATAAGTACATGAAATAATGCTCAACACCAATAGTCATCAGGAATGCAAGCTAAAAGCCACCATGAGATACCATTGCCCATCTATTAGAGCAGCTAACATGAAAAAGACTCCCTGCGCCAAGTGTTGACAAGGATGTGGCGGAACTGGACTTCTCACCCACTGATGAGGGGGGAATGTAAAATGATAGAACCACTTTAGAAAGTAATTGGACATTTTCTGAAAAAGTTAAGCATATACTTAACCACATTCCACTCCTAGGTACTGATTTAGTTTTTTCCTGATTTGCATATTTTCATTATAGTAATTGTATTCCTTGTTTTCATGTCCTGCCTCCTTCTTCACAGACTATACACTTCTTGGAGGGGGAGAACATTTCAATTTTATAGACTGAGTTTCTTGCACAATGTCTAGTAGGCATTTAATGCATAATTGTTTAAGAAATTACTTAGAGGAATAAAGAAAATAACAAGAAAAATTCATTATTGAATATGAATTTTACCTCGTCTCTTTTTAGTATGGTACAATATTTTATTCTATTTATTTTAATTTAAAATTATAGGATAGTGTTTCCCCCATGACTATTGCAGACTCCTGATTCATTCATAGTAATGGGTACATGATATTTAATACATTTCATTTATTGTAATAAAATCCATAATTTTTTCCCCCTATTATAAATAGTGTTATTGCAAGCATTTTCTTATTTTAAGTAATTTGATTAGGACAGATACCCAGGAATGGTATTACTAGATGAAAGGGTATGAACAATTATATTACATTATTTTAAAGTATACTTGGCTACCAGTGTAGCATATGGATCCTTAAGCAGGATGATTTGAGTATAGAAATGGTTGTAGCTATACCTGGGTCAATTTTTTAAAATTTATTTTTATTTTTTAGAAGTGTTTTTTAGCTTTATTTATTTTTATTTTTATTTAATTCTATTTTTTAGAGAGAAAGAGAGCACATGGGGAGTGGGGGAAGGGCAGAGGGAGAGGAGGAGAGAGAATCCCAAGCAAGCTCCATGCCCAGTGTGAGCCCGGTGTGGGGCTCGATCTCACGACTCTTAGGATCATGATCTGAGCCAAAATCAAGAGTTGGATGCTTAATCGACTGAGTTATCAGGCACCCCAAAGTTTGTTTATTTATTTATTTATTTTAAGATTTTATTTATTTATTTGAGACAGAGAGAATGAGAGAGAGAGAGCACATGAGAGGGGGGAGCGTCAGAGGGAGAAGCAGGCTCCCTGCCGAGCAGGGAGCCCGATGTGGGACTCGATCCCGGGACTCCAGGATCATGACCTGAGCCGAAGGCAGTCGCTCAACCAACTGAGCCACCCAGGCGCCCCCCCAAAGTTTATTTTTAAGTCAGGAAAATAATCTTTATTTTTTAAAATTTTTAAATTTTTATTTTTTTTTTGAGTAGGCGCCACGCCGTGTGGGGACCTCCAACTGAGGGCTCCAACTCACGACCCTGAGTTCAGGACCTGACTGAGATTAAGAGTCAGGTGCTTAACAGACTGAGCCCACCCAGGTGCCCCAGGAAAATAACCTTTAAAAAAAATTGGGCCTATTATCTTTGGGTTTAAAACACAAACACCTGTTTTTACTATTGGTTCTTTCTCTTCCATGTGGCAATAATTTTTTAAAAACAATTCTATAGTACAATTTATTTTTTCTAAGAACATGTTTCATCCATTCTTAATTTATCCTGGCTAACTATCAGAAACCCTTATATAAGTATGTAAATATGTAAAATACTGTCTTGTTTCAAAAAGGATTTGAGATTGTATTAAATTCTGGTGTGAAATGTTGGGGAAAATAACAACACAAGAAACTATTTCTTGGAGGACTGTATAAACAGCCTCGTGTAGGGTAGTCCGGTGAGGAAGGGCACCTATAACGTGCCAATACTTGGGATCATCTTTAGAGAAGATGTGGCTCCTGGAAATTTTTTTTCTATTTTTTTTTTGAGAGAGAGAGAGAAAGAGAGAGAGAGAAAAGGGGCAAAGAGAGAATCTTAAGCAGATTCCACGCTCAGCACGGAGCCCGACACGGGGTTCGATCTCACAACCCCGAGATCATGACCTGAGCCGAAATCAAGAGTGGGTCGCTTAACCAACTGAGCCACCCAGGTGCCCCATCTTCTGGAAATTTTAATGAGTTTTTGGTCTTTTGCTTTAAGTAAAAGTGCTATTAAGTACATAATAAAATATGCTGCATTGATGAAGAGTTATTTTGCTGTTCACCCTTATGAATTTGGTGTATCAATCACAAACTTTGGTGTTACTTAATTGTAAGTAACACATTCTGACTTAAAGTGGTAAAGGGATTTATTGGAATGGTGTCAGTCAAACAGTTCCCAGAATTGATGGGATTGAAGAATCAGATCTGGAAATGGGCAGGGGGAGATGGAATTAGAGCCAGGGAGAGAAAGGCTGGGTCAGGACACTGCCAATGCTAGATTCTCATTTCTTTTTCAGTGATTTTCCAGCCTCCCCTGTATCTTTGTCACACTCTCTGAAGAATCAAGGACTGGCCAAGCAGTAGGACAGAGAAGGTTCCAGGGGTAGGAAAGAGGAGGGGTCCCTGGCAGGCTCAGTTGCTAGAGCATGTGACCCTTGATCTCAGGGTTGTAAGTTCAAGCTCCACGGTCGGCATGGAGCCTACTTAAAAAAAAAAAAAAAAAAAAAGAAGAGGAAGAAGTTCTGGCCTCTTCTGCCTCCCACCTCCCACTGTTTTACAACTAGTTGTAAAACAATAAAGTATCTCCTCAAATAGGATGTTTGGGTTATGGTTAGCTTTAAAAAAAAAAAAGTCGTGGATCTGTTACATGTATTGATTCCTGATGATTATAGGATCATTTTTCATTTTCCTAATAACGTGTACAGTGGAGGTTCTTAAACTGTGAGCCGTGCATGACTGGGGAGGGGGAAGGCCACAAATTCCTGAAATTATACACAGAATTTTGATATGAGTGCCTTTTGCATTGTTGGGTGGCATGAGGGTGCATAACTTTTGTTAGCTTCTCCAGGAGGCCCACAGCCTACAAAAAGTTAAGAGATCCTAACTGGAATGTTCTACATAATTACTTTCTCGCTGTGAAATTTCATTTGTATGAATTGTCGCTAGTATTACTAGTTTATGCCGCTAGATGGCGCTGTGGTGCGCATTTCAAATGTCAATCGCAAGTTTCATTTATTTATTGAGTGAAAAAGCATCGTGATTTATTTATTTTTTTTATTTTATTTTGTTTTATTTTTAATTTTATTATGTTATGTTACTTAGCCACCAAACGGTACATTATTAGTATTTGATGTAGTGATCCACGATTCATTGTTTGTGTATAACACTCAGTGCTCCATGCAGGACGTGCCCTCTTTAATACCCATCACCAGGCTAACCCATCTCCCCACCCCCCTCCCCTCTAGAACCCTCAGTTTGTTTCTTGGAGTCCATAGTCTCTCACGGTTCATCTCTCCCTCTATTTCCCCCCCCTTCATTTTTCCCTTCCTTCTCCAAATGTCCTCCATGTTATTCCTTATGTTCCACATATAAGCAAAACCATATGATAATTGACTTTCTCTGCTTGACTTACTTCACTTAGCATAATCTCCTCCAGTCCCAACAAGCATCGAGATTTAAATGGCAAGTCCTCAAGTTCATTTTAAGTTGGAAGGAACTTCCAAAATCACCTAGTTCCATCTCATTGTTTTACAGAGAGACAACCTGATGCCCAAAAGGTTAAGGAAGAACTTTGACCGGGACCAGACCTTTTGAAAAGTCAAAAGGATGCGCTGAGAGGAAGAACAGCCGGAGCTGGGGCTCTCCTCCTACCAAACTGTACTTGAACGCTGGCTGCAGCCTCTGGCCTTGGAAGGGCTAGGGGTGGTACTGCTTGTGGACTTTAGATTCTTTGGTTCTGAGACATTGGTATATTTCAGTTACAGTCAAGATCTGAAATGTGGTCCCTCTCCCCTGCTGGAGGGTGATACTGTTGAGGAGGGCTTTATGTAGTTAAGGAGGGAAGTTGCACAGGTTCTTCCTTGTGATTAACCCTCTCCCATGGCCTTCCCTGGTTGGCTTTAGACACGGCTTACAGTTACGAGCATTGTGTTCTTTCCAGAGCCAACGTCGACCTTATAAATATATATATAAGCAGTATTGATGACACATAAGGGACTTGCTAGGTTGAGTGGAGGGTTTTATAGTTGACAGTTTCTAGGCATTTACATAATAGTTGAGCATGGACGTTTTTATTGTATATGTATGTGTTTTTTTTTTTTAAAGATATTATTACTTGTCAGAGAGAGAGAGGGAGAGAGCGCGAGCACTAGCAGGGGGAGCGGCAGGCAGAGGGAGAAACAGGCTCCCCCGCTGAGCAAGGAGCCGGCTGTGGGACTCGATCCCAGGACCCTGGGATCATGACCTGAGCCAAAGACAGACGCCTGACCGACTGAGCCACCCAGGCGTCCCTGTATGTGTGTTATAAAACACTCTCATAAGAATCCATTACTTCCTGCTAGTCATAGTTTCTGTGATGAACACCATGATTAGTTATTCAGGTGCCCCACTGGGAAGGAAGAACTTCCTCCCCCAGGACTGGGTGGGCTGCGCGCAGCGGCCCTCGGCTGTCAGAGCCTCGTGGTGTTGCTCCAACTGAAGAGAGCTGCCTTGCCCGAGTCATGTCCCCTTTCCCGGGTGGCCCATCTCCAGTGGCCGATTGATGTCTGGGGTGTAAACACTCAGCCTTCTCATCCCAACTCCGGACGACTCCGAAGAGTCATCCCAGCCTCAAGACTTCCTGTGGGGAGGATAGAGAGCACCAGTGAGACTATGGAGGCTCTTCTTTTCCCTCTGGCCAACTCTGCTTCCTTGCTTCCCCCTTTCTGGTGTCTGTCACTAAAATACCCCTGCATGCCATTCTCCTCCTCAGAGTCAGACCCAACCTGTGACGGTTGGTGGCCAAAAGTAATCCCCAAATGCAGATGCTGGGATAAGATTCTGGATCTGGATTATGCACGAATGGCTTGACAATGAGGACTCCCATCAACAGTGGTGAGCTGAGTGCAGACAGCCTCTGGCACAAGGTAGCAATGCGGATGTTGAAATTTTTGACCCTGTGTGGGTCACGTGACTACTTCCTCACTGTGTGCAGGGTGAGAAGGGGTCTGACCTGGGTCCTGTACTTGGCAGCCAGGGATCAGGCAGGGCATTGTGATGGAGATTCCACAGAATCACATGGGGGAGGGTGGGAGTTCACCAAAGAAAAGGAAGATGAGGTGTCCAGCGCAGTTGCTAAAGTGTTATTATGGCCCACAAGGCTCTACTCAACCTGGCCTTTCTAAACTTCATGTCCTTCCACTGTGCCCCCCCACAGCCACCAGGCAATGCTAGACTTCTAACTGTTCCTTAAATAAGTGGAGCATTTAGTTCCTGTCTTGGGTCTTTTTTAAAAAAAATTTTATTGTTATGTTAATCACCATACATTACATCATTAGTTTTAGATGATGTGTTCCATGATTCATTGTTTGTGCATAACACCCAGTGCTCCATGCAGAATGTGCCCTCTTTAATACCCATCACCAGGCTAGCCCATCCCCCCACCCCCCTCCTCTCTAGAACCCTCAGTTTGTTTTTCAGAGTCCATCGTCTCTCATGGTTCGTCTCCCCCTCCGATTTCCCCCCCTTCATTCTTCCCCTCCTGCTATCTTCTTCTTCTTCTTTTTTTTTAACATATATTGTATTATTTTTTCAGAGGTA
>NC_138375.1:131102780-131145316 GCF_054177405.1 Leptonychotes weddellii | reverse complement strand
TTCCAATGATTCTGACATTGGAATGCCTCATGGTGTCACTTATTTCTTTGATTCTATTTTCATGGATTCTGAGTTGTTTTTCCCTGGCCTCCTCTTTTCCCTTTTTATCTATTATATTGTCTTCCAGGTCGCTTATTTGCTCTTCTGCCTCAGTTACCCTAGCTGTTAGATTATCTAGATTGGATTGGATCTCATTGACAGCATTTTTAAGTTCTGCCAATTCCCCTTTTATTTCTGCCCTTAGAGACTCTATGTTGCCATTAATTGATTTCTCCATTCTAGCCATTGTCTTCACAATTGCTAGCCTGAATTCCATCTCCGACATCTTGGTTATATCTGCATCCATTTGTAAATCTGCAGCATAAGTCATAATCTCTGAGTCTTTCCTATTTTGGTGCCTCCTCCTCCTAGTCATTCTGTTGATGGGTGTTTGAGGGATGTATAGAGTCCAAATTATTGACCGGAACCCAAGCAAGATGCACCTGTTTTCTTGGGACCTTAGGATTGCTGGCCTCTTGTTTTCCCAGCCTATCTTTTGTGGGAGGGGCCTGCCATGCTGTTACTCAGGCAACCCTGTTTGGGCAGAGTTGCCCTGTGCCCCTGTAGTGGGGGATGGCCTCAGGGGGAATCAGTTTTTGGGGCTTTTGTTCTCTGGCGGCTTTCCGCATCTCTTCCGTGAGTGTGAGTTAGAGTAGAAGAGACTGTTTCCAACCCTCTGCCTCAGAGCAGAGAGATCACAGTCTGTTCTTCAGTAAGCTCTCACACCGTCTCCGTTTCTGTCTGTGCTGCTATAAACTGCAGCGTCCTGGGTTGTGCGCCCCTCCGCAGCTCTCCCAGTCCTGCCTCCAGGTCGGGGCAGGTCTCTGCCCTTTGTGCTTCTAAAACCGCCAGTTGCTCCCAGTTCATGTCCGCGACCCAGTGGCTCTGGGTTTCTGCCCAGGGGCTGCCCTAGAGTCCTTTCCCCGCTGCTACCGGTCTGCGAGTCTGTGCCTGTCCGCAGCGCAGGAGGCTGTCACTCACTGGCGGTGTAGGATCCCCACGGCCAGGCACCCTCCTGCTGCCATTTATCCTCCGATATCTGCCCGCAGAATCATGGCTCCCCGCTTCCTACCTCAAAACCAACAGCTTACGATATTCTGTTTATAGAGATCCAGATCTTCTTACATCTCAGGCTGGTTTCGTGGGTGCTCAGAATGGTCTGGTAGATATCCAGCTCAATTCCAGGGACCAATTGAAATAGGGTCCCCTACTCCTCTGCCCTTTTTCCCCCCCCTCCTAAAAATTTTTTTAAAAAAGGGGATTGATAAGATGTTGGCTGAAAAAGGGAAAAAGAAAAATTAAAAAAAAAAAGTTAAAAAAAATTAACTTTGAAAGACTAAAGAATCATGGTAAAAAAAGCTATGGATTCTATGTGCAGTCCTCCTCTAGCGCTGGAGTTCTGCCATTCTCATTGATCGGTAAACTTGGTCTTGGCTGGCTGTTCTTGCTGATCTTCTGGGGTAGGGGCCTGTTGCCGTGGTTTCCAAATGTCTTTGCTGGAGGCGGAATGCCCCACCTTTGCCCGGTCTGGGCTAAATAATCTGCTCAGGTTTGCTCTCCGGAGCTTTTGTTCCCCACCAGCTTTCCGTACAGCTTTGGAGGACGAGAGTGAAAATGGCAGCCTCCCAATCTCCACCCTGGAGGAGCCGAGAACTCGGGGCCCCACTCCTCAGTGCACCCCCAGAGGAAAGCACTCAGTCACTCCCATCTCCCCAGTCTCCGGCCGCACTCCGTGCTCACCCGGCCTGTGACTTCACGTTTCTATCTCTGGCACCTGACTTGGTGTGGAGTCTCCAAACCCAGCAGATCCCTGCCGTGTGCTCCTGTGCCGCTCCTCCCGGGGGAGGAAGGTGAGTCTCCCCGGATCTCCCGCTTGTTGGGTCCTTGCTGGAGGAGCAGTGGCCCGACTGTGCCGCAGATCACAGTCTATGGCAACCCTGAGCTGAGAGCCCATGCCTCAGCTCCGTCTCTGCAGCCGGCTTCCCTTCTCCGATACCTGGGAGCTCTGCCGTACTCAGGCACCCCTGGCCTTTCTGTGACCCCGAAGGTGCTGAGACCACACTGTCCCGAGAGGGTTCCACCCCCCGCTTAGCCACTGGAGCGATGTCCCTCAGCGGAGCCGACTTCTAAAAGTTCCGATTTTGTGCTCCGCGGCTCTATCACTTGCCAGAAGCGGCCGAAGGAGACCCCCCCCCCCCGCCGTCTATCCTCCCGAATATTGCTTCGGCTTCACTTCTCCGCACGTCCTACCTTCTAGAAAGTGGTCCCTTTTCTGTGCAGAGAGTTGCTGCTATTCTTTTCTTCGATCTCCTATTGAGTTCGTAGGTGTTCAGAATGGTTTGATCCCTATCTAGCTGAATTCCTGGGACCAGACGAAATCCAGGTCTCCTACTCCTCCACCATCTTGCTCCACCCCTGCCTTGGGGTCTTTGCAAGGTCTTTCTCTTTGCTTGGGAAGCTCTCTACTCACCTTACCGTGATCACTCCCTCACTCCATTTGTGTCTCTGCTCAAATGTCACTTACTCAGAGAGGTCTTTCCAGACCCCTTCCAGGGTCATTCGGTTCATCTTACCCTTTACCTAGCTTAATTTTTCTTCACACCATCACACTGCCCTTGACATGAAATTGTTTTTGATTGTTGCTTTGTATCATCTGCTTGAAGATGAGCTCCTAGAGCAAGAACTGTGCCTTTTTCAGCACTGTAGCCATACTCCTTAGAATAGGGCTTGGCCTATTCTAGGTGCTCACTGATAATTACCAAATGGATGGGAGATATAGGGCAGATGGTAACATGGAGATGCAAAGTAGGGAAAGGTTAATTTTGACTGGACAAAGTGATGATAAGGACTTCCTGGAGAGGACAGCATTTGAGTTGGATGTGGAGGGATGGATAACATCGACAGGCGGAAATGGAAAAGTTCAGGGAGAGGGCTATTTGTGGGCCTTATAGAGAAGCAGATAGCCCACTGTGTCAAGGGTTATGGTGTAGTCTGGTGACCCAGGCCACGTGGTCTCGGGCTGGTTCATACTGTGGTCCAGGTTCAGTTGATAAGCAGTGTCTATGGAATTCACGCTCTGAAATTCATTGCTGCCTTTCTTCAAGTAATTCCTTCTAGATGGCGTGCAAACCACTCATTTGTGGTTCCTGCTCATAGTTCAAACTAATTTACCTACCTGTTCACCACACCATCGTTGATACGTACCTATAGTATGTGCAATTTGAATAGTTACCCTCCCTGCTATCTCTGTGTTCCTGCAGGGTTCTAGCACATGCAGAGAAGACCAGTACTCCTGGCAAGAGGGAGTGAGTGACATGATTTCTCAAGCTTGTGTCAGAGGTTCACACTTGAACAAAGCTTAGGTAAGTCCTCTCAACAATGACCATCAGAAGAGGCTTCAGGTGTTTGCATGTTTGGTATCTTTTCTTTTTTTTTTTTTGAAGATTTTATTTATTCATTTGAGAGAGAGAGAGACAGAGCACAAACAGGGGGAGAGACAGAGGGAGAGGGAGAAGCAGGCTCCCCGCTGAGCTGGGAGCCCAATGTGGGGTTTGATCCCAGGACCTGGAGATCATGACCTGAGCTGAAGGCAGATGCCCAACCATCTGAGCCACCCAGATGCCCCAGTATATTTTCTTGATATTCAAAAGTGGATAGCTGTATCTTTTAAAATATACAATATTTAATGAATATTTCAATGAATATTCAATTATTTTACCAGATATTTAAATATTCAAATTAGATAAATTTCTAGAAAGATAATAAAAGCAAGTTTACCTTATTTCTCTGCCTGAAAACTACAGAAATGAACAAAAAGAATCAAATATAGAGAGGCAGTATCTATAATGAAACTAGGAAACAGCTCAATGCCCCTCCACAGGTTAAAGAATATCTTCTAAAATTTTTTTTTATTATTTATTCATTTGAGACACAGAGATACAGAGAGAGAGAGAGAGAACATGAGCAGGGGGAGATGCAGAGGGAGGGGGAGAAGCAGGCTCCCCGCCGAGCAGGGAGCCCGATGTGGGGCTTGATCCCAGGACCCTGCAATCATGACCTGAGCCGAAGGCAGACACTTAACCATCTGAGCCACCCAGGCGCCCAAGAATATCTCCTAGATGCAACTCATTTGAACCCAGTTGGAGAGGGATACTCAGAGCTGACTCCTGTATCCTCTGATATTGGGAAAGGATTAATCTTGTGGGTGGACCAGGGAGAAATAGGGAGGACCTTGGGCACACTTTTATTCCAGAAGTTGTCAAGGGAGATGATTTTGAAAGGGATCATGTGGCCACCCGATCTTGTCTGTGACCTGCCCCCAGAATAAGATAACTTTCAGAGTGGCCAAGACCCTGAGAGAGCACCCTCACAGAACCAGTATGTTTACATAACAGAGGATTCTTCAGTTTTGTAAGAAAAGATATTATATGAAGCCAAGGTTTCAATGGAAAGCGCCACCCCCCCCAAAATTTAAAAATCTAAAAACTAAGAATGAAAATGATGGTTGTGGCAGAGATATTCTAAAGCAAGTGGTTTCAACAATAAAATGACCAAGAAAGAAAGTCATTGTGAAGATGTGGTACTATTCAATGCCCTTCTGTCTTGAGGAAACGTCTAACCTGGTTTGGACATAGAGAAAGAGGAAAATTAGAATAATTTTGAAGTCCTTTGCTTACATGCACTGTTGACTCCAATTCTATTTGGCTATTATTTCCCTGTAACTCAAGTTAATGTTAGATCTTTGTGCATTAGTTCTTTGCAGCCTAATCTAACCTCTTTTACACCAAATAAGAAAAAGAATGGGTAAAGCAAATTTGGAGGTTTTCCCAAGATTTTCACTGAGATGATCAAAAATTGATTGGAGGTGAAAAACACATTGAAAATTTTTGTCATTGGGTGATTTTTTTTTTCTCCAAGATTTCTCTTTCTTTCTTTCTTTCTTTCTTTCTTTCTTTCTTTCTTTCTTTCTTTCTTTCTTTCTTTCTTTCTTTCTTTCTTTCTCTTTCTTTCTTTCTTTCTTTCTTTCTTTCTTTCTTTCTTCTTTCTTTCTCTCTCTCTTTCTTTTTAAAGATTTTATTTATTTATTTGACAGAGAGAGACACATCGAGAGAGGGAACATAAGCAGGGAGAGTGGGAGAGGGAGAAGAAGGCTTCCCGCTGAGCAGGAAGCCTGATGCGGGACTTGATCCCAGGATGCTGGGATCATGACTGAGCCGAAGGCAGACGCTTAACGACTGAGCCACCCAGGTGCCCCCCTCTAAGATTTCTAATATATGCAGGTTACCAGTTGTTCCTTATCATTATTTCCTGTAGAGGTTCTGTAGTCCAAAGACAGGACATTAATTTATGGCTCTGCTGTTTACTTATCTGCTTGACTGGGGGCAAGTTTCTTAATATGTTCAGGGTTTGCCTTTGTAAAACGCACCTCATAAGTTGTGAGGATTAAGCAAGATATCATGGAAAACACCTGGCTTAGAGTCCGGGATGGAGAGGGCATTCCAAAAATGCACTGTTGTTTCTTATTCGATAATAAGAGGTCATAACTCATGAAATATGATAATGCCAAAAAGAATGCTTCCTTCACTGAAGGATTTTGTCCCTCCTAGGTAGTAGCCCACCCATAACATCTGTTACATTACTCTGTATTCTTAAAATTAGCATAGCCTAGTGTTATGCTGGACATTTTATGGATGGAAATAATTAGAAACCTTATTTTTGGTTCAGATAATGGCCTCTGAGCATATGGAAGCCTCCTAATTCATTGGCAACAAGTTTATAAACTCTGTTGGGTCTGCAGCTGTGAACCTACAGGACCTGTCCTCTGGGTATTTTTAACAGATTTTTACTCGGTGATAATTAATAAATTAATAATTGGTGCTAAGAGAATTTAATGTATCATGCAAGGAGAAGCAGAAACAGCAAGTAAGAAATGCATGTTTCTATAAGGGACATGGTATTAGAACAAAAAGAAAGCTTGAAGGGTGGCTTGACTTTGGCCAACATGCTGGCTGGATAGATTGCTTACCCCCCATCTCCTTGTGATGGATGTCCATCTTTCAAACACTGATCACTGATGCTATGGAAGTCATCAAACTTTGTTAGAATAATGGTATGATGGGAACTCTTGAATTATTAATGATTAGTGTGCATTACATTCATATTGAATACATCTGCAGCTTTTTAAGGAAAAGTGATGCACATGTTGTCTTTGGTATAGAAAGTCATATTCTTCTACATAATTGCTCTCTTTTAGTAAGAAAGAGCTCTGTGTACAGTCTCATCACCATTCCCATTGAGTACCCATGTTCAATATGATTGTAGGTGGGGCTCTTGAGTGGCTCAGTTGGTTAAGCATCTGCCTTCAGCTCAGGTCATGAACCTGGGGTCCTGGAATTGAGCCCTGTGTTGGGCTCCCTGTTCAGCGCAGAGCCTGCTTCTCTCTCTCCATCTGCCCCTCCCCCTGCTTGTGTCCTTTCTCAAATAAATGAATAAAACCTTAAAAAAATATTCAATATAATTGTAGGCACCCAATAATAAGAGCTCAGAATCTATACAGTGCTCTTTAAAGAGCTCCCTCAAGTTGTTTTGAAGTAAATTTATTGTTTTTTTGTTAGTAGTATTAGTTAGTATTATGTCCAGGGATTGGGAATATTTATTTATCAGAGATTACAGGCTGCAGTGCCCTTCAGACAGAGTTATGGCCTGGGAATGAGACTGTCCTAGTAAAAATAGTGTCCGTGGCTTCAATAATTGCCTTAGAAACTGGAGAAAGGAGTAAGAAAGGTGCATGAAGAGAATATTGTTTTTGTGCCATTTTTTTTTTTCAAAAATGATAAACCACTGAGTGTGATCAGAAGCCACGTGAGAGGTCCACACTGCCTGCTCAACATCTCCATCGGATGTCTTGAAGGAAAGCTGAATAACCATGTCTAAAACTGAACCAAACTCACTATTGGGACCCTGCCCCCACACGTCCCCCGTTTTGTGTTTCCTAACTCAGCAAATGGCACTGCAGTTCCCCCAGATGGGTATGTCAGGAATTGGGCATTGTTCTTAATCTGGATACATCCTTCAGCTTCAACCACCATAAATATTGAGATATTTATTTCTCAATATCGTCCAAATTGATCTGTTTCTCTGCACCTTCATTGCCACTGCCCTAGACGAGCCATCAGCATATCTCACCTGGAGTACTGCAGCGGCCATGTGATGGGTCTCTCCCTTTCTACTTTTCCTGGCCAGTGCATTCTCTTGCGACTCAAGTAACCATTTAAAACCAAATTGGATTGCATCACTGACCTATCTTAAATCTTTACAGTTGGGATAAAGCCTGTCTGATCTGGACCCTGCTTATCTCTCTGGGTTTGTTTGATTCTTATGTGCTGTCTTCTTAGAATCCTTCAGCTGTGATGTGCTCCTTCCAAAAGCAGGGATCTCACCTCATTTAACTCCTTCAGACCTCAGAGCGAAAGTTACTCTTGGGAAGATCTCAGATACTTCAGGCTTGGTCAGATCTCCATGATCTGCTTTTGTGGCACCAGGTACTTTTTCCTTGAACATTGATCATACACATTCATTGTGTGATTACCTTGCTCAATATTGCTTGTGCAGGTACCCTATTAGGTGCACCATTGTGACATGCTGTTTGGGACATCATCACCTGTCCCGTCCCCTTCTTTTTACATTAATTCCTTAGCTCCATTCATGGCTCTTTTCAATATGTCATC
Source organism: Leptonychotes weddellii (assembly GCF_054177405.1). NCBI lineage: Eukaryota > Metazoa > Chordata > Mammalia > Carnivora > Phocidae > Leptonychotes > Leptonychotes weddellii. Next base: position 131,137,550 of record NC_138375.1, on the reverse strand, counting down.
TTCAGCATTGGTTTGGGGGAGGAAGCAAGAGCCTATGACAATTAGCCATCTTGTCAGGTTTTCCATTCCCTACAACTTTCACAAATAGTATTTTAGTGGCTTCTGTAATCACTATGATGTGCCACAATATGAGATGTTCAGTAAGGCAGGGAAAACTAAACTGTAGTATTGAGGATCATACATAGGTAATAAAGCAATGAGGTGGTTACCATAAAAGTCAGGATAGATCTCACCTTCATGGGGAGGAAAGGGATTGCAACTGGGAAGGGACAGGCTAGGGGCTTCTGAAGTATGACAGTTGTTTATTTCGTGGCATGGACAGTGATCAGGATGGACTACATAAATTGTGGGGTCTGTACAACATGGAGATGTGGGGCCCCTTGTTTTTAAAATTATTAGAAATATTAAGACAGTGACAGCAGGTTATCAGGCCAAGCATGGCACCCTTCTAAGTGGGGATCCCTGTGTGACTGCACAGGTTGCATGCCCATGAAGTCAGTCTTGGGGGTGATTGTATGAGAATTCACTCTGTAATAATTTGTTAAGATACATATTTTATATTTTATGTATTTTCCTTTATGTTTGCTGTGTTTCACAATGAAAGAGTTGAAAATAATTGAATACAATGAGAACTCAAAAAAAAATAAAAAAATAAATTAGAACCCTATATGATTGCTTTGAGGAACTCCCACTTATAGGAAAAGGTAAAAGGGTGAAAATATGAACAAAAAGTCAAGAGATATGAATAGTAAGAGGAACTGTATTAGCATCTGTATAAAAATAGGAAGCCTCAAAAGAGAAGAAAAAAATAAACAGAGAAGTAAATATTTTAAGGAATAATGACTGAGAACTTTCCAGAATGAGCAAAAGCAGAAAGAATTCATAGAGTACAAAATAGGATAGATAAGAAGAAGCCTACACCTATGTGTACTGTCATAAAATTTAAGAACTAAAAACCACTTAAAATTCTAAAAGCTTCCAGGAAGAAAGAACAGATAACTCATAAAGGAACAAGAATAAAATTGATGCTCACTTCTCTTCAATGACATGGAATACAAAAACATAATGTAGAAGTGTTTTTGAAGTGTTAAAGGAAAAATCCTTTAAACTTAGAATCTTACTTTTAGCTAAACTGATAGTTTTAAACTTTTTGATATCAGAATTCCTTAACACTCTTAAAAATCATTGAGGACCCAAAAGAGATGTTGTTTATGTGGGTTATGTCTATCAATCTATCAATATTTAATGTATTCAATATTTATTTCATTTAAAAAATCACTAGTTACATTTTAACATAAACAGCATACTTTTAATGAAAAATAACTGTATATTTTGAAACAAAATACAATTAGTGAGAGGAACGGCATTGTAATTACATGACCTCACTCAAAACTGTGGGAAAAGCTCTGTCTCCAAGGCGTTTCTCAAGAACAATAAATGGCAATTATTTGACATCTTGGCTGCCTGAAGCTGTGATACCAGTTGGGGCAAACAAACCAGGCCAGAAACTTAAAAGGAAAATCTGGGAGAGAAGATATACACAGGGGGCTTTGAAAAGCTCTGACTTATTCCTGGGAATCTAGAAGGCCAAGTGCATCTGTGGGGTTGTGAGCACACCAAGAAAAGAGTTGAGAAGGCCTCAGTCTCTCGCCTTTGGTTGAACTTGAGGCCCTGGGCAAGCAGGAGGTGAAGGCTAAGGCAGACTTGTAAGGTCTTGAGTGTTGAAGGTGTGCTGCAGCCCAAACCCAGAGCCTCTCATCAAAGCTTTCAATCTCTTCTTAAAATGGTTCTGAGAAGGGAAGACATGGTGTAAGCTAAAGAAAGATGCCTTACACCTAGAAGATTAGTGATCAAGAGAGAAGGCCTGATCATATTCAGACATTTCTGTCTTCTCTACAGATCCTGCAAAAGGCATGGCTTCATTGCAGTTTCTCTCTTCTCTGCCTGCACATTCTCTAGGGTCATCCTAGAGGCTTCTGAAATAATAAAGTGGATAATAAGAGGATACCGGCATACCCTAACATGAGGCTTTGTTCCCACTAAACATAAAAGTCAGGAAACAAGGGGTGCCTGGGTGGCTCAGTCATTAAGTGTCTGCCTTTGGCTCAGGTCATGATCCCAGGGTCCTGGGATCGAGCCCTGCATCGGGTTCCCTGTTCTGCGGGAAGCCTACTTCTCCCTCTCCCACTCCCCCTGCTTGTGTTCCCTCTCTCGCTGTGTCTCTCTCTGTCAAATAAATAAATAAAATCTTTAAACAACAGCAACAACAACAACAAAAAAAGTCAGGAAACAAAAACAAAGGAAAGAAACCACCTAATCAGTTTTAAAGCATGAACATGGGCTCCAGGGGGGAGTAGAATCTAGGACAGCAGCGTTTAGAAAATAAGATCAAGAAAAATAAATAATGCTGAAAGCACCAAGGAAATAAAGCCTGGGCTACTGCTCAAAGCCAAAGGGCTACATCAAAAGTAAAATCTTGGGACACCTGGGTGGCTCAATCAGTTAAGTGTCTGCCTTCAGCTCAGGTCATGATCCCCGGGTCTTGGGATTGAGTCTCGCATCCGGCTGCTTGCTCAGCGGGGAGCCTGCTTCTCCCTTTGCCTGCCGCTCCCCCTGTTTGTGTGCATGCTCTCTCTCTCTCTCTCTGTGACAAAGAAATAAATAAAATCTTAAAAAAGTAAAAATTTTCAGGTGGCTCAGGTGACATACAAAGCAGACCATTAAGCTGAGCAAATTATGAATAAGGAGGAATTCAACATCTACTGGGGAAGCTTTTTCCATTTAGGCTCATAAAACTAAGCTCCATTGTGTAAAGTGTCATCCTTTGGGAAAACAAGCCTTCATCAATACAGTTGTCTTGGTCTGGCAATTCTCTTTCACTCTTGAGAGTGCAGATGATGTGCAAGGAGCCTATAGCTCTTTCCCTAAATCCACGATAAGTTAGTCATGTTTCCATGGGGTCTACTGTACCCTTAGCATTTTTAATCCTAGTATGGGTAAGCCTGGGGAGGAGGGAGAATGGATTCATGTGAATTTTTTTTCATCCTGTTGCTCCATCTTAGACTTGTCCCATTCCTGAAGCATTACCAGTTTTGGAGGTTAGGAGAGAGAGTTGAGTTGAACCCTCTTGGTTTGCTTCCTGCTAAGTTGGTAGGGTGTAGGAGCCCTGTGCGTGCCTTCCCTCGCACGCCCAGGAGTCCCATGTATTTGAGACCGAAGCAACGAACAGATGAATTAACATCCCCATTCAACACTGCTATTAAGTGTTGACAAAAAAATGCTTTATCCCTGGTTAAAGAAATTATTACTGTTTTTCAAATTCAACCAGGCGCCGACATTGTACCAGGCACTGAGCTAGGTGCTTACACATCCATTATTTCATTTTGTTCTTAGCATTGTTATTTCCTCCAAAGTTCCAATGGGAAATTAAGTGATACTGTAAGCCATTTGTGGGTGAAATTGCTGCCAAATGCTTAGAGGAAATTCAGAGCTTTAATGAATGGTTTAATTCAAGTCTGAGCTGAACCAATCCCAAGTGCTTTCTTGTCCCTGTTCAGATTGTATTGTTTTTGCCTCTTTCCTTGAATCTCCTACAAAAGGTCCCAGGTCCCAGACCTTGTCACTGTGGGCCCTGGACCACGCAGGCAGATTTGAGATGAATGAGCTCTGCAAGGACACCAGGACTGACCGATTCTTGTCAAAAGGTATATTTATTTTTTTAAAAAGTCCATTTATTACATTGATCCAGCTAAGAAGTTTGCATCCGATACAGAGTCCCCTACTCAGATGAGATGTTGACAGAAGGACCAGGATGAAGACCAGGCAAGTGGGGCTGTCTGGATGACAGGACCTCAACATATGTTTCTAGTCATAGTCCAATTCCAGATAGAAGGCACTTTCTAAAGGCCGCAGATGGAGTTACTGTCTCAGTTTGTAACCCTTACTCCAACTCACTACGTGGCAGACACTTGAGCGCAGAGGTAATATGGTATCAAGCAGGTCAGGGTCCCCCTGGAGGGCATTCATGTGGTCTTGTGCAAGGTCAGGAAAGAGGAACTAGAGAATTCCCTAACTTCCCCATCAGGACCCTTCACCTCCGTCCCTCAGTCAGGAGCTAGGGTGAGACCCAGGGGGTCCTGGCTGACCTTCCCTGCTTCTCACTGTAAAGTTTCAACCTGTTCTGAATCTTTAATGCACATCACCATCAGGCTGTTTTCTGAGCAGGCAAAGAACCCTTTGAGGTCAGCTGTCATCAAGAGTAGTAGTTGTCACCTGGGGGAAGCAGGGAGGTGACACAGGCAGAGCAAGATGCTTTAGCCTGAGAGACTGAGGTCCCCGGGGCCTCCTTCACCTCCTCCGATCCAACATGTGGGCTGAGAAGCATGCCCCTGAGGCAGAGGAAGTGGGTTTACAACTGGTGAAAGTATGCTTTCCAGGACTGGGACCTTGGAAAGAAAATCACATCCTTAGTCATACATAAGCAAGTATAAGAGCATAGCTGATGAACATTTTATATTCAGTGCAAGGACACAACTTTGGGGTGTGTGTGTGTGTGTGTGTGTGTGTTTATGTGGTGGTAAAATATATATAATATAAAATTTTCCCTTTTAACAATTTTTAAGTGTACAGCTCGGTGGCACTAAGTACATTCACACTGTCGTGCAATCATCACCCCCATCCATCCCCAGAACTTTTCCCTCACCCCAAACGGAAACTCCCTACCCACTGAATGCTGACTTCCTATTCTTCTCTCTCCCCAGCTTCTGGAAACCTCAGTTCCTTCTGTCTCTGTGAATTTGAATATCTAGGTACCCCATGAAAGTGGAATCATACAGTATTTGTCCCTCTGTGACTGGCTTATGTCACTTACCACGTCCATCAAGTTTCATTCGTGTCGTAGTGTGCGTCACAATCTCCTTTCTTCTTAAGGCTGAAGAATATTCTGTTGTGTGGATAGCTCACTTTGTTTATCCATCCGCTTGTCCATACCCATTTGGGTTGTTTCTACCGTTTAATGCTGCCCGAACATGGGTGAATAGCTTTCTGTTTAGGAGCTTAGTGTTTTCACCTTGAAAAAATGGCATGATATCTACAGTTTGTGTGGGGTTGGAGCATTATTCTGATCTGGGTTAATGTGTTCATCCTTGAAGAGTGTCCCAGCATAAGAGCAAGGAGGATCTTCTCAAGCACTTGGACACAGTTGGGTAGTCTGATGCATAGAACCTGTAAATTAACACTAGTTGAAAAATTTTTTCTTGATGACAATATCTTTCTCAGATTAGTCTGCTGCTGATCAACTTTAGAGGCTGTTGGTCACTTTGACTTCCCAAATCCTAATGTTCTTCTTGGCTTTAGCTTCCAGTGTTTCAAGAAGTCTGTGCCCGGCTATGAGTGCCCAGGGGTTCCGGACTCGAGCCTGCCCCCAGCCAGTGTTGGGAAGTGAGAACTGTGTATTTTATCCCCACCACGAACACTTTGCTGGGTTTTCCCTCAGAATGAGCACTTTTCTGTGTCTCAGCTAGGCTCTTCCCACTGCCTACAGAAGCCACCATCATTTCTGTGCTTTCTCTACATGTTCTTAGAGCAACTCATGCTGCTTCTCTTTGGTGCAGAAGAGTTAAGCTTTTAGGCATTTGGTTCTGCTTTTTTTTTTTTTTTTAAAGATTTTATTTATTTATTTATGAGAGAGAGAGAGCACACACAAGCAGGGGGAGGGGCAGAGGGAGAAGCAGACTCCCCACTGAGCAGGGAACCCGACGTGGGACTTGATCCCAGGACCCCAGGATCATGACCTGAGCTGAAGGCAGATGCTTAACCTATTGAGCCACCCAGGTGTCCCACAGCCTTCCTATTATTGTTGTTGATACAGACAGAAACTGTGGAGGTAAGTTTCTCACCCATGAAAATCCACACCCACTGAATACACTGTGAATCAGACCATCACAATCACAGTAACTGGGGTCAAAATGGCTCAGAAGTGAAACAGTACCTAAAGCAAAGTTTTGTTAAGTGACAAGAAGAAGATGAAAAACACTTTCTGGCATTAATTTAATTATTCCCAGTAGTTTTATCTCAATAGTAAAGACTTACATGCACCTGTTCTTGCTCTAGAAAAAGGTTAATGTAAAAGCTCTTAAGTGGAAAAAGGGGTAAAAGAATGACTCCAAAATTGAGAAGGTTTTAGAGAAAAAAATAGAAGTAGGAGCAATATTTACATACAAGAGTCATAGAAACTATGCACGCACTTAAAGCTGTTAAGTGTGAGTGCAACTGGGTCATTTCTGGGTGGCACGGCACCGAGTAGCCAACAGAGCAACATGCCTAAACACACTGCAGTGGTCGGAAGCACAAAGGGAATGTGAAGATTACTACCAGAAACAGATGGAAGAGCAAGTTCAGGGCCTGATCGACAAAACCACCATTGCATTTACACAAGGTAAGATGTCTCCTACTCCATTCCCTGCTCCTCCTTCTGCAGGGGCAATGATCCTACCTTCCCCCAGTCTCCCAGGTCCTGCTCGCCCTGATATGATACCAGCACCCCATTTGGCGGGCCCTCCCATGATGCCAACAATGGGCCCTCCTCCTCCTGGAATGAGGCTGCCTGTGGGAGGCTACCTGCCAATGATGCCTGGGCTCCCAGTGATGAGACCGTCAGCCCATCCCATGATGGTGCCCACTCGTCCAGGAAGGACTTGACCAGACAGATAGGGAGAGACAGGAACTTCTTTATATCCATTTTATATTACTTGTTCTACTTCACCAGGAATCATGGTGCTGTGACTCTGGGTGTTTCCTAACAGCACGACAGGGAAGACTTGCTCCCCCTTCCCATCAAAGAGAGAATAGTTTTGGTAGGGGAGTAGTGGGACCAAAAAAAAAAAAGCAATTTTCATTTGTATTGTGAAATATGAAAATAAAATTTTCCACTGTTTTAGTTAAAAAAAAAATGAATGCAACTGGAGTGGTATTAAAAATATTTGTGTTTTTCTTTTTTGTCTTTTTCCATATATTTTTCTTCTACACCTCGAGGGATTCATATGGCCAAGATGGGGTATTCATAGGCTGTTGTGACAGTAGGCATGTAAAGAATATACAGAAAGCATTAACATTCAATTTCTGCCATTGCAGACAGAATTTTGTAGGAAATAGGCAAGACAGATTTTATTGAGGAAGGGAAAATTTTCTCCAATTTTAAGCATATCAAGAACCAAACAGGGAGAATTGGACCAGAGTGTCAGAGTTTCTTCCATAAAGGTAAACAAAAATCCCCATCTACCTCTGATGGCTATTCCATGAGACTTGCTGCTCTAAGGATGGAATGAAATCCTATTTCTTGAGGTACTGTGGGATAAGGAGGGATGAGAGAGGCAGGGTAGGTAAGGAGTGAGGACATCCTAACCTTTCCTCTCTGGGCTGAAATATATTAAATAATATGAAGAGAATGCCAAGGGCAGGGAGCTGCATCCTTGATTGATATTTTGGTGTTGAGGGTAGGGAATTCTTTGTAATTTCTCTGCTAATTTGTGGCAGAAGCTGCATCAAATTAAACTTGGTGACTCAGGTGGTGTTAGGCTTAAAAAAAGGGACCTAGGGTGCCTGGGTGGCTCAGTTGGTTAAGCGACTGCCTTCGGCTCAGGTCATGATCCTGGAGTCCCGGGATCAAGTCCCGCATCGGGCTCCCTGCTCAGCAGGGAGTCTGCTTCTCCCTCTCCTGCTCCCCCCTCTTGTGCTCTTTCTCTCTCTCAAATAAATAAATAAAATCTTTAAAAAAAAAAAAAGGGACCTAAGCTTAGTTTTCCCACTCACTTTTGGTTAGTGGGAGGCCTTAGAGAAGATCTAGAAGCCTCCGAAACTTCTAGGAAGGACACAAAATTTTGCTAAGAGTATAGCTGAGGAATTTGCTCTACGTTAGGGCAGAGGGTGGGGAGTCACCATGTAGCTGAAGGCTGCAAGGCACACACAGGAGACACATGTTGGGGAGGAAAAATTTCCCCTACCCTTCAAAATTCTTCTGGTTGGTCTAAGAATCAAGTTGACATTAGTACATTAATTTTGTACTTGTAGGGAATCCACATAAACTTGAGATTCCAAAGACAGTAAGGCAAAATGAGGTATATATGTCATCCTGAACTAAGGAGAAGGGGATAGGGATCTGGGACTTCAAAGGGAGGGAATGCAATTCACAGGAAGATAAAAGGAGTAAATGTTTGGTAAACAAATGTTTGCTGGGCCACTCAGAATCAATGGGACAGAGAGAGGACTTTGGTCAAACAGGCCTTGGTAGGTTCCTCCCTGTCTACCACATCTAGTTCCTATTATAATGTAGTGATCTGTGGTGCTAGCTCTCTTCCTGGAGCAAGTCCTCTATCCCTAAATTCGTTTAGGTGGCTAAGGGGAAGGTCAGAGTTTCTTCTGGAATCTTTTGGGCCTGATCGTTTTTCAGCTTGAAATAATTAGCATACCAAAGTGGCATATCCTGGGGTGACTTACCCTTGGCCCCTACACACACAGACTTCCAGGGGCCAAGTAAGCCAGTGAACACTGGTAGGCCCAGAGCAAGCCAAAGGGACCAAACCACAATTATACCAAGTGCCATAACTCTAAGTGTAAATTTGTGCTATAAATGTCAGCATAGGGAGAAGTGACCGGTCCAACTCGGGTGGTTGATATAGAGATCAGAAAAGCAGAAGGATACCACCCAGATCATAGATCTCTTCTCCACTGCCATGAGTGAGTGCCCTGATCCGAGGGCTGGGGTGGCAGATGGGAGAATTTCTGAAAGTCTGGCCTTGTCCCAGCCTGGAAGTCCCCAGCAGAAATCTGGCTCTATCTCTTGTATGATCCTGGCCAGGGGCTCTGCCTTGCACTCTTCAAAAGAGATGCTACCTCAAGAAATACCTCAAAGTCCCCAACAGACAGTTTGCTAGATTGTACTAAAATGTATATGTTGGGGCACTTGGGTGGCTCAGTCAGTTAAATGTCTGCCTTCGGCTCAGGTCATGATCCCGGAGTCCTGGGATCGAGTCCCACACTGGGCTCCCTGCTCAGCGGGGAGTCTGCTTCTCCCGCTGCCCTTCACCCTGCTTGTGCTCTCTCGCTCACTCACTCTCTCTCTCTCAAATAAATAAAATATTAAAAAAATGTAAATGTTTTCCCTCTGCTTCTAGCTGGTGAGTGCTTGTGAGCACTATCAGAAGAATTATAGGCACGATAAAAAAAAATGTACATTTTGTCTGCCCATCTGAGTGAAGGGTGAGAAATTTACAGCTCCAAGAAATCAATAAAACACTTAAAAAACCCTAACTATGTAGTGTGCCAAATGATAGTCACAACATTTAGGGAAAGAGAACCCTTGGGACAGTTTTAGACATTTTTAAAATTCTAGAAATGTGTGGGGAAAATGGTATATACCCTGAGGGTTGATTCTGACTGGTGTCTTACCAGGTAGGGAGTAATGACTACGATTCCTAAGGCAGATGCATGCCAAGGCGAGAGCCTCTCCTGACTCCTCCATTCTCTGCATTGGAGCTTGGGCAAGATGCTGGACTCTTTAGTGTCCTCCTCTGAAGGTGGAAGGATCCAATGGCTCCTCTGGGTGGTTTTAATATGCATAAATGGTTTAGTAAGTGTTCATAAATATTCACTCCCATTAAAAAATGTGAACTATTTATTGCCTTGTGTGAGGTCATAAACTGGAGGGAACCACCTGGGAGTAGGTAGATGGCGGGTATCCGCACAGAGGGCTTTCTCTGTGAGTGTCCTGGGTCTGCGTACTTGGCAGTACTTCATTCTGAATGTGCACTTTCTTCAGTAGATGGTGAATCGTGATTTCACCTGGTTAAGGAAAGAGCAACAACCCCCCCACCCCCCCGCCCAAGGCAATGATATGATTGGGTCATTAACATGAATGGGTCATTAACAAGAATCCCATTGTGTTTGATCATATTAAATGCCACTTTCAGAGGTCAGAAAAAGATGAAACATAATAAACCAGTTACGGATTAGCTTAGTATATATGTTTTTATTTATTTTTATTTTTTTTAAAGATTTTATTTATTTATTTGACAGAGAGAGACACAGCAAGAGAGGGAACACAAGCAGGGGGAGTGGGAGAGGGAGAAGCTGATGCGGGGCTCGATCCCAGGATCCTGGGTTCATGACCTGAGCTGAAGGCAGACGCTTAATGACTGAGCCAACCAGGCACCCCAGTTTTATGTTTTTAATGTCACGGTAGAGCTTATTCCCTGTAAATTGGTTTCCATTTCTTACACAGAAATGTGTCTGAATCTTTGAAAAAAATCCACTGGCATGATCTTTTTAAAAATAACTTATTTATTTATTTTTAAAATTATATATTATATATTATATATATAATATATATATTATAATATATATATTATAAAATTATATATAATTAACGTACAGTGTTATATTAGTTTCAGGAGTACACAAATAAAAATATGGGATACTTCACAAATTTATGTACCATCCTTGCACATCCTTGCTAATCTTCTGTGTATTGTTCTAATTTTTAAGAAAATTTTTTTAAAGATTTATTTGTTTATTTTTATTTATTTATTTATTTTTTAAAGATTTTTATTTATTTATTCATGAGAGACAGAGAGAGAGAGAGAGGCAGAGGGAGAAGCAGTCTCCCAAGGAGCAGAGAGCCCGATGCGGGACTCGATCCCAGGACTCTGGGATCATGACCTGAGCCAAAGGCAGACGCTCAACCATCTGAGCCACCCAGGCGCCCTATTTGTTTACTTTAGAGAGAGAGCGACAGAGCATGAGCGGTAGGGACAGAGGAAGAGGGAGAGAGAGAATGTCAAGCAGACTCCATGCTGAGCATGGAGCCTGATGCAGGACTCCATCTCATGACCTGAGATCATGACCTGAGCCGAAATCCTACTGATTTTCTTGCTTAGCAGCTCTTCTTACCTGAGTCCTAGTTATGACTCATGTCTAAGGGAGGGGGGGCATTGGACCTCTTGGTGTCTCACTCCTGGAAAAATACACTGTATAAAGTAGGCACTCAAGAAATAATGGCTGTTGACCACTTTGCTCTGAGTTCTCCTGCATCCTCTGGCTATATGACTTTGGAAGACAGTGTGACATCTGGGATTTTATTAAAGTCTTTAGCAAATATTAAAAGTATGATGTAAAGTCTTATTAATCTAGTCAATACATATTAAAATGAAGTGTTGGTAACTCGTTTGTTACTGGTGTCAAATTTCTAATGTGGGGAAAATCACTCAGTAATATAAAATAGATAAAAAATAGATACAAAAATCCTTCTTTTGGTAAATATAAATGGTGTTCTAATCTGTCCTGGGCCTTTGGATCATGCAACAACTTTTGATCATATCCTTGCTGAGAACTTCAAGTTTTAGTGTGAGCAGAGAGATGCATACTGGGAAATATTTTTACCTAAAATATTTGACTAGAATGATGGCAAATTTATTTATTTATTTATTTATTTGTTTATTTATTTAAAGATTTTATTTATTTATTTATTTGACAGAGAGACAGAGAGAATGGGAACACAAGCAGGGGGAGTGGCAGAGGGAGAAGCAGACTCCCCTGCTGATCAGGGAGCCCGACTCGGGGCTCTATCCCAGGACCCTGGGATCATGACCTAAGCTGAAGGCAGACACTTAACTGAGCCACTCAGGCATCCCTGTAAACTTCTATTTGTACAAAGAGACAAGGTACCTACCTCAATATACTCAGTCTCAGGACCAATGCTGTGCCCTAATATTCTCTTGAGGATCAGGGACCTCACTTGAAAACATTCTAAACCATCTCTCTTGAAATAGAAGGAATAGGAGTATCTCATTTCCACACTCATATCAAGATTCCTTCAAAACTCCATCCCTTGCTTTTCTTCTCTAGGGTTCATATTTTATAGACTTTAAATGTTTAATCATTCGTTTTAGGATTTAGAGCAATTCTTTGAAAATGGTATGTAATTCAAATGGGTACAAAGCTTCACTCAAAGGAATTCAATCCAAAGCAACCTGCCTTTGCCTTTGGCAGAGATGTGCTTACTTGAGGCAGAGGGACGGGCAGATTTGTGGGTCTCTAGGGTGAAAGCTCTTCTTAGTTCTTAGAAACACAACCACAGGGAAAATATAACCAAATAGCCAAGAAGATGTTCTTTTGTTTTGCTTTTGTAAAATGACTTCATTTTAATATGAGAAACCACAAGGGAAACATTTAAGAGTCTTAATAAACAAACAGAGAAAGTAGACTGGAGAATTTTGAACTCAAAGATGAGTGAAAAAATACAGAAACAAAGAGCTGTTAAGAAATCAGTGGTTCCCAAATTTTGTTGCATTTCAGCCTGACTTGGGGAATCTTTAAGACATTGTAATACAATCAGCACGAGTGCTACCAGGCCAGAACCCTGTCCAAGAGTATTTCCTCAAGAAGGTGCTTCATGACCTGTGACAGGTTTGACAGGACATCAATTACCTGTAGTGGGCTCACTGGTGGCGCCCCCAAAGATATGTCCATGTCATCTCTTACCTTATTTGGAGAAAGGGTCTTTGTGGAGATGTGATTAAATTAAGGATCTTGAGTAAGGAGGTCATCCTGGATTATCTGAGTGGGCCCTAAACCCAAAGACAAGTGTCTCTCTTTTTTTTAAGATTTAATTTATTTATTTGACAGAGAGAGAGCACAAGCAGGGGAAGTGGCAGAGGGAGAGGGAGAAGCAGGCTCCCCGCTGAGCAGGGAGCCTGATGCGGGACTTGATCTCAGGACCCCGGGATCATGACCTGAGCCGAAGGCAGACACTTAATGGGCTGAGTCACCCAAGTGCCCCTCAAGTAGCCTGTTATTTTTGTATCATTTAGGACTTTTTCAGTTGTGACCAAAAAAAAAAAAAAAAGAGTCTAACTGGCCTCCCCCAAACTGGTAGATAGATGATTGACTGAGGGATCCTAGTGGAAGGCACAATGGCTTAGTAAGTGGATCAAACAATGGAAATGGGGTAGAATTTCTTTTCATCTGTCAGCTCTGTCCTTTGGGGGGGCAGCTACAGATCTTAGGTCCTTGCAACCATATCGCCTCTGACTCCTGGCACTTCATTGTGGTGGGGGGGCCAGAGGCTAATCACTGATCGATGGCTGTGGTCAGCAGGATACCAGGTATGGATGAGTTTGGGCCAGTGTGAAAAGTCCATGTATCTAGATATGTTCCTGAGTGTTTGATTCTGTCTCAAAGCCAAATTTTCATGATTAGGGGTTCTGATTCATGGTAAGTTCTTCTAACAGATAGAATACCCTGCATTTTAGTCTTGCTGGTCTTCAATTAGCATTCAGAAACTCTTTTTTTTGGGCATGAATTTGGCTTTTTGGGGCTTTGTTCTCAGATTCCATGTATAAGTGAGTTCATACAGTGTTTGTCTTTTGCTGTCTGACTTAATTCACGAAGCAGGATGCCCTCGAGATCCACCCATATTGTCAAAAATGGCAGGATTTTCTTTTTTTTGTGGTTGAATAATGCTCCCCTTAATATTTTGAAGGCATTATTCAATTGTCATGAAGCTTCCAGTGTTCCTGGGAAGTTATGATGACATCTTGATTCCTTATCCTTTGTTTATGACATTTTTCCTCTCTGGAGGCTTATACTTGTGTGAGTCCATTCTACATGGAAAGTCATGTCATTTAGCTCTGGGAAAGCTTTTTTTTAAAAGTTATTTCTTTTTTTAAAAGATTTTATTTATTTATTTGACAGAGACAGAGTGAGAGAGGGAACACAAGCAGGGGGAGTGGGAAGGGAGAAGCAGGCCACCCGCCTAGTAGGGAACCGAATGCGGGGCTCGATCCCAGGACCTGGAATCATGACCTGAGCCGAAGGCAGATGCTTAACCAACTGAGCCACCCAGTGCCCCTGAATGGTTTCTTTAATAATTTTGTCTCTTATATGTTCTGTTTCTTTTCTTTTGTTTTGTTTTTTGGTCTGTGTTGTTCTTAAAGTCAGGTGCTGCACCTTCTAAACCAGGCCTCCAGCTGCCTTTCCTCTCCCTGGTTCCCATGTTTTTCTGTTTTTGCTCTATATTCTAGGACATTCTTCTCAACTTGGTTTTCCAACCCTCCATTGATCTTTCACAATTTTGTTTTATATTCCCAAGTTCTCTGTTTCTTGAAGCAACCCTTCCTTGTTTCTTGAAGTCATCTCTTACTTAGGATGTCAATGATTATTATTTTTTTTTTTAAAGATTTTTATTTATTTAGTTGAGAGCGAGAATGAGAGAGAGAGAGAGAGAGCATGAGAGGGGGAGGGTCAGAGGGAGAAGCAGGCTCCCTGCCGAGCAGGGAGCCCGATGCGGGACTCGATCCTGGGACTCCAGGATCATGACCTGAGCCGAAGGCAGTCGCTTAACCAACTGAGCCACCCAGGTGCCTCTGTTTTTTTTTTTTTTTTAAGTTTTTCTTTTTCTTTTAAGTTTTTCTTTTCTTTCCTCCATGGCCTTTCTCTTGTCTGGTTTGCCTGTTTTGATCTTATCTCTCACATTGGAAGATTTCCCCAAGTTGTCCATTCATCTTTAAGTGAGGCATTAACAAACTGATGTAGGCTCTGTGTCTATTGGTGGCTTCACTATAAGATGATCCTGGGGGTTTGGGGTCATTTATTAGGGGACTCCCAAATGTCAGACTTTCCCCCTTACTTGGCTGGTTTCTCCAGAAAAGAATTCTACTTACTGCCTAGAGTGAGGTGATATAATCCCAGATTCCTGGTGCTGAATGAAGATAAGGGGTAGAGAGTTTCTGTAGATCAGTACATAGGCTCTTAAGACTTTTGTTGTTGTTTTGTGCCTTATTTTTGTCTTCTGCTGTTCAGGATGGCCCCACATGCAGAGTCTTTCAAGCTCGATTCTCCAGAGTAGGGTTTTCAAAGTCTTTGGTTTCAAAATTCCTCTACATGATCTGAAACATTATGGAGACCTCCAAAGAGTATTTGTTTATGTTGATTATATCGATTGATATTTACCGTGTAAGAATTTATTTTTTGTTTTTGTTTTTTTTTAATAAAGATTTTTATTTATTTATTTAACAGAGATAGAGAGCACAAGTAGGCAGAGTGGCAGACAGAGGGAGACGGAGAAGCAGGCTCTCCGCCGAGCAGGAAGCCTGATGCGGGGCTCGATCCCAGGACTCCAGGATCATGACCTGAGCTGAAGGCAGCTGCTTAACCGACTGAGCCACCCAGGCACCCTCCGTGTAAGAATTTAAAACAGAAATTTAAAGAGTAGTTATTAATTCATTAAAATAACTATAATAAGCACATTGTGTTTTAATATAAACACATGCTTATGAAAAACAGTTAAAATTTCCAAAACAAGCAAACAATTTAGTGAGAAGGGTAGCATTGTTTTATATTTTTGCATATTGTTTAAGTGCCTAGCTTAAATAGAAGACAGCTGGATTCTCATATCTGCTCTGCATATATTCTCTGGAAAACTGCACTCTTGACTAATGAGAGTAAAAAAGGCAAATAATATTCTGGCATTATTGTAAAGATAGCTTTGACCTTGTAGATGCCCAAAAGTGTCCTGGGGACTCCACACTTTGAGAACTATTGCTCTCCGAAACATACTTCCCTCCTCCTGCTTGGGGGATGGGAATGGGTTGGTGGTCTGTCTGTGCAGGTCAGGGAAAGGACCTGGGGGTCTAAGTGCTCCTTATACAGAGGTTCCCCCAATCCTCCTGTTCCAACCTTCACTCTAATCCCTGCCTTCTGTCCCCTCACCTTGGTATCTGGTGTATTTAATTCCTGAGACTTAGTGGGATTCTACAGGATTGATTGCCTTGTTTTTATTTGTGCCCTCCTTTACAAACTCGAAAGTTCCAGCCTTTTCGACTCTGCTAAGTCAATGTGGTGCTTTTAAAAATTTATTTATTTATTTATTTATTTTTTAAGTAATCTCTATAGCTGACATGGGGCTTGAACCTACAACCCTGAGATCAGGAGTCACACGTTCCACTGATGGAGCCAGCCAAGTGCCCCAACATGGTGCTTTTAAAACACGTCTGCAAATACCTTCACATTCCTATCCATGAAAGGTGGTGGTAGTGAGATCTATGATTTCTCTTCTTGAACATGGGCTAACCTCCATGACTGGTTGACCAGTACAGTGCAGTGAAACAGTGCGAAGGGTTAGATCAGAAAAGATAGACCTTCTGCTTGGTTCTCTTGAGACACTCATCTTCGGATCTCTGAGTTGCCATGTGAGAAGTCCTGGGCTGCCATGCTCTGAAGAAGCCCAGACCAGATGGACATGTCATATGCAGACATTCCAACCAACAGCCCAAACTGAGGTCCCCACTGGCAGTCAGTGTTCACCCCCCAGACATGAGTCACAAAGCCTCCAGATAGTTCCAGACCCCAGTTGTCCAATCACCCCAACTTCTGAGTCTTCCAAGCTGATGCCTCTGACATTATGGTCAAATGACAAGCTGTCCCTGCCATGTCCTTTCTAGATTCCTGACTTCCATAATTGGTGAGCACAAAAAAAAAAAAAAAAAAAAGATAGTTGTTTTAAGTTGCTAAGTCTTAGGGTAGTTTGTTATCCACCCATAGATAACCAGAGTGGTCAATGACTACTCATTCCTCTGTTCTCCATCTTCTAGAACTTTCTTTTCATCACTTGTCCATTGTCTTCTTATGTTCTGTCCTCTTGTTTGTCTAACCCCTTTATTTTTTAATGTTATTTGGGGGATTTTGGCAGATGGTGAAGAACACCTGTTCAATTTGCAGTGTTTTGTTGGGTGAGTCTTCCAAGTGTTTTTTATCCCACTGAAGTACATTTCAAGAGTGTTTCCCTTGTAACCATAATCTGGCTGTAAATCAGTATGTCTCTGAGTGGGTATGCCTGTGTACTTATGGAATATATTTATTTGACCTTCTGGAGGAAAAGTTAGAAGAGGAGTGACGACCACATAAGAACAGTATGCTTACTGTCAAACATGCCCACGGTATTCCTCTAAAGCTGAGGTGCTTTAGATAAAACATGTTTCTCCTCACCCTTGGGACTTGAGGATGGTGTATTCTTGAGTTGTTACACAGACAGTTACAGAAATCCTCAAAACCTCTGACAGGAAATGATTAGTCAATAACATTAAAAAAATATTTTATTTATTTATTTGACAGAAAGAGCACAAGCAGGGAGAGTGGCAGGTAGAGGGAGAGGGAGAAGCAGGCTCCCCGCTGAGCAAGGAGCCCAATGCGGGGCTTGATCCCAGGACTCTGGGATCACGACCTGAGCTGAAGGCAGACGTTTAACCGACTGAGCCACCCAGGCACCCCAGTCAATAACATTTTTATACACCAAACTGTGCCTCCTCAAAATTCCTATGTTGAAGCCCGACACCCCCCCGCCCCAGCCCCCCCGGACTTCAGAATGTGACTGTATTTGGAGACAGGACCTTTAAAGAGATAGTGACCAAGTTAAAATGAGCCCTTTAAGGTGTGCTGTAATCCAATTTGACTGGGGTTCTTAAAAGAAGAGGAAATTGAGACACACAGGGAGATGCCAGGGATGTGTGTGCAGAAGACAGGCCACATCAGGAGGCAGTGAGGTGTGGCCAAGGGGAGAAGCCTCAGGAGAAACCAAACGAGCTGGCCCTTTCATCTTGGACTTCCAGCCTCCAGAACTGTGAGAAAATACATTTCTGTGGTTTAAACCCTGCCATCTGTGGTATTTTATTACAGGAGCACAGAACAGAATTAGAAACTGATACCAACATTAAGCATTGCTGCTTTCTCTGTAGGTCCCAACACCTGACAGATAACGAAGGACCAAATCAAATCAGATCCGATCGAATGGAATCCAGTGGTGTTTGTCGAGCTCTCTGGGTGGAGCGGTGTGCAGCAGCACCTCCCAAATGGTGCCCAGGGGAAATCAGCATGGAACATTCTGCTGCCCATCCAGGTAGGATTGGGCCAATGGGGCTAATGCGTCCTGTGTGATCATGTTTCTTTCCCCCTGTTTAGGAAGAGATGAACATCCACATGGATGCTATAAACAGATGGATTTCACTTTCTCTAGTTAGTATCCAAGGCACTTCCTTAAAATTTTTAATTCCATCAAGATTTTGCTTCTCCAGAGCCAGAGTGTACTCTTGAGGAGCTAGCACTTCTGAATTAAAAGAAGAAGAATGCCACACAGGTGGATCCAGAGTGTGAATAAGCAAAACCCGAGGAAGGAGAAGGGGGAGGATGATCTAAGGAGCCCAGGTCATGTCTCCCACAAGGGCTCTTCCCTCCATCTTGGAGGTTCCACGTACCCACCTTGTACAAGGACCCTCTGCCAAAAGCATCTTCCTGTGACTCCATCTTGTCAGCAAGGTAGACTTTTAGTCGGTCCTCATCCTTGGATCTGATACCACTTTGTGAAGTCTTCTCAGCGCAGCCACCCTACCCCTTCCTCAAGCCTTTTCTTGAAAGGATCAGGCAGTTACTTTCCTCACTGTTGGCATGGGTGTAGTTTTTAAAGACACTGTATATATAAAACATAATTGCATTTTTTCAAACCGAATTTAACATTTAACTTGAGCCCCATTTAGTGAATTCTGAGTTGTCCTGCTTCTTTTTATAGGGAGGGAAAGGCGCATCCTATTCTTGGGTCATCGGTCTATATTGGCACGTGACCATCTCAGTCACAATGGCTCCTTCCTGCATGTCTTGGTCATCAGCTTCAATCCTTGCTGGCCTCCACGAAACACGGGCTTTCCCAAATGGACTCAAGAGCAAGTTCTAGAAGATAGTCCTTGCTTCTTCTGTCTGACTCACCTCAAGACTTCTTTAGGTTCTTGGGCTTTCTCTGCTACATGGAGCCTCCACAGGGTCAGGTCAAGGAGGCTTGTGGTGCTCTTCCAAGCCACAGTGGGTCATAAGAACTCAGTGGGGGCTGTCTTAAGTTCCCTCTGCCCCATCACCATGTCTGCTCCACCATGAGTGTGGGTGAATTCTAGGATTTCCCTTAGGAAGCAAAGTTGATTTTGTCTGATCACACATCCCCAAACCAACAGTGGATCCTTTCAGCTGAAGAGGGCAGAGGTGGTCACCAGGGACACAGTTAATCAGGACCAGTCTCTGGTCCTCTTGCTTCCCTCCCGACTACGCTCATGTAGCTGAGACAGCTCCCATCATGGGTGGGAAATTCTTGCTGCAAGTAGTCATCTATGAGTTTCATATCTGGACTTAGAAGCACCAAAGCCAATAATTTGAATCTTTTGTTCTCTGGGCTGCCTGTGACAGTCTCCCTCATGTCCCTCCACTCCCTGAAACAACGGGCACAAATTGTGACTTCTATTTCTGTCAAGTATATTGTGTGTGTAGGTGTGTGTGGCTTGTTTTCCTCATTTTTTGAGGTTTTTATTTTTGGAGATACAGGTGTACTATTTTTGCTCCTTTTCCTGTTTTCTCTCTCTGGCTGACTATAATTCATTGATGACAATGTGAATAGCGGCAAGATGTCCTTGACCATGTAAGTCAGATTCTGAGGCTGGCAGGGCAGGAGATGAAGAGGAGCCTGGATCCCCGATAACTTCCTGGAGCAAAAATCCTTGCCCTGGGCTGCCTACCCCAAGGCAAATAGCCCTAGCCTTGGATCGTCTTCTGTGAGAGAATCCTCCCTTTTTTGTGTTTAAGCTCCTAGTCTTTTGTCTTTAAGTAGAGCTAAACCTACTTCTAACTGATACCTGTCACGCTAATTATTTCAAACTCAAGTCTAGAAGTATGGGGTAAACACAAAGGGAAACAGGACCTCATTGGCACTCTCAAGGAGCCCACAAGCCAGCGTGATGGGCAGAAACCTGCACAATTCACACCAGCACAAGGTCAACTTGGAGAAATGAAGAAAGATGTGCAAAATGCCGTAGGAGTTTTGAGGTGAAGGACGTACAAGTGTAGCATGGAGCAAATAAAGGGGAAGACTTGGCAGAAGATGGGTCTTGATGGAAAAGGAAAGATTGGTTTTGTTTTTTTGTTTTTGGCTGGAGACAGGAAGGGAAGGGTTTTCCAGGTAAAGGGGGATTGCACGGTACCTGTTCCAGAAATGCCCCATTGTCTAGTTTGGCAACATTCCCGTGTGGAGAAGTGCGGGAAGAGATGAGGGTGGAGACCTAGGCTGAGGTTCATCGAATGCCCAAGTAGCAGGGGCAGCCGAAAAAGTGATGAGCTTTTCCCTTTTTTCTTCCCACGTTTTTGATGTTCTGCACTCAGCCAAAGCCTACGACTTCCCTGGGAGCAGAGATGTTAACATTCTGAAGGTTAAGATGGAAATGAAAAGCAGTGTTAATATTTAGCTTATGAAATTCAAGAGAATTTAGCAGCAAGACAATGAGCTCAGAAGCCAGGTTTTGTCTTAAAAGGAAGACAACCTTCTGATTTCTTTTATCAGGCAGAGAACAGACGCCAGAGGCCTCATATCATAGGATTCTGCTACAGTGTTTAAAAGATTCCCTGGTCCCTTTTAGGGCCTGTCTAGGCCCGGAGGCTTGATGCCCACATAGGAATCATTCAAGAATAAGACAGAACGGAGCTTCCCAACCTGCATGCTGCCGGTGGGTTAGAGGCACCTTCAAACTCTTGGTCTTCAGGAAAACCTGGCATGACTCAAGGTCGCCATGCTCCCTGGCTGGTAGCTTCTGGACATGAATAGTTTTGTCTGGGACTTAAGCAAAATGGAATTGGGCACTCTCCCTGTGCTTGGCCTACGAGATGTCTACACTCGCGCATGGACTTCAGCAGTGAGCCGAGGGGTAGGGTGTGTTGCCGTCCATTGTGGACACACAGTCTTTGATGCTGCTGGGGATTGCTTTTCTTCCAGGGTGAGCTCAGGAGCATGGGGTGCAGTCTGAGGGCCTGTGGTCAAGGTTCAGAGGAGGGGGAGGCCTGGCGGGAGTGCTGACAGACCCCTTGAGGCTGTTTTTCCATATATCAGATCCTTTTGTCCTAATGCAACAGAGGCACCCTTTTCTAGTGCCTCAGGTAGCGAAGGAGTGACTGCTCTCACAACGTACGCCCCTCCGGCAAATAACTTTACCATTAGTCTGAGTGCCTGATGTGGGGAAAAGTTTGATTGGAATCCAAGTGCTTTTGCATTATCACCAAAAGTTTTAACATACATGTGTCACGAAAGAAAAGAAAATGCCGATAGAGTCTTTAAATGTCATCTCAACTACTGTAAATTTTGGAGTTTTGGAAAATTCCAAAATTTCATGTTGTTGTAAAATATTGGGTGTAAAAGGGGCACCTGGGTGGCTCAGTCGTTAGGCGTCTGCCTTCGGCTCGGGTCATGATCCCAGAGTTCTGGGATCGAGCCCCGCATCAGGTTCCCTGCTCGGCGGGAAGCCTGCTTCTCCCTCTTCCATTCCCCCTGCTTGTGTTCCCTCTCTCGCTGTCTCTCTCTCTCTGTCAAAATAAATAAATAAAATCTTTAAAAAAAAAAAATATTGGGTGTAAAAAAGCATTTTAAATTTATCACCCATTTGTGATAATAGAGTTTCTCTATTATCAACTCTCATCAAGTTTCTCATCAATATCAACTCTCTGGAATTTGAACAGCTCATCATTAAAAACTTGACCAGGAATTGCTTGGGGGCATATTTTAGGAAAAAAAGCTGATATGCAATTTATTTATTTTTTGTTTCTAGCATTAATTACTTAGTTAATGAATTAATTAATTTACATTCCAGTATAGTTCACATACAGTGTTACATTAGTTTCAGGTGTACAATATAGTGATTCAACACTTCTATACATTTCTCAGGGCTCAGCCTGATAAGTGTGCTCTTAATCCTCATCACCTATCTCACCCATCCCCCACACACCTCCCCTTCGGTAACTACCAGTGTGTTCTCTATAGTTAAGAATCTGTTTTTTTGTTTGTCTCTTTTTTTCCCTTTGTTTTGTTTCTTAAATTCCATATATGAGTGAAATCATATGGTATTTGTTTTTCCCTGACTGACTTATTTCACTTAGCATAATACTCTCTAGCTCCATCCATGTCATTGCAAATAGCAAGATTTCATTCTTTTTTATGGTTGATTAATATTCCATTATATATATACAGCCCATCTTCTTTATCCATTCAATTACTGATGGACACTTGGATTGTGTCCCTATTT
This sequence comes from Leptonychotes weddellii, assembly GCF_054177405.1. Taxonomy (NCBI): domain Eukaryota; kingdom Metazoa; phylum Chordata; class Mammalia; order Carnivora; family Phocidae; genus Leptonychotes; species Leptonychotes weddellii. The sequence goes on along the minus strand of NC_138375.1, from coordinate 131,115,405 downwards.
TGGCTATTGTAGATAATGCTGCAATAAACCTAGTGGTGCATATATATATTTGAATTCATGTTTTTGTATTTTTTGGGTAAATACCTAGTAGTGGAGTTACTGGATCACAGTGTAGTTCTATTTTTAATTTTTTGAGGCACCTCCATACTGTTTTCCACAGTGGCTGCACCAGTTTGCATTCCCATCAGCAGTGCAAGAGGGTTCCTTTTTCTCTACAGCCTCATCAACACCTGTTGTTTTTTGTGTTGTTGATTTTAACCATTTTGACAGGTGTGACATGACATCTCATTGTGGTTTTGATTTGCATTTCCCTAAGGGTGAGTGATGTTGAGCTGATACACAATTTATGTGCATGGGATCAACCTCAAGTTTTTCTTAAAAGATTAGAAAATATCTTATTTGTGTGTTTTATAAACATTCAAAATTTAGTAACTTTCCTAATACTTGGCCTTTTGTTTATTATAGTTGTATATCATAAAAACAATGTGATACATTTTTCAGAAAGCCACCTGTAGATGTTGCCAGATCTCCTCCAGTTTACTCCAGTGTGCTGACCAAATATCACCCCATTTTGTGTTTGTTATGAGAAAGGATTGGAAGCACTGATGAAGAGGAAGAAAAGCGTGAGGTCCCGCCATCCCCTCCACAGAAGGTGGAGGTCAGGCGTCAAGGATTATAGAATGGTCCAGATGGGTAGGTACCGAGGAGCTGATGGCAGTCTGGGGTGAGAATAGAGAGATTACCATGGGTAGGGCCTTCTACACTGGGGACAAATAGCTGGGACCAAGAGGTGGACGGTCTCACATCACCCCAAAGAGCCAGATGTAGCCAATGACACCTCAGGGGTTCAGTTAATCTTGCCACTTTGCAGCAACAATCAGAGTGGATCCAGAGGAAGGCATGGGGGCCTGAGGACCCCTCCCTGCTGCTATTAGGAGGGGACAATAATATACAGCAGCCATCCTGGGAAAGTGGGAGGTGAGGGAGCAAAATTCGAAGACTGAAAATTTGGTCGAAGAGTCTGTGTCCTCCAAAAGAGGACATGGAAACTCACTGTCCTTTGACTAGACAGAGTATTTCAATGAAATCATTTAAACTGTTTCAAACAAAAACGATTAAAATATTACTAATTGCAAATCTAAATTATCCATGCTACTCAGCTAGGTGGGAGCTTCAGGAGGAAGATCAGGCCCGGCCTTCCAGAAAGAAGAAATTAAGCTTTCTGGCCACGTGTGAAGACAGAGTGAGTAAATGAGTAGCCTACAGCAGCTAAGGAGTCAGACTTCATTTGGTCAGCAATGGAGGGGCCTCCAAGAATTGGTTGGTAGCATCAGCGTCGGCTCTCTGTGTTATAAATCATGACTACACCATCTTTTCCCTTTTACTCACTTGTACTTTCCAGTTTGTCCAAGCTGGACTCACTGCTCCCAGAACAAGACCCATCTTTGCTCCCCTCAACAACCCAAAGTAAAATCTCTTGTTAATGAAAATTATAAGTTTTCTGGTTAGGAAAGAATCGGGCTGATGAATATGCTCATTGGAGGTTTTATTTAAGATTTTATTTATTTAGTTGACAGAGAGAGAGGCAGTGAGAGAGGGAACACAAGCAGGGGGAGTGGGAGAGGGAGAAGCAGGCTTCCCGCAGAGCAGGGAGCCCGATGTGGGGCTCGATCCCAGGACCCTGGGATCCTGACCTGAACCGAAGGCAGACGCTTAACGATTGAGCCACCCAGCGCCCCTTCTCATTGGAGTTTTTATTTCTGTTCCCACTATCTACCTTTTCTTCCTAAATCCTAAAATATCCTAAAATGCGTTAGGTAACAGAATGGTAATGAATCTCCTCCCAGAAAAGTGGCTAGAAGTAGAGACTGTTGAAAAAACTTGTGTTGAGACGTCACCACAACCATCTTCCTGGGTCTGAGGAAAGGATTTTGGAAATGGCATATGATACATTAATTCTGACTTACTGTTTCCCACAAACCTTGGAACAGTTTGGTTTTTTTTGCTGAAATTATTGGATGATTATTTCTAATGTGAAATGTATTCCCATCATCAGAAGGCAACATAGTTGTCATATGTGTCTATTTGCTTGGTTATCCCAGGGATGAAGGCAAATAAACAGGAAAGCAGGAAAATAAATGGGAGGGGACGCCTGGGTGGCTCAGTCGTTAAGCGTCTGCCTTCGGCTCAGGTCATGACCCCAGGGTCCTGGGATCGAGCCCCGCATCGGGCTCCCGGCTCAGCACGGAGTCTGCTTCTCCCTCTGCCTCTGCCCCTCTCTCTCTCAAATGAATAAATTAAAAAGGAAAAATAAATGGGAGGGCGGCCAGCCTTCCTTTTTTTTTTAATTTAAGATTTTATTTATTTATTTAATTGACAGAGAGAGAGAGACAGTGAGAGAGGTAACACAAGCAAGGGGAGTGGGAGAGGGAGAAGCAGGCTTCCCGCGGAGCAAGGAGCCTGATGTGGGACTCGATTCCGGGACCCCAGGATCACGACCTGAGCCAAAGGCAGTCGCTTAACCAACTGAGCCACCCAGGTGCCCTATCGGCCACCCTTTCACTGAAGATGTTGGTTCGTCTTGGCTTCTCCCCTGCCCGATGTCACACACTTTTGCTTAGGATCCTGCTCTTCCTCCTTGCTCTGTTCTGTTTCTCCCTGGATGCTTCTTAACGTGGGCCCTTTCTCTCGGGACACTCACATTTTATCACATATTGTGTGGGAGTCATTCTAGATGTGCTTTGTGCTTTTAAACATGCTTTATTGTTTTCTTTTTTCAAAAAGGAAGGGTCCAGTTAGGATGCTCAAACTGGAATTTTCTACAGAAAAAATGTGAATATTACTCATTTAAAATACATCTTCGCTACTGTTTTTTTTCTTTTTGCTTCCAAATTACACCGCTAGTTTAAATGCTACAAAGAAAAGCTGGTTTATGAAAGGTGAGGAAGTTAGGAGTGAGGGATGCTTAGCTTGTAAATAAAAAACAGCTCCTCAATGTCTTCAGAGTCTTAATTTATTTTTTTAAAAGATTTTATTTATTTATTTGACAGAGAGAGACACAGCGAGAGAGGGAACACAAGCAGGAAGCAGACTCCCCGCTGAGCAGGCAGCCCGATGTGGAGCTCGATATCAGGACCCTGGGATCCTGACCTGAGCTGAAGGCAGACGCTTAATGACTGAGCCACCCAGGCGCCCCCAAAGTCTTAATTTATAAGGTCCTCCTTTGCAGCCTGCCCATCTTACTTGTCTCTTGGGCTTTCTTTATTTTGAGGACACAAAAATGCCATTCTTTTAAGGGAGAGTCCTTGGGTAGCAGCGAGGAGGAACTGGAGAGAAATCCAATATGATCCAAAGCTTTCCTTTATTTTGACACTTACCCTTGAAGAAGAAAGGGGTACTATGTCCACTGTTTACATTAATTATGAGCCCCCTTTTTTTTCTCTCTGAAAAAAAGTGAAAACGTTAAGGTTTCAGATGGTAATTGTTCCTTGACTCTGGCCACGAGTCTTTGGAGAAATTCTCTCTGGTAAATGCAACTCACTCACATGCAGTGGAAACGATCATCAACAGCTTTCACAAAGAAGCTAAGAGTATGGAGTGATAACTACTCGCCAGGGCATTGGGGGAATTAATCAGAGAGGTTCTGCAAAGTGGTTTGGAGAGGAAAAATGCAATATAAATGCTAAGTAGCCACATATTTTTCTGGGAAGAGGTGGAGTAAATGTAATCAGGGCTCTGCTCAAGCTGAGCAGCCTGATGGCCACCCCCACACTCATATTTAATGTTGATAGAATCACCAGCAAAACTTCCAACAGAGACGCTCTTTCCTCCTACCACAATGTAAATAATTTCCACAGAACTCAGGGCACTGTAAGGTTCAGAAGGCTCGTGCAGAATTGGGGAAAAAGGCCAGGCGTATCATATTTCTACAGTAGGTGCTCAATAAATATTTGTTGATTTTATTTCATTTTACCCGTAGTTTTTTCGGCCCCCATTCCCTCCCTTATGTGCTTTGGGATGCCCTTAAGAGGATCTTGCCACTAGATGGCGCACTGTCACCGTGGAAGACCGGCCCCTGGGGTTGGTGTTTGGGGACGAACCTCTCTGATTTTGTAATTCGCCCAGAAGGCAAGAGTTTTAATTCATTTCCTCCTCATTTCACTTGATAAGAAATCACGACCTTTTTCTTTTTTGAAGGGTGGGTTAGGAAATCCACTGTGTGGTTTTACCACTGCAGAAAGCAAGTTCAATTTTATTTAATTCTCACGTTGAGGGGCAGACTGTCAGGCTGCGCTCTGTCTAGCAGCGCGAGGCGTATGGCCTTGGTAATGGGCTGTGACCCCCCTCCCGCCGCCAACGCTGTGCTACCCGAGCAGTCGGAAGGTGACTTGAGATTTGGAGAAATGAAGGTGCGTGATCGATTCTAACACTGAGAACGTCTTTCCTTCTCCGAAAGCTAATGACGCTTTAATTTCCACTGGAATAAAAGTACAGTGACCCTTGAGCAACACGGGTTTGCACGGCGCGTCAACACTACAGCCCTGGAAATGTATTTTCTCTTACGATTTTCTTACCATCTTCTTGCCTCTAGCTTGCGTTATTGTAAGAATACAGTAGATGACACATACAATGTGCAAAAAATGTGTTAATCGACTGTGTGATCGGTAAGGCTTCTGGTCACCAGTGGGCTATTCAGAGGTATGTTTTGGGGGGAAGCCAAAATTTCTACGGGAATTCTTGACTGTGTGTGGGGTCGGCGCCCCTAACTCCCGCTTAGTTCAAAGGTTAACTGTGTTCATTTTCTCGGAATCCTTGGAAAGTCCCATAACGGGCTAAAACGTTTCTTTGCCCTTTAAAAAGTTTGCAGCCATTCAGACTGTTAATATGATTTTGAAAATAATTGAAGTTAAGCCTTAAGGTCATGTCTAAAAGCAAATTCTAGCAGATGGGATCACTGGCTTCCACCATACCTAGAATTATCTTTGTGGAGACAAAGAATATTCCCCTCAGCCTTCCGTTGTTTATAGGTGTGAGAGGACCTGTTTTAATTTGTTAATTACGTTCTGATCTGTTTGGTGTTTAAAACGGTCAAACGGGGGTTAAGTCCTTTATAGAACCCAGGGAGTGAGGGGGTGAGTCCTTCACCAGGGTAGAGGCCTCTGAACAACTGCATTCATGAGATGAGGTGCACAGTTACCTATAACTATACGTCTTCCTCTCTACGTACTCATGCTTTATTATCATATCAAGACAGTCTGGGCTACTCAAAAAGGCAATTGGGAAGGAGAAATTTAAAAAGGAAGCCGAGAAGCCTGCTCATGAGGCTAGAGGTAGCTGGATCCGTGAGAAAGAAAGAAGTTTTTTTAAAAAGATTTTATTTATTTTTTGACAGAGAGAGACACAGCGAGAGAGGGAACACAAGCAGGGGGAGTGGGAGAGGGAGAAGCAGGGAGCCCGACTTTGGACTCGATCCCGGGACTCTGGGATCATGACCTGAGCCAAAGGCAGACGCCCAACGACTGAGCCACCCAGGTGCCCTTTTCTTTTTTAATTTTTAAAAGATTGTATTTATTTATTTGAGAGAGAGAGAGAACGGGGAAGGAGCAGAGGAGAGGGACAAGCAAACTCTGTGCTGAGCCCTACTGGGGCTGATCCCACGACCCCAAGATCACGACCCCAGTGGAAATCAAGAGTCAGACGCCCAACTGACTGAGCCACCCAGGGGCTCTGTGAGAGAAAGAGTTTAGGTATATGTTAACTCCTCAGTTCCTAAACTGTGTGCTATGACAGCCCAGGGCACTGCAGCGAACTCACAGGGATGCTCTGAAACATTCTGATTTTTGAGAGAAACATCTGTCAGAGACCAAGCAAACTGCTTCCCAGTTGAAATATTAGGTTGCACAGCTTTCCTTCCGGTGACATCGGATTTTTGCAAAGCTGGGTCTTCAGAAGTCGATGGGATAAAAAGCAAGTCTGTATAAAAATCAGTATGGAATAGTTAACTAAGATGGCATTGTCTAATCTGATGCCGATGTTTAAGGAGCGATGCAGTATCCAAGGGACATCTATATATCTTTTGTAAGTAATTAATTATGGTTATTTAATAATTAAATGGAACAATTTTCCTTTCGATATCTGGCAATCGTTTTTCCAAATGGCTACTTGACTGTTAGGACATAAATACTTATTTGGCTTTTTGGATGTTACAACTTAATGAAAAGAGCAGTTAGGTATTTATTTTGGCATAGGGGTGAAAAACTTACCGAGACACAAAGAGTGCCTCAAACTTAGAAAATTAGGGAACTTCTGAGCTAATGTTCTAAGTGGCTCCCTGATCTCCCCTGAGGAATGGCAGACATGTTCCTGCCCCAGGGCCTTTGCTCTCACTGTTCTCTCCATCTGAAATGTGTCTCCTTCGGATGTCTGCTTGACTGAATTCATCCTTTGTGGCAAGTCCTTGCTCAGATCCCATCTACATGTGGAGGCCTCCACTCATCTCCATCTTTGGTACTGTACCCCATCTACCCTCCTCAGTGCTCAGCTACCCCTTCCTTACTGTATTTTTTATTACACTTACCACTTTTAAAGGAATAACTTAGCTGTTTCTTATTCTTACGGTTTATTATTTGTTCCTCTCACTAAATTGTAAGAGTCACATGGGCAAAATTCTTTACTGTTTTATTTACTGACTAAAAAATTTAGGAAGTATTTAGGGAGACACCTGGCTGGCTCTGTTGGTAGAGCGTGCGACTCTTGATCTCAGGGTTGTAGGTTTGAGCCCCACACTGGGTGTAGAGATTACCTAAAAATAAATTAAAAAAAAAAAGATTTATTTATTTATTTATTTGACAGAGAGATAAACAGCAAGAGAGGGAACACAAGCAGGGGGGAGTGGGAGAAGGAGAAGCAGGCTTCCCGCCCAGCAGGGAACCTGATGCGGGGCTTGATCCCAGGACCTTGGGATCATGACCCGAGCCGAAGGCAGACACTTAATGACTGAGCCACCCAGGCGCCCCTAAAAATCTTTAAAAAAAAGTGTTTAGAACAGTGCCTGGCACATAGAGGTCTTTGTAAATATTTGTTGAATGAATGAAAAATCATCTGTGGCACCTCGAGCCCCGTAAATACATGTTTCTGTATATGTTTGTTAAACAAAAAGTGTACAGGGGCGCCTGGGTGGCTCAGTTGGTTAGGCGACTGCCTTCGGCTCAGGTCATGATCCTGGAGTCCCGGGATCGAGTCCCGCATCGGGCTCCCTGCTCAGCGAGGAGCCTGCTTCTCCCTCTGACCCTCCCCCCTCTCATGTGCTCTCCGTCTCTCTCATTCTCTCTGTCTCAAATAAATAAATAAAATCTTTAAAAAAAAAACCAAAAAAACAAAAAGTGTACAAAAGTTATAAAGATGAAAGTACCTTAGGAACTCTTTCTTGCTCCGGAGTTATTTTGCAATTCCTATTATTCCAGTGTATGTTGAAAGAAGAGCTACCTGAGTCACTGTTGTTGTTTAAATAAACCTAATGTTTTTGCTTTATAGAATGAGGGTGTGAAGAGATCAATGATTCTACTCTTGATTTTTCTAGTTCTCTGCATTCTTTAAAGTTAGCCTGGCAGGAGCTTAGAGCTATATTAAATTCAGTAGTCTTCCAGTAGAGGTGATCCTTACCTCTGTAAAAGAATGAAAAGGTATCTCTGTTTTTTTTTAAGATGTGTTTATTTTATTTTTGAGAGAGATTGAGAGCACAAGCAGGGAGAGAGGCAGAGGAAGAGGGAGACAAGCAGACTCCTTGTGAGTGCAAAGCCCGATGCGGGGTTCGATCTCAGGACCCTGAGATCATGACCTGAGTGGAAATCAAAGAGTCGGACCAACTGAGCCACCCAGGTGCCTATCTCTGGGGGTTAATTTGCAACTTCAGACCTTTCTGAAGGAAAGGACACCTCACAGAGTTAATGTCATGCATCCTACAGTGAGGGCTAGAATCATCACGTATGAATGAGGGAAGGAGGTTACTTCGTTGATTCGAGTGAAAAGGACTCCATGTTGACTCTGTGTATTAGTTTCCCACATTGTGTAACAAGTCACTATGAACTTAGTGACTTGAAACAATGCACTTCTATTATTTCACAGTTAGTGTGGGTCAGGAGTTTGGGCAAGGTTCTCTGGGCCATCTGCTTCAGCCCTCACGAGGCTGCAGTCAAGGTGTTAGACTGGCTGCTTTCTTAGCTCGATTGGGAAGAGTCTGCTTCCAAACTCAGGTTGTTGGCAGAATTCATTTCCCGTGGCTGAATGACAGAGGACCACACTTCTTGGTGTCTGTTGGTTGGAGGCCCTCTTGGGTTCTAGAGACCATCTTGGTCCTAGATTTTCTCAGGAGAATCATCTGTGAAACAGGTTTCAATCCTTGGAAAAGTTGGGGGTGGGGGAGTTTTGTACTCATTGTCTTAAGAAGGGCAAAAATGTACTCCATTTATTATTTAGGGAGATAGTCAATGCATGTTAAGTAACTATATTTTATTTAGTTTGACCACTGAAATAGAGTGTGCATTTTATTAAATATTGGTAACCAACATAAAAATGAGAGAGATTGCCATTTTGGCATTAAAGAAAGAAGGTCTAAATTGCTTCCTTGCATTATTATCTACAAAATCATTCTATTCTCCTGGTAAATACTACGAACTATAAAATTGAATTATAAAAATAAAAAAATACAAAATACTGACTGAAATCAATCTATCATTTTTCTAGCAAATGTATATATTGTTTCTGTAATAAGAAAAATTAAATGTTATTAATAGAGAAATTAACTTACCAAAAGACCTGTGCAAGGGCTTTAGAGAGAAGAAGGAAAAAAGTCATTTTATGAGGTATTCTGAAGTAAAACTTCGCTGGGGAAGAATCCTAGAATGTTTTTCTCAAGGCCCATGAGAATCATAAATCCATGGAAACTTGAGGAGTGCTCTGGTAAGAAAGGACTGCATGAAGATTTACTTAGGGGTCTAAATTTGCATTTATAAAAAGCTATAAAATTTTTACTAAAAATCTTGTTTTTTTTTTTTTAAAGATTTTATTTATTTATTTGACAGAGGGAGACACAGAGAGAGAGGGAACACAAGCAGGGGGAGCAGGAAAGGGAGAAGCAGGCTTCCCATGGAGCGGGGAGCCCGATGTGGGGCTTGATACTAGGACCTGGGATCACGACCTGAGCTGAAGGCAGACGCTTAACGACTGAGCCACCCAGCGCCCCTAAAACCCTTGTTTTTAATCATCTCACCATTACATGGATTCCATCGCCCTGTGAGTGAACTCTGTGCCTGTGGAGAGCCTGTGATATGTGGTTACCCAACAATACAGTCAGGATTCAAGTGTTCCAGTAAGTAGATAAGCAATTTGAAAATATTTGTTAAGCACTGCTGACGTCTTGGGTGCCATACAGAAAATACACAGTTTTTCTCCACGGCCTCGTAACTCAAGGTACCATGGCATCCATCCTACCTTTGGTTGTCAAAATACAATATTGCACATTTTATTCTCTTAAGGTTTTGTAGGCTTGATGTGAACTTTATAGGTAAGGACAGGTTCTTAATGACTTTTTATGGCAGAGATTTCCTGTGCCCAGGGTGGGGAAGCTTCATGAGAGACATCAGCAGATGCCTGGGAGAGGAGGATGGTGTCTGATGAGAGGCAGGCAGATGGCTGCTCCAGGTGTGGGGAACCCCACCGAGAAGGTACAGTATCCCAAACAGCTGTAAAACCGGTAGCAGTGGTTCTCAAACTTAAGCCTCCATCAGAATCACCTGGAGGGCTTGTTAAAACTAAGATGGCAACCCCCACCCCCAGTATCTGATTCAGCAGATCTGGCTCTGGGGTCTGAGACCAGCATTTCTAACAATTTCCTCTGTGATGCCGATGCAGCTGTTCTGAGGACCACGTTTTGAGAAACACTGAGCAGACTACCACCCGGCTTGATTAGGAACTGGCCACTTGCAGAGAGAATAGGAGGTGAGGAAACCTAGAAGGAATGCCTAAAATGAGAGTGAGTGTCTTGAGACTTGATGTGAGATGCTTTTTAGGGAGTCTTTGGTTGACACTGGACTCAGGGACAGTCACTTTCCTCCCCCCATACACACTGGTGAGAAAATGAGTAATCTATCACTCAGGGAAGCACTTCTCATTATGATTAGGGTCACAGGCTTTGGCTTTTGAGTCATCCGGGACTTGATCCTGAGTCCCCGCTCCACCTCACAGTGCCAGAGCAAGACATTTAACCTCTGTCAAGTCATAATTGCCTCTCATCGAGTTTGTGTCACAGAGTGGGTTCTCAAAGACAACAGTGTGGTGGGTATCCATTCTTCCCATTTGGAGGAAAGCCCAGTGACTGTCACTGCAGCCCATCCTCCCTCCACCCATCTTTGATACAGGGCAGTGGGACATATAACCCTGGCTTGGCCATATACGGTAGGCAAAACTTTACCTCTACCCATCTTAGGTTTTCACCTGGGACTCTTTCTAAAAAGATTAGCAAGAGACAAACAGCTTATCAATGTGTGCAGTACACAGCTTTTACAAAGAGTAACTCAAAGTGGTGGCTTAGAACTCCAGCTTATATAACATCTTCAATGAAGAACAATACATTTGTGGAGAAGTGACAAGGAAAGGAAAGGGATTTTAGGCTTCCAAGGGCAGCAAACCATGGGAAGATAAATCTATGGGAGGAAACTAATGGAGTGAGATTTGTTTGCAGGTTCCTCTGGTTCTGTCTCTGGGCTGATAAGATTCTGTCTCCAGGAAGGGGGCAGGGAGGATAGAGAGAACTTTTCCTGCATTTGCTGTTTCTTAATTGTCTTCAGTTCAAAACCTTTTTATGTCAAAGAGGCATACTTGGGGTGAAATATTCTGGTTTCCTTCAGCCACATAGATGTTCTTTTTCCCTTCAAAAGTGAGGGGGTGGAACGAATGGGAGAGACAAAAATGAAGAGATGGTTAGCATTTGTTGGTAGCTGCAGCCCTCAGTGTTTATCTGTAGTGATGGCAGCATCTAATGGTGGTGGCATTTCACTGAGTGGCAAATTGTTCAGTGCCTTCACCTCCTCTAGGTCTTTGCCAAAATATCAACTTTAGGTTATGTTCCAGAACCATTCTTATTTAAAGGAACAATATGCAATATACATCCCAATCCCCCAAGCAAACTCCCTCTCCTCATCTGTACTTTTTTTTTTTTTAAGAGTTATCTACCATACTGTATATTTTCTTATTTGTTTTATCTGACTTTCCCATTGGAAATTAAGCTTTTTGAAGGGAGGGAATTTGTTCCTTGTTCACTGTTTTATCCTGATGCCCAGAATAATACCTGTCACATTGTAGTACTTGGTAGGTATTTATTGAATAAATGAACACTATAGGCTTGTGATATTCTTTGGTAAGTTTGCTGTTTGCCTGAGAACTAATATCTATTTGTTGCTTGTGGTTATTGAACTTGGCCAACACAGATAGCTATTATTTTTTTTTAATATTTTATTTATTTATTTGACAGAGAGAGAGAGAGCAAGAGAGGGAACACAAGCAGGGGCAGTGGGAGAGGGAGAAGCAGGCTTCCTGCTGAGCAGGGAGCCCGATGCGGGGCTCGATCCCAGGACCCCGGGATCATGACCTGAGCTGAAGGCAGACGCTTAACAACTGAGCCACCCAGGTGCCCCCAGATAGCTATTATTATTAAGTTTTTAAAAGCAGGTTTTAGAATAAAAATCTTCCTCTTCATATATTGGCATTACTGCTATACTTTATATAGAAAAGTTATCAGTCAAGAATGTTCCTTATTAGCATGGATTTGGTAAGATGCAAGTATGAAACAGCTTTCTTACTATTTTTTTTCTTTCTGCCATCAAACATGAGCTGTCAAGTCTTTCCCATCTCAGCACTATCTTAGAGAGATCCATTGTTTTGTGGACACTTTTGGGCATAAAAGTCCAGTCCAGCTTGATTTAATCAGGCTACAATTTCATCCTCTTATCTAATAGAGAACCCTTCTTCAACAGGCTTGGCTAGGTGCTCACAAGACCTGTGTTGGTGGAAGGCTGGCTTGCTCTTTGTCTCCTCTACCTCTTTCTTTCCCTCTCCTGGGACTTGCCTTTCTTTTAGTGCATTAGATTTTGGGAGGCAGAATGGAGGAAGAACAGATGCCTCCTACATAAGAGGAGTGCTCTGTTTCTTTGTTGGCTAGCCATGTCCTCCATGTGGCAGACATCAAATGACCATGCTCTTATTGCTCAGTGGGCATCCCTCTGGCTACACAGCTTAAGCCTGGATGACCTCCTTGGTGTCCACTTGGCCCAGAGAAGGTACAACTAAAGGTGGGGGGCAGTCCATTCCATTGCTGCCCCTCTTTCAGTCAGCCATCTTCCCACAGTTAATTCCCTTTAATTCTCTTCTCAAAGGGCACAGAGGCAGATTAATAAGTCCATTCATAGGTAGAGTCCACATGGGGAATGGATACCAGTCGCCCCCTTTTTGCAGCCACTGCTAATTTCTTGAATCCCTACTGCTTGGATTTAGGGTTGGAGAATAGCCCTGTTCCTGAGGGGAATGGAGAAGCCACAGGACTTTCACCTTATGCCAGTATTTTTTTTTTTTT
>NC_138375.1:131072063-131102280 GCF_054177405.1 Leptonychotes weddellii | reverse complement strand
CATTGTATATATATACCACATCTTCTTTATCCATTCATCTGTCGATGGACATCTTGGGTTTTTCCACAGTTTGGCTATTGTGGACATTGCTGCTATAAACATCAGGGTGCACGTACCCCTTCGGATCCCTACATTTGTATCTTTGGGGTAAATACCCAGTAGTTATGCCAGTATTTCTTAATAGGAGTGCTACTGACAGTTTGGGTGGGAAAAATCTTTGCTGTGCAGGGGTCTCCCTTATATTGCAGGATATTTAGCATCCTTGGATTCTGCCCATTCAATGCCAAGGTCACTCCCAGAAATGCCTCTTCACATTTCCAACTTGCACTCAGTTTGAGAACCATTGCTAGGCCAACAACTCAGTAACACATGAGAATTCTAGAATTTCGAGTCTATCACTTCTACAGGGTGGGGGGAGTCAAAGGTGATAGTTGCATGACTTTTAAGTTCTGTAGACATGTGTCTGTCAGTTCTTTTTGGAATGTGGGGGTTCTTAGTGCCTATTATCCCGAGCTTTGGGCTTTAGTTGAAATTGTGAGACAAGAGAGAGTCTTTCAACATCCTATTACAGGGTGATCGCAACATGTCTCCAAATGACATGTTTGCATAGACAGTATTATGTCTGGGGTTTCCTTTACATAGCTGGTCCCCTCCTGGTGTGTAGGTTCCAGTCAGACTCAATTGAAAAAGCTGCCCCTTTCCTATCTCCTTCCTCCAAGTTCTTATGGAGGACCCATTTGGTAGAACAGTATAGCGCTTATTCATCTATAAATACAAATCCTATCAGAATCATAATAATGAATTAAAAAAATATTTATTTATTTATTTATTTAGAGAATGAGCAGGGGGAGGGGCAGAGGGAGAGGGAGAGAGAGAATCCCAAGCAGACTCCACGCTGAGCGTGGACCCCAACATGGGGCTCAGTCTCATGACCCTGAGATCATGACCTGAGTCGAAATCAAGAGTCAGATGCGTAACTGACTGAGCCACCCAGGTGCCCCATAATAATGAATTTTTACGAAGTTTGTAGTTTTACAGGATCTTAAAAATAAAGCTAATGCTTTGTATTTGGTTGAACCAGGAAATGAGCACTCTCGTAGGTTAAAAACCACTGAATATTGGCAATTTTGCGTACTTCAATTTGATGCTGTTGGTAGATGCCACATTAATTTGAATGCAACCTTAGCATAAAGCAGTAGTGACTATGTTTTAGCAATTGAGACATTATGTTATTTACGAGAGGGACAGACTCAGATTTTATCTCTGTTCACTGTGAGTCAGTCTCATCTGAAGAATAGGCAAGATAGGAAGGGAGCCAATCTTTTATATTTGCATTATGTCCTGTAGTTTTAGAATGTTGTCATATGAATGATCTCATTTGCTCTTCAGACCACTCTAAAATCCACTTCACAGGGGCGCCTGAGTGACTCAGTCATTAAGCATCTGCCTTCGGCTCAGGTCATGATCTCAGGGTCCTGGGATCGAGCCCCGCATCAGGCTCCCTGCTCTGCAGGAAGTCTGCTTCTCCCTTTCACTCTCCCCCTGCTTATGTTCCCTCTCTTGCTGTGTCTCTCTCTGTCAAATAAATAAAATCTTTAAAAAATAAATAAATAAAATCCATTTCACAGAAGGATATTTGTGCTCCTTACAGGGTACAACAAAAAAATGAACAGTTTCCATCAGTGTATAAAACATCTAATCTCTTAATGGGATCTTCAGTTTTAGAAAGCCATTTTGCTAATACTTAGGATATTCTCTCAAATTGATTCTCTAATTAGTCTAAATATTTAAAATGGTTAAATAATAAATACCTTGTTATGATCATAGCGTTATATGTATTACACTTAATGGTTATTGGGGTTTTGATGAATAATTTCCACATCCTAAAACGTATGCTTTAAAAGAAATGTCTTTCCTGAATATCACCAATGCATACACCCAGTAAGAAAGATGTCAGTTTTCTTATAAAAGCCGTGAAGGGAGGAGGTTATTGGTTCTGGGAAGGGAATGTGGTTTAGGGGTCTCATCCTGCGGTTTTTGGGCTTGGCAACTTTGTGGGGAGGTTGTCATGGTGGAGCTGAGGTTGTAGCATTGGCTTGAAGATGAAAAGAGAAGGTCTTTTATGGGTAAGAATAAGTGAAACTAGCTAATGATAATTTAAAAAAAATCCTCAGATCTCTTATTTGTCGGTTATCTACAAACCAGGAGGTCTACCTCCTTATTCTAGAACATGCCAACCCATGGAATTCCACCGACGTGGATTTTTCAAGAAGGCAAGCTCTTTCACAAAGTGAATTTAACCTTTGTGTCCACCCATGTGGATTTGGAGAATGTACCATAGAGTGGAGCCCTTTAAATTTGAGTGTTATTTAACATATCTGTTGTTACTGCTGTAGCTACCTCTTTCTTCTCCTGGAGAAGGCCATGAGAATATTGAGGCTGTGTCTTTTATTCTCCTTGTTCTGGAAGAAGCTAGGATGTCATGTTGATCTGTTTGCGGTGAAACCCTTCTATTTGCCCTCAGTAATTGTTTCTGCTGGCCCTCCTTGTTGACTCCCCAGAGAAGCAGTCTCAAACCTCTGCAAACTTGGCCTCATCCTCAGTTCTGCTCTAGTCTTTCCGATGACCTCTAAAAGTCCTAGAAAATGCTGGGAGAAAAGAGGTCAAGGGACATTGGGCGAGTTCCAACCAGAGATTTATGTTTATAACAACTTAAAAGAAACAAAAGCATTGCATTTTATCATACACCCCTTGGCACGTGCATCTGTCTTTTGGATGTGACACGAGATAATTAACACGTAAATACCAATTAGAGTGCTTGGCACAGAGCAACCAGTTAGTGACTGTTTTTTATCTGTCTGTCTTTAATTAATAACCTTTGACCAGCAAAGATGGTTTAGAAAAATATTAGGTAACTCAGTTTCAGCAAATATGATGCTATAATGAGTTATGCTGACCTAATGTCCTTGTTCATTTGGTGGCTCAATTACTATAGCCAAAATATGTGTGTGGGATAACTCTAAACCAATGATAAAGCCTCAAATGACTCCTGTGGTCAGGCCACGTGGATGGACACACCTTTTACAGCTATTACCGTACCTTGGATTCAGTTTTCCTACTAGAGGCCACATGATCTCAATGTTACTGCCAAGGATACATCTCCATGAAAGTACCACGCAATTAGCGGATTTGCAGCTTCTCAACGATACCCGCTCAGTTTCACTGCTGCTGTGATTGGTCCTGCGTCCCTGGACTGACCGGGGACCAACACAGTCCCCCACCCTCTTCCGAAACCCAAGAAATAGCTTATGAGAGCCTTCCAACCTGGTGTAATACCACGCGTGATCTATGGTGCACGCCGGGGCCATCTTCAGGGAGAGGGTCGTGGAGGCTCTGACTCGACTAATACTTGCTTAGGGCTTGTGGGTTACAGATTACTTCTCATTTGCTGCCTCATTTTTTATCCTTACATTAAATCCATGAAGTAGACCCAGCAAGTGTTTTTATTTCTCTTTTATCCATCAAGTTGGACAGTATTGTTTGAGGATACTATTGTTTTTCTTTCAAATGAAAAGTATATGTCCAGCTCTTAAGTGAATTGAGAGAATGGCTAGTTCTAAGTGAAATGGCTAAGTTTCACCCTTTTATTTTTTTAAAGATTTATTTATTTCCTTTAGAGAGAGAGAGACAGAGAGTGAGCACGGGGCGAGGGGCAGAGGGAGAGAATCCCCAAGCAGACCCTCTGCTGAGCATGGAGCCCACTGCTGCCATGTGGCTCCATCCTACGACCCATGAGACCATGACCAGAGTGAAACCAAGAGTCAGACGCTCAACTGACCAAGCCACCCAGGCGCCCCTTGTTTACAATTAAAAAAAAAATTCTCTTAAGTCCCTGCCAAGAAGAGTGGGTACCTGGTAAATATTTGGCCAATGAATGAGTGAATGAAATGTGGAAGGCATCATTATGGATATTAATCGATATTCCACATTTGAAATTGGTAATCTTGTATCCTGTGTATTGACCAAACTGGACCATTGGCCAATTCCTGGATGTCACTTGCACCTTCCTGCCCCCTATGCTTTTGGTCACTCCATTTCCTCCGCCTTGATTATCCTTTACATCTCTATCAAAATTCTACCCATCCATTGGCCTGGACCAAATGCCATTATCTCCCTGAAATCTTCTTGGCTTCTTCATCACCATAGATGGAAATAATTGTATCTCAAAAGGTTCTCAGGGTGCCTAGGTGGCGTAGTTGGTTAGGGGTCCAACTCTTGTTTTGGGTCAGGTCACGGTCTCTGGGATGTGAGATGAGATCGAGCCCTGAGTGTTTGGCTCTGCACTCAGCATGGAGTCTGCTTAAGAGTCTCTCTCCCTCTGCTCCTCACCTCCCCCCAAATAAATAAATAAACTAAAAGAAAAAAAAAAGTTCTCATAGCACATTGCTTATGTCCCCTTAGGTCCTTACCATATTTTTCTTATAGTAAAGCATTACTGACCAAGGAGAAGAGGCTATAAAGCAACTAAAGCGTTCATTTGGGGTCTTAGGGATTGGACTGAAGTTCAAAGTGTGCCCTGGACACAAGCAGGGAGCGCAGGCTCATAAAGGCAAAAACTGCTAGGTTACATAACACATTTTGAAGGGAATTAGGATTGGTGCTGGCAGAGTTAAACTGACTAATGCACCAATGGCTATTTAGCTACGATGTTACATTATCTCTTTTTCCGTCCAAAGTTCCGGAAGGTGGGCCAGGTGCAATTGACAAGTTGCAATCGACAAAAGTCATTGGGGATGAACAGAATCACTGTAAGAAACACTGATATTCAGGGGCGCTTGGGTGGCTCAGCCGGTTAAGCGGCTGCCTTCGGCTCAGGTCATGATCCCAGGGTCCTGGGATCGAGCCCCGCATCGGGCTCCCTGCTCAGCGGGGAGTCTGCTTCTTCCTCTCCCACTCCCCCTGCTTGTGTTCCCTCTCTCGCTGTGTGTGTCTCTGTCAATTAAATAAAATCTTAAAAAAAAAAAAAGAAACACTGATATTCAGCCTAAAAACCTAGGGAGAGAATGCAGCCTTTTTCTGCAGACAAGAGTAAAATAGTAACTTAAAAAAATGTTTCTAGTTTGGATTTCAGCATGTGGCTCTCCAGTAGTCTCCAAATTATTCCTTTAACTCGCAAAGTCAACACGGCAACAACAGAAGCAAGCCTAGGATATTATCTCTACTCCAGGGAGTAGAAGGAACCAGAAAGAACCCCGCCAGGGGCTTGGCCTGGGGTGGGCGTGGGGCTGGAGCCTCCAAGAAGCTGGAGCCAAGGTGTGGCCTGCGGCAGCCCCTTTCTTCTCTTGTACTGTTATTCCAGGCAGTTGCCAGTTCGGGCTGATTATTTATAGATGGATTTGCAGTGTGACAAGCCTCAGGCGGCGAGGTTCCGGTGAAATCCGCATGACATTGCAGATTTCCTAGAGCCAGGGGAAGGAACCTGCGGGCAGCCAGGAACAATGCTCCCCTCGCCTCCCCTGTCCTTGTTTTTTCCCTTTTAACACACGTTTCCCAGGGGTTTGCAAACAAAGCAAAGCAAAACAAAACAAAACAAAACAAAAACCCCCAAAAAACAAAAACCACACACACACAAAACCAAACCACTGATTCATCTTAAAATGTGTGATGGTGAATTCCCTAGCGGCAGCTTCCTTCCCCGCAGAGACGAGTATTACAACCCGCAGAAATCTGGGTTACTGACTTGGAAACCAAGTAATAGGGATGAATGAATGGACCAGGGACTAAAGAGGCTGCACAAAAGGGAAACCCCTTCTTGACTGCATCTTTCATGCCGTTGGACATTAGGATGCCGGCAGACACAGCCCTTACGTTCAGGTTGCCCAGTAACCAGAGTATGCACAGATTTCCATTTTTACCTTAGTTCTGATTCAGGAAAGCCTTTTTTTTTTTTTTTTTTAAACAGAAGGATTAAAGAACACCCCCCACCCTCACCCTCCTCGTTAAGGTCGAACCAATCACTTTCACCTGTTGGTGGCTGAAGTGTTTCGAAGGACACGGTTGTTTTTAAACAGGTAAGCTGTTAGGCAATCGCCGGGGAAACATCAGGATGCAGACGGAGGAGGGTGGTAAGGTAAGAGGCAGCTGCACCCCTGCTTGGAGTTCAGGCGGCGGGTGGAACCCCACCTCCCCCACCCCACGCGCGTCCCCGGCGTGGGGGGGGGGTCCTCCGTCCCCCCCGCCCCCACCCCAGCGCATTAATCCTGCGGCTTCACCAATTCAGTCTCTTCTGCCCCCTTGCTGTGAATTTCCCTGTCCCTCCAAAACACCCAGGACTTAATCAGGGAGAGTCTCCCTGATTGCCCGGTTTTATTTTCTTTAAAAGCTTATTCTTAACCCAGCCTTTTCTAAAAGAGAAATCAGCTTTTTTGGTCTTTTTTTTAATGGGTGATTTTTAGCAATATAGTAAAACCGGACAAGGCAGAGTCCTCACTTCTCTCTCTCACAGAGAAGGAATATGGGGATTTAAAGCTTAAAATCTAGGTTAAGCGGTTTTCTTCCATTTGATGGAAAAGCAGCCAAACGGAGTGGCTTTTGAAATCCTACGGAGCAACGGCTAAATCAGCCTGCAGTCCCCTCCTGTGGTTAGGAATGAGCTCTCTGGACGGTGTGTGTGCCTCTGGGCTGGATGTGGCTGGATGTATGTGCCCCCGTGTACAGTTGGGGGTTCATTGTGTGTAGATGGTGTCATTATGAATCTATGCGGACCCCTGACAGGAAGCTTACTCTAATGCTCTGCCCTTGAGAATGGCCATCAGTATTAAGCCAGGCTGTTTAAGGCAAGGCTAATATTTTTCCTATAAGGCAAACAACAGTTTAGGAAACCCCACAGAGACCAATCCTAGCGCTTGCCTAGTGTGAGTGGGGCAGGAAAGACCCACCTGCGATCTGTTGTCTTTTCATGCTGCCTGCCTGGGAAATTTGTCCTTTAAAATCCCAGCCATTTTTTTCAGAGCTCTGTTGGAATGAATGCCGAAGCAAAAGGAGCCTTGGGCTGACTGGTAGCTGTCTTTAGCACTTTGATGATCACGGAGATCATTTCTATCAAAAACCCTGGACCTTTGCAAAAGTCACCTGACATGAGCCGAGTACCATAGCTGAGTGTTTAGTGGGATACTTGAAGTCACTAATAACCGCATGTCAACGTCCTCTTGGTTGAATTAGCAGAACCTGCCAGGAGACAAGTAACCCCCAAGTAACCTGCCAAGTAACCTGCCAGGAGACAAGTAACCCCCAAGGCTGGGTGTTTTGTGACGTGTTTAGCCCTTGGTTCTCCAGTGGTAGAGATGCTTTTTGGGTTAGTTATAAATTCCTCGTGGGCAACAGTTAGAGTATGTTACAAAATGTTGTTTCTTCTGCAGCATTGCTCTAGGGATGAAATCTGGGTAAGATGAGTGTCAGGGTTAATGCAGATGGGGAAAAAGATGTCACAAAAAAAGCAAAAATGTCCTGAAATGGTACTTGAGTGGGGGTGGTGACGCTCCATAGTCCTCTAGGTAAAGGAGGCAGTCAGCGATCATTGTGGGTATTTCTATATGCTTGTGTGTATTTGTGTACCTGTGTGTGTGTATATATATATTTGTGGGCACAAATGTGAATACGTAAGCACATATATAAACCTCATTTTTCGCGTGAGTGGACTACATTCTCTCACTCTCAGAGCTTGGATTCCCTCGAAATGAGGGAACTGGGATCAACCCAGCTGGTCCTCTGAAGGAATGTCTGACTGCAGAGTAGTCAGGTTGGCCAGGCTGTGCACTTTCACTGCATAGGGTGTCCTCAGTAAAGCTGTGATGAACTGAATTGTGTGGGAGAAGGTGGGTGGGAGTGGGGAGAAGAGAGTCGGGAGAGCCAAAGGCTGAGCTTCTCGTCTGGTGGGGAGTACAAAATGTTGGCTCCCGGGGTCCCTGGGTGGCTCCGTTGGTAAGCATCTGCCTTCGGCTCAGGTCATGATCCCAGTGTCCTGGGATCAAGCCCCGCATTGGGCTCCCTGCTCGGCGGGAAGCCTGCTTCTCCCTCTCCCACTCCCCCTGCTGTGTTTCCTCTCTCGCTGTCTCTCTCTGTGTCAAATTAAAACAAACAAACAAACAAACAAAAAACTTAAAAAAAAAAAAGTTGGCTCTCAGGGAGTTGAAATGCCAGAAGCAGAATCCGCAGATCCAGAGGCTAAAGTGCGCTTCCCAGCAGACAGACTCCACCTGCCCACTTCAATTCCAAGGACCCCACAGGAAAAGCTTTACTTTAGATTAAGGGGAAGGTAGTCTTGTTACCCTCGATGGCCATGGCCACAGTCTATGTTTTCTCCACGGCTTGCCACTCTTTTTCCGCTCTAAGAAAAAAGGAAAGGGTGAATCGCTTTGACTCCAAGGTGACCATGTTGCTGTCGGTTGGGTTCCAAGCTCCCCTCCACCACTTTGGGGCTCAGATCAGCAGAGAAATGGTTTTTATTGAGACATGAGTCCTAATCCCCCAGGAGCAGAATGTACAATTTCACAGCTTGGACACGTTGTGTGCGGGCTGTCAGCCTCGGTTATGCTGGGGCTCCTGAGGATGCTCTCAAGGTTGTGTCTGTTTGCCAGTAATAACAAAGATGGTAACGACTCTGTAGTAATTTATCATATCGTGCCCCCTCTTTTTTTTTTTTAAAAGATTTTATTTATTTATTTGAGAGAGAGAGAATGAGAGAGAGCACATGAGAGGGGGGAGGGTCAGAGGGAGAAGCAGGCTCCCCGCCGAGCAGGGAGCCTGATGCGGGACTCGATCCAGGGACTCCAGGATCATGACCTGAGCCGAAGGCAGTCGCTTAACCAACTGAGCCACCCAGGCGCCCTATCGTGCCCCCTCTTAAAGCCGTCTCTGGTTCTGGTGTCACGTGAGACTTTTGTGGAGGAATAAAATCATGTGGCCAGGTAAACACGTACAGTATTTCTATTTGGTTTGCCTTCCTGTCTGGTTTCCCCAGCAGGCTCTCTGTTCACAGTGAGCATGGGGTAAAGATGGAAGCTGAGGAAAAATGATAATGGGATGCAAGCTGTCCTTGTTCCCCAGTGACTTGGACGAATGTCAGCGAACTTTTAGCTAGTGGAGAAAAGAGGGTTGAAGCAGAAAGTTTTTGGAGGGGGGGCTTTTCACTGTACTCTATCCTTTGTGAATTCAAGCCCCACATTGGATGTAGAGCTTAGCTAAAAAAAATTATGTCAGGGCTCCTAGCTCCTCAGTTGGTTAAGTATCGGACTCTTGATTTCAGCTCAGGTCATGATGTCAGGGTTGTGAGATTGAGCCCTGTGTTGGGCTCCACATTGAGCGTAGAGCCTGCTTAACATTCTCTCTCTCCCCTTGCCCCTCCCCGGTTCCCCCCTCCCCTAAGCTCATATGTGTGCACGCATGCTCATTCTCTCTCTCTCTCTCTCAAAAAAAAAAAAAAAAAATTATGTCCCATAAGTGCCTAGAAGTTGGGAGGGTAATAGTGGGTCAGATGAAACGCTCAGATCCTTGATACACCTGTGCCCTTTGGGGATCGGTTCTGTATGAGCTGTTTCACAGATGGGAGGGGGTCATTATCCCTCAGGAATATTCAGGAAGGCATTGGGGAAGACTTTGAGAACCTATGTCCTAGGGACCCTAAAATGTCTCAAAAATCACAAAATTGTTGTGGCAGAAAGTGTCAACCTTGAAGACCCTTAATGAGGTCGGGTAGGAGAGTATTTTGGGCTTCCCTGTGTAGAGGTTGTATGAAACTGTAGAAACAAACATATGTGATCTAAATATCATGTCCACTGCAGTCAAGAAATTTCCCACTTGTTGTAAATCTGGCTTGATTATAGGAAATGAGAACACACACTTTAGGGTCTTCAGCACCTATATTCGGCTTCTGAGGTTATGGAGAGTCAGAAGAAATATGATGCATCTCTTTCTAGTTATTCAATGCACAATTAAAAAAATTTATTTATTGATTTTTAAATTATTTTTTGATTTTAGGTAGGCTCCACACCCAACAAGGGGCTTGAACTCACAACCCCGAGATGAAGAGCTGCATGCTCTACCTACTGAGCCAGCCAGGTGCCCCTTGATGCAGTTTTTATTTTTGCAAGAGCAGTTGGTCAATTGTTAACTTATCAGTTAGCTTTTCCCATGGGTCCCTAATATTTCTTTCTCTACTTCACTTCCCTCAAAAGCAATGAAATTTGGTGATAGAAGAAGAGTGTATATGAGGAGTGTCTTTATTATTAATTATTATTTAAGCTTAGAGAAGGAAGGTATCCATTTTTGATCAAGATTATGTTGTATTTAACTAAAAAAAATTTTTTTTGCCGTCTCATGACTGTGCAATCTAGAGAGATTTCAAAGTCTTGACTTGAGCACATGCAGTAATTAGGAGGTATTACTAGGTTAATTAGAAGCTGTGCCTCTTAATGATTCAAAATTGTTCAGGGGAGAAAATTGCAAGAGAAGGGAGAGCACAGGGGGAGGATTTGTCTCTAAAAGCTGCTCTCCCGTGAAGGTCATGCTATTGTTATGCATGTGTTCCCGTTAGAAATGTTCATCATGCCTGCTTTGTATCGGCTGTCTTCAGTGAACAGTAATGTATTTATTAAAATGATTTCTGTTCACTGACTATGTTAACGTGAAAGCACGAAACCAGCTTTGACCCTGACATTATTGGTTAATTGGTCTCCTTGAAATCCAGTCCTCCCCCAGATACTCTATCTCCTGGACTGATGTCTGCAGGTCCCTCTGGCTGGATCCTCTTCTTTTATCTGCTCTTGCTGTGTGGCTGGATCTGGCGGCTCCCCGCATGGTGTCCCGATGTCTAGAACCCACTTTTCTAGCCTAGACCTTTCTCCGGAATCCCTGACCCCCACATGTGCCCAATGCCTCGCTAGCCTCCCCAGAGGCATCATATCCCCTGGGAATTCATATCCACCCCTCTCCATGCATCTCAACTGGGACCCTTCTCTCCCCCTCATTCAGCAAATCCATTCAGGCACCAAATCCTGTAGATTGTCTCTCCTATCCCCCTTTTCAGTTCTGTCACTGCTACTATTGGTCCCTTGGCCTAGGTCTGCCCCAGGGCCTCAGGAGCACGAACGTTCCCCTTTTCCTCACCTTTGGTTCCTTCCATGCTGTGGAACCAAGCTGTAAACTACGCCTGGTGTTATGGAGATGGTGTGTTGTCCACATGGACTGGATTGGAACCCTTCGGAGCTGCGATGCCATGGAACATCCTAGCACGTTGGTAGTTCCCATCTGGGACCTCCCTGGGGCAGACTTGTAGAGCTACCTATTTGCATGTGACCTTCTGCTTCCCATTCCTTGTATTTTCATATTTATTTTATTTTATTTTTTAAAAGGTTTTATTTATTTATTTTTAAGAGAGAGAGAGAGAGAGAGCACGCCCACGAGTGGGGGGAGGGGCAGCAGGAGGGGAGAAGCAGGCTCCCCGCTGAGCAGGGGACCCAATGTGGGGCTCGATCCCAGGACCCTGGGATCATGACCTGAGCTGAAGGCAGATGCTTACCCAACTGAGCCACCCAGGCACCCTTGTATTTTCATACTTGATAAAGGGTGCGCCCAGTATCCTTATTTGGCACCTACCCAGCTGTTCCTTCCTTGGTCGTAACCTCTAATAACCCAAAGGCCAGTTGATTTCCTTCCAAATGGTTTGCTTCTGCAACCAAAACTTTGTAAGGAGTAGATGCTCCCCTGTTCATTATATTTCTCTGAAGTTAGCTGTAATTGACCCATCTTTTTTCGTTTTGTTTTCTCCTTCTTTCTCCTCCTCCTCC
The DNA here is from genome assembly GCF_054177405.1 of Leptonychotes weddellii. Lineage (NCBI taxonomy): Eukaryota > Metazoa > Chordata > Mammalia > Carnivora > Phocidae > Leptonychotes > Leptonychotes weddellii. Next base: position 131,090,437 of record NC_138375.1, on the reverse strand, counting down.
TTCTTTTTCTTCTTTAACTCTCCATATACTTTTGGTTTGGTTTTGGCAGAGGCTCTCCCCACCCTTTTTTAGACAGGGTGGGGGGCAGAGGGAGAGGGAGAGAGATAGAGAGAATCTCAAGCAGACTCCCTGCTGAGCAGGGAGCCTGACATGGGGCTTGATCCCAGGACTCTGAGATCATGACCTGAGCCAAAACTAAGAGTCAGATGCTTAACCGACTGAGGTGCGCCCTTCGTTTTTCTTTTATACTTTACTGCTCATCATTCTGTCACTTATTTCTGTTAATACTGCACACTCCCTATTTTTCTGCTTAGTTTGTCTCCACTTTTCTTTCTTTTGTTTTTTTAAGATTTTATTTTTAAGTCATCTCGACACCCCACGTGGGGCTCGAACCTACAACTCTGAGATCAAGAGTCAGGTGCTCTACCGACTGAGCCAGCCAGGCCGCCCTGTGCTTTTCTTCTCTGTTACAGCTACCTGATTTCGCTTAGACCCTCTTCTTTCTGTGAGGTGAATAGTGGGTCTTCCTGGCTCCAGTTTTGTGCCCTCCCCCTCCTTCCACATTTTGGAGTCCGAGGGAGCTCTTTGTCTTAGTGTACAAGGCCCTTCATCTATCTCTCCCACCCTCGTTTCCTGTACTGACCCACCTCGCAACTTCTGTTCCAGCCATAAGGAACTGTTCGTGGATCTTTAAGTTTAACAGCTGCTGTGGATCCTTCTGGAACCTCTGGTTGCTCCTGTTTGCCCTCTCTCTGTAATGCTCTTCACCATCCACTCCATCTAGTTGCCTTAACTAACCTACTCCGTTTTCAAAACCCCGTCCGTGGTGTGAACTCAAGAATCCTTTGCCTTGAAGACCTTCCTGTTCCCTCCCACAGTAGAATTGTGGTTCCTCACTTAAGTCCCCGCTGTGTCCTGCATGTGCTTCTCAAGAGCATTAGGTCACACTATGGAGCGTGATGGAATCGAACCCCACACCACACGGTCCCTCCTGAGTTCGAGGATCTGTTCGGAGCGCTTACCCAGATCACTTGCCGGTTACATATCTGTCTCCCCATTGGGCAGGGAAAGTCTTAAGTTTTTATTTTAAAATTATTAGCTTTTATTTTATTTATTTTTTAGAATATTTTATTTATTTATTTGAGAGAAAGAGAGAGAGCACAAGCAGAGGGGAGTGGCAGAGGGAGAGGGAGAAGCAGACTTCCTGCTGAGCAGGGATCCTGACTTGGACTTGATCCTGCTTCGGTTTCTAAGACCAATCCCTCTGCTTGCGTTCTGGAGTCACCCTCTCTCACTTTCTCAGGGACCATGTTTCTACAAGTATTTGCTTTATTTCTTGCATCTTCTAGTGCGGTGGTAAACAGCTCATATTGTTGGTTTTCAAATCTTGGCTCTGCAACTAACAAACAGTGTGACTTTGAGCAGATTAATGGACTTCTCTGTGTCTTTCTAAAATGGTGATAGTTTTGATAATTAAATGAGCAATATAAGGAAGTATGGGGGCCAGTGCCTGGCCCTGTGTAAATGCTGAGTAAATGTTAATTAGCAGATTATTAAAAATCATTTGCGGGGCGTGTGGGTGGCTCAGTCGGTTAAACCTCCCACTCTTGACTTTAGCTCAGGTCATGATCTCAGGGTCGTGGGATCAAGCCCTGTGTCCAGCTCCATGCTCAGTGGGGAGTCTTCTAGAGATTCTCTCTCTCCCTCGCCCTCTGCTCCTCCCCTTGCATGCTCTCTCTCTCTCTCAAATAAATAAATCTTAAAAAAAAAATCATTTTCTGGTGCCTGGGTGGCTCAGTCGTTAAGCATCTGCCATCGGCTCAGGTCATGATCTCAGGGTCCTGGGATTGAGCCCCGCATCGGGCTCCCTGATCTGTGGGGAGTCTGCTTCTCCCTCTGCCTCTGCCCTTCACCCCGCTCATGCTCTCTCTTTCTCAAATAAATAAATAAAATCTTTTTAAAAAAATCATTTATGGGGCGCCTGGGTGGATCAGTCAGTTAAGCCCCAGGGTCCTGGGATCGAGCCCCACATCAGGCTCCCTGCTCCATGGGAAGCCTGCTTCTCCCTCTGCCACTCCCCCTGCTTGTGTTCCCTCTCTCGCTGTGTCTCTCTCTGCCAAATAAATAAAATCTTTAAAAAAAAATAATAAAATAAAATAAAATCATTTACAACAGCATATAAAAAAATGCCTCATTGTCATCATTGTCCTGCATTAACAAATATCCCTTGGGTTCTTGTTCCCCTCCGGCTCCTGCCTCATTTTCATCTCTGCTTTGCAGCAAAAGTGGTTGAAAGAGTTGCTTGTACTTGCTGTCTTGTTCTCATTTTCCTTTCTCTCCTTAACTCAATGGATGGGGCTTCATCCAGACCGCTCTAGTGAAGCAGCTCCTGGTCACAGTCACCAGTGATTTATACCTTGTCAGGGTCCATTGTCCATTCCCTCTCCCTTTGTTCCCACCACTGACCTCTCAACAGCGATGGACATGGTTGATGATTCCCTCCTCGAAATGCTTTTCTTCTTTGGGCTTCCGTGACATGGTAAGCCTGGTTTTCCCCACCTTTTGGGCCCCTCCTCCTCAGTCTTGATGCTCCTCAGCAGATCTCTGAAAGTAAGAGTCCTCCAGGCGCTCAGTCTTTGGTCCTGTTCTTTATCCAGATTCTCTTCCTCCCTGATCCGACCTCATCCCATGACTTCAGATACCAGTTATGTGTTGGAGAATCCTCAAATTGTTATTTCTAGCCCCAAATCTCTTCCCTGGGCTCCCCACTCAGATATCGAACTGGTTCTTACCATAGGAATGCCTGTTAGGCATCTGGGATGTAATATGTCCAAAATAGAACCATTCACTCCTCTCCTCCCAAGTCAACCCCCCTCCCCCTGGCCCCCCAGGTAAATGGCACACAATCCAGTCTTGGCTACAGCCTGGGCTTGCTCCTTCACTGCTTTCTTACCTCGATGACCAATTAGTCAAAGTCCCTGCAATTGGTACATTATTTCCAGTCCCCGGCTCTGCTTTTCTGCCCCGTCTTTCTCAAGCATAAATCAGATCATATCACCTTGCTGAAAACACTCGAAAACGTCCATTATACTTAGAATAAAATCCAGGTTCCTTGACATGACCTAGAATCTTGTTCTTTCCCAGCTCTGGGACCTCACATTCTTCTGCTTTCTCCCTTGCTCTCTTCACTGTAGCCGCGTTGGATTTCTTTGACCTTGAGCGTGGCAAGCTTTTTCCAGTATCCGGGCCTCTGCACAGGTTTTTCTTTACCCAGATCTTTACGTGGCTCCTGCCTTCTCATTACAGATATCCTCTGAAGTATAGCAGTAGGTATCGACAGAATTGTCTATATTTATTTAGAACTCTCAATTTAAAGATGACCTCTTTCATGGCTCTGTATTTTATTTTTATAACTGATGGAATAGAGGTCTAACTTCCTTTTCTCCCCCAGTTTGGCCAGTCATCCCCATGCCATTTATTTAAGAGACAACCAGTTTCTACACTGATTTGAGATGCCAACAGTGGACCCCCTAGATGATTTGTACTGGCATTTTTAAAAAAATATTTATTTGAGAGAGAGAGCACACGAGTGAGGGGCAAGGGAGAGGGAGAAGCAAGGAGCCTGATACAGGACTTGATCCCAGGACCCTGGGATCACGACCTGAGCCGAAGGCAGACGCTTAACGACTGAGCCACCCAGATGCCCCTGTACTGGCATTTCTTGCAAATCCGAAGGAACGTATTAGTGAACAGCTCTGCCTATCTTGTAAACGTTATAAGAAACATCCGAGTGGGGGTGCCTGGGTGGCTCAGTTGGTTAAGCGACTGCTTTTCAGCTCAGGTCATGATCCTGGAGTCCTGGGATCGAGTCCCGCATCGGGCTCCCTGCTCGGCGGGGGGTCTGCTTCTCCCTCTGATCCTCTTCCCTCTTGTGCTCTCTGTCTCTCATTCTCTCTCTCTCAAATAAATAAATAAAATCTTTAAAAAAAAAAAAAAAAGAAACATCCGAGTGAAGTGCCTATTAACTAACCTTCTTATCTGGGAAATGATTTTCTCACCCCTTCAGCTCAAAATCTTGTGATTCTAGGCCTGGGCTTCTTCAAAGCTTTTCCCTTATATTTTCGAATGAACTCTACTCGAGAAAGTCTATAGTTTCCATACGACATTCTTTGCTTTCGAGATTAGAGTATAGAAATTCAACCACGTATAAGTATTTCTTTCACTGGAAAAGCAGTAGGTATCTGTCAAAACCCAAGATGTGGTGTTTATATTCCTCAAGGTTCTAAACTTTCCCTCACATCCATCTTTGTTCCCTTTTTTTACCTCAACTTCCTACATTTCTTTTTAAATATGTGACCAGACCACATGTTGGTAATTGTGGATGCTCTGGAGGTATGCCAGAATCGTGCAAAGCTTTACTTTTCTTCCCCTGTTAGTGCTGGAAATTTCTGATTTTTGGAAGGAAACTGAAATGCAGATATATCAATGTTTTCTCAAGGTCCTTCTCCCCCCCCCCCCAAATCACTGTGCTGAATTTGTACCTTATTTGGACAATTTCCATATTGAAAGGCTCAGAAGGCTCTACTGTGTGAGTTCTCTTTTGCTCTCTGAGGAAAAGGTCTAAACATTTTAAATGGAAATAGCAAGCCTCTTATGTAGGAAGCGTGGCTGTAGAGTAGAATGACATTTTGATAACAGAAAGCAAGAGAACTCCCGAACAGAGCCTGGCTTCCCTATTCTCGGTGCTAAATAAATAATGCATTTTTCAAAGCCCGTGTCTTTGGATGCAAACCTACTTTTTGGTAAAAGAGAAAGGCATTTCGACTCTATTATTGGCCTTTGGATTGTTTCTGTTTTCCACCAATGCTGAAATTGCAGTCAATTAGGTACTTTTTCTTGTGACAGATTGGAAACCAGAAGGGAGCTGATGAATTCAAACAGAGAAATACGAGCTAAAAATGTCTTTAAAGCCCTTCTTTGCACATTTTCTCTTTAGAATTTATAGAGTACATTAATTTTCTGATATAATGAATTATGAGATGCTTAGCCTTATGTAAAGTTAATAGAAGGTGTGTTTTATTTCGAATCCCTACCTATTTTTTAGTTTATTTATTTTAATCATGTGTGTTCTGTTTTTTTTTTTTTTAAAGATTTCATTTATTTATTTGAGAGAGAGAGAATGGGAGAGAGGGTATGTGAGAGGGGGGAGAGTCAGTGGGAGAAGCAGACTGCCCGCCGAGCACGGAGCCTGATGCGGGACTCGATCTAGGGACTCCAGGATCATGACCTGAGCTGAAGGCAGTCACTTAACCAACTGAGCCACCCAGGCGCCCCATGTGCGTTCTGTTATACAATCAGTGGCCTGGACTCCCTTGCCTCCTTCACAATCAATGCCTGGTGTTTCTGTTTTTGTTTTTGTTTTTTTAACACTTGATTCCTCTTGGATGATCTATGATAGCTAACCTTTTCTGAGTTTGCAGCACCATCTGGATTTCTCATTCAGAGTCCCTGGAGTGCAAATGATACGTTTCTTTTTATGGTTGGGCATAATTTTTTGGGTTCCCGATGGGCACAACTCCTGTCTCAATATCTTCATTTTGAAATAGATATTTTAAATCCACTACATATCAATCTGGCCAAGCAGTGCTCGTGTTTGAAACATTTAGTGAGTGGGGGATGTGGTGGACGATTTTGGTGTCCTGACCCAATCCCCTTTACCCACGAATTTAAAGATTATTTATTTTATTTGTCAGAGAAAGAGAGAGAGCATGTGTGTGTGCCTGCACACAGGTTCCCCACTGAGCAAGGTGCCCGATGCGGGACTCCATCCCAGGACCCTGGGATCATGACCTGAGCCGAAGGCAGACGCTTAATGACTGAGCCACCTAGGCATCCCAATTTGCCCCTTCTCTCTTCCTAGCCATCAGACCAATAGCTAAGGTCAAGCCTTAGCATGACCCGATGGGGAGAGGTTAGGTTTGCTAGTGGAGGGGAGGGGTGTTAAATGCAGAAGGTGCCACGGGACCGACTGGCAACCAGGAGAGCATGCTGGGGAGTGAATAGTGAGGTGTTGGATTAGGGGATGGAATTTAAAGTTGTATAGGGGAGATTTTTTTTTTTTTTAAACTATAAGATACTCTTCTTTGATATAGGATTTAACAGCCTGGCAAGGACCCTGGAGATAAGTCTAATATTCTGCTGGGATGGGTCTTGGAAGCTTGGAAGACAATATGGCCCCACTAAATTGGGTAGAGAAGCCGGAATTGCTAGGAATGACTCTGTAAGATTTCCAATGAAGCCTTTCCCTTAGCTCACACCTGCCTTGACTTCACGGGAGGTCCCCTACACTCAGCTGTTGAAGGTGGGAAAACCTGAGCCAGGTTCATGGATGAGTAGCCCTGCTATATTTGGTGAAGGTGAAAATTCATTCCTCTCATATCTTATTCCCGCTGAGGGGTGGTTTTGATACACAGCATTGTGGGGAAATACTACCTATGGGCAGAGCTTTGGGCAGTGTAGTCATTCGCTGTGTGGAAGGAGAAGTGGCCCCAGGTAAGGATATATAAGGATTGATGAGCAGCGGCAATGGCTTAGCTAATTAGTCAGGGGCCTGAGGGATTTTTGGGAGGAGGCACATGGTTGGACATCTGGGAGTAGACTTGAAGTGTGAATTATGCACGCTAGCATGCCACAGACAGCATCTACTGGGCAATAGTCACTGGCCACGGGGACACAATGACTCAGCCAGTTGATGTCAGCCAACCTTTTTTGCTGGCCATCCCAGTGCTTGGGCAATGAGCTTAATGAATGGAGTAATCACAGTGGGAGTACAAAGGCTAGGTAGGGACCCATCAGTGTGGGTTCTCTCCATTTAGACTTAGCTAACTGCCGCTGCCTGATGCTGAGCTCCTGATACTCCTCAAGGTGAGCAAATTGCCACTTGGTGGCAAATGGATTAAATTGAACTTCTACACTAGAAGGAGCAACACTTCATTGTGGCTGGGATAGACACTCTGATTATGGGTTTGACCTTTCCACCAGTAACGTCTCCATCAGAACCGCTGTTCAAGGGCTTAAAGAATGACTCACCATCACTGGGTCCTGCATGGCATCATGTAGCACCAAGGGACACACTTTATAGAAAACAGGGTGTGCAGGAGGTATATGACCATGGGATGCATACTTCATCCCTTATCATTCAGAGGCTGCTGGACTGATGTGTCAGTCAAGTCCTCCAGGAAATAGATGCTTCTGAGAATGAGCATTGGAAGTGGATATAAAGCTTTTGAAAGATTAAAGGGGGATGAAACGGGATCAGGTATGGAAAGCTTTCAGGCTATGATGGAACCTCACATCTGTGGAAAAAGAAGAGAGGAAGGAGGATGGGGGATGGCAAGGTGCAGACCTCGATGGCCATCTGACAAAGTCAACAGGGCAATGGTTGCTTCTAGAGCCCCACCCTGGGCAGAGATGCTTAGTCGTGGGCTGATGGCAGCCTGGGAAGAGTGTGGCCTCCAATCAAAAGCTGAGGCAGATCTTGAGGGTGCTGTCAGCCAGAGGATGTCCCCTGGATGCACTCCTTGAAGCTGAACAGCAAATTCTTTCTTGAAGGGAGGTTTGAGTGGCATCCTTCCATGGCTGCCACCATTGACACCCTATGTCTTATGGATCCACACGCTCAAGGGGCAGGTCCCTCAGGGTTCCAGCTGGCTCTGTTCATGTGGGGAGACTTAGCAGCAGGGAGGTGGTGGGACAGTCTTGGGGCTGCCTCTGGTAGTCATCATTTTCCTCTTACACTATCCATTCTAAGTTCCCCTGTTTTCAGCGGTCCTCGGTGCTTTACCAGGGAGTGTGACCCAGGCCCTCATTCTGGAGGGGTCTGAGCTCCTGGTAGTCTGTCCTCCTCTGGTTGGGGCTGTCGTGCTTGTCCATTTACATTCACAACTGGACGGACGAGTCCCAACGGGTATCCTCGTGGATCACCTGAATTCCACACATATTCCTCCTCGTCTCCATCTCCACCTGATAATCAGGGGCAATCACAACTGCCCTGGTGGTGAGTGCTCTTCTTGTCTGTTGTTCCCTGGACACCAGGGGTTCAAAGGACCCAGGATGCAGTCTCAACCTGCAGTTCGCGGAGACCTTTGCTGTGTTCTCTGGCAAGAGCGTGCCCCCCATCTGTGGACCAGGACGTTTAGCCCTGAGCCTAACAGTGCCCAGAACTGAAATGCTGCAGTGGGATATTGGGAATGAAGATAAAGGGGCGATTTCTGCTTCTGTGCCTTGGTTCCTGGATCCATGTATTCTTCTTAGAGATCTCTGATGCCATGTGGATACTGCATCCTGAAGACGGCACATCCTCACTGAGAACTGACTGGGAGCCTGTGCTCCAGCTTGAGGGATATTGTCACCGTGGACGGCAGGGGCAGAACTCATGGTTGCATACAGTAGGGGTAAACAAAAGGCTGCGTACTGAGAATCACGCTGCCCGTTTCTCTTCTCAGACACCGATAACCAGGGAGGAGAGGGGAAGTGTTCAGATAAAAAATAAATAAATAAAAAATTCCTAATACTGATATTTGGACGTACCTCAGTAAATGCCCAACTCTCTGCTGGTGGAGAGATATTTTTAAAAATCAGATTATAGGGGCACCTGGGCGGCTCACTCGGTTAAGCATTTGACTCTTGATATCCGCTCAGGTCTTGATGTCAGGGTCGTGAGTTCAAGCCCTGTGTTGGGCTCCATACTGGGCTTTAAAAAAAGAAAAATCAGATTATCTGGTTATGTTTGAACATTTGAAAAGTAATACTGGTAGGCATTTGACAGATACAAAGGAGCATGTGAAGAAAAATTAAGCACAGTACCTAGAAAACTAGCATAGTATTTTGAAAACTAAGGAGATCCTGTTGTTGTTGTTATTGTTTTTTAACACACCTACCAACTTCTGAATTTAATTATTTATAGGGTTTATAGCCTCCTACTGGAATGTCAGAGCCAGGGGGCCACGGGGCTTTGGTTACAACTCTATTCCAAGTGTTTAGCATGGGAGCTGGTGCACAGGGGAGTTTAACTAACAGTAGTTGAATAGTTGAACACAAAAGCAAGCTATTCTTGTTTATAATCTAGAAAACCAATATAATATAGGAAAACGTGGATATAAAACCAAACCCTATTATAACATGATTTAATAGTCATGTAATACAATATTAGAAGTCACAACACAGGACGCCTGGTGGCTCAGTCACTGAGCATCTGCCTTCAGCTCAGGTCATGATCCCAGGGTCCTGGGATCGAGCCCCGCATCGGGCTCCCTGCTCAGTGGGGAGCCTGCTTCTCCCTCTCCCTCTGCCTGTCGCTCTGTCTACCTGTGTGTGCGCTCTCTCTCTTTGTCTCTCTCTCTCTCTCTGTGTCAAATAAATGAATGAAATCTTTAAAAAATAAAAAATCACAACATGATTACCTGTAACAATATAACAAGTAACATAAATATATAATTATAATCTGAAATAGAAATATTTTGTAACAAATGGAATCAAATAATATTTTACTGTTTATGTTATAATTAATATATATTCACTAGATTGCATTATGATTATATAATTAGCATAATATCATATGCACTTCAATTTGATATAATTATAACATACTACAATTTTTTTATTTTTTATTTTTAAAAATTTATTCATCCATTTTAGAGAGAGAGAGAGCAGGTGGAGGGGCAGAGAGAGGGAGAGAGAGAATCTCAACTAGACTCTGTGCTGAGCATGGAGCTTGATGTGGGGCTCGATCCCAGGACCCTGAGATCATGATGTGAGCCGAAATCAAGAGTCGGGCTCTTAACTAACTGAGCCACCCAGGTGCCCCATTCACAATAGATTTAAATGTAAGTTGTCACGTTATACTGATTTGGAGGTTTGTAGATAGGTGGTAGGAATTTAAAAGCTAAATTAACATTTCCCATATTTGGAAATCAGTCAATAACATACCAAATTTTGAAGTGAGCAAATGGCAGAAGAAACATATTATTTAGAAACATGGAAGGTGAACACTGGAAGAAACACTTGGCACAGTTGAAACTGTTAGATCCTGGGAAGTCGAGTGGACATTTGGGGAAAGTGAGAGAAGTGTGTGTGGTTTCTCTCAATTGGCTTTGTAGTGTGTCTGATTCCTCAACTCTGTGTTTGGATTACATTGATAAAAATACCCATTAAATAAATCAATTCTCCAAACAGTTCATTTGAACAAGGTGCCGTGCACTTTTTGTGATCATCTCAGACATATTCCTAGACTTTCTGAGGACCGTGGAATCCAGTCGCTGGGGCGGCTTATGCCCTCTGTGCTTTCCAGAACAATACTTGAACAGGATCTCTTTTAAGCATTTGCAAATGGGGCTGTACAAGCGAAGAATGTAGAATTTCTTCTGACATCCGGAGTTAAGATGAACTTGCATTTTACAATGGAATCTGTTCAGATGAATATTTGGATTAATTTGTGCTCGTGTATGGAAACAAAATGTATGCTATTGAGAAATGCCAGGGTATATGTTCTGTTTCTTTTTTTTTTTTTAATTTTAATTTTTTTTTATTCTTATGTTAATCCCCTACATTACATCGTTAGTTTTAGATGTAGTGTTCCATGATTCATTGTTTGTGTTCTGTTTCTTTTAAAATGAGTTAGCAGGAGAGGTCCTGCGGATAGATTTCAGGACAGATACCCGCATATGCTGACAATATCTGCCCAGATCTCCTCAGTGTCAATTCCATTGACCTGTGCACTGCTTTCTCTCAGGAAGGACTGTCCTTGAGGCCACTAGAGATACCTTTGCTTAGTGCAAGGAGAGCAGGGAGTGCCTGGGAATCCAGTGCCCCCAGACCCAGCCCTTACCTGGTGAAAGGCAGGTGTGAGACAATAAATACTCAGTGTCCCTTGCTCCTGATGGGACAGTGGCTTCCACTGTCTCCAGAGGTCCCCCCGCCCCACCTCTTCCTCCTGTGGGGTTGAACGAATGCTAATTCTCTAAGACTTGGTGTGAAATCTCATCCTTGCATGGCTTCCTTCCCTATCCTGTCTCCTCCTCTACTCCCCCACTGTTTGTTCCTCAGAATACTTCCTAATAAATCAGTTTCACACAACTCCGCATCTCAGGGTCTGCCTCTGGGGAAGCCGATCTCAGACACTTACCAGATGGAGGTAGAATTGGAATGACAGAGCGACAGATTGTTGTATGATGATCCTTAGGAAGTTTCCAGGCTCTGACTTTCCTCTGATGACCGATCCTGCTTTCTGTCCCCACAAAACTGCTGCATGGTCTTCTGTAGGGTTTTCAGGTTGCGGGGGTGGGGGGGGCGTTGTGGGAAAATTCAAGGTGTATTTAAGTCAAGCTCCCATTTTTTGCCTGCCAGCAGGTTATTTGCTAATCAATAAGTGACTCCTTATTTTTATACTTGGGAAGGGAATTCCTTTTTAGCATTCAGATTCGTGGGTCTGCTTTGTAAACAAATTACTTCCTGTAGCATAATTTATTTCAGTGGGTTGGAAGCAGTACTAAAAATATCTCTGGTATCTGCATAAATCTATAAATATAAGAGGGAAGGAGAAAAGTGAGAGGTGGGGGGAAGGCTGCTAATATTGATCGCAAATCTTCCATGCACCAGACCTGCGCCTGTAATACACAGAATGAGAGGGTGGGGCAAGGTCACGCGGTTAGTGATCAGGGATCCGGGAATTTAAACCCCAATAGAACAGAACAGCTGTTTTGTGGTTTTATTCTTAAGATTCTGCTGCTCTTATCTTCATTCATGCAAAGACATCAACCTTTTTGGTTTAATTACCTTTTGCATTCTCATCCCCAAGGGCCTGGGTCAGGGCTCAGTGGACATCTCTTTTTAGTGTGTTCTGGTGTGTCTCTGTCCCCAGAACACAGCTGAGGTTTCCCAATTACCTCTTCCATAAAATCAAGGTTTTTTTGGTTTGTTTGTTTGTTTTATCATGGCCTTTAGGGGCTCTCCAGCAGCTGAAGGGAAGTCTTCCTTTTGCCAATTGCTTTCATCGCCTATTTGCTCTGGCACTCGCTTTTGGCCAAAAGAATAAGCCAATTTCTTATGCGTGTCCAGAGGACAGGTCAATTTGCTTTTGAGTTATGCATGAGCCTTGGACCTTGGGCCTTGGCCTTGGGCCTTGGACACCCTCTCAATTCTTTTTTCGCCTCCCGTCTCTGCTGGAGGAGGATGGGTTGATCCCTGTGCCCTTTCCTCCAGGGGCTAGTACGAGAAGCCTTACCAACGGGGAGAAGGCCATGGTCTTTATCAGTCTAGTCTCCCCACTGACTGTGGGGTGCTCCTCTCTGCCCCGCCCACATGCTCACCCGAGCACTTTTGTGCCTGTCGATGGCCCCACTCTATATTTCCCCACTGTGAATAGTTAGATGTCTCCTCATGTATTCTCCGAGGAACCACTTGGTCAAACTGCCAATTTCCTGTCGTTTTCTGCTGTTTGGATCATTTTTGCTGTTGAAGCAAACCATCAGAGAGTCCAGAACTCAGAACGGAAATAACTTCAGAGATCATCTTTCTGATCCAATCCTCTCCACTTAATTTATCCGATTCATGATGTAAATCATTTCATAATTACAAAAGTCATGTAATTTTCGGTTTGGGAAACTGAAGACAAAAAGTAGAAAACGGAGATCATGCGTAATGCTAATAATGGCTACTAATACTTTTGTGTGTCTTTATTTATTTATTTTTTTTAAGATTTTATTTATTTATTTGACAGAGAGAGAGATAGCGAGAGCAGGAACATAGCAGGGGGAGTGGGAGAGGGAGAAGCAGGCTTCCCGCAGAGCAGGGAGCCCGATGCGGGGCTCGATCCCAGGACCCCAGGATCATGACCTGAGCCGAAGGCAGACGCTTAACGACTGAGCCACCCAGGCGCCCCTTTTGTGTGTCTTTAAAGAAATGCTGTTTATGCCAGTCATTAAAAAATATAGAATGGGGGGTGCCTGGGTGGCTTGGTTGGTGGGGCATCTGACTCTTGATCTCAGGTTTTGATCTCGGGGTCATGAGTTTAAGCCCCACATGGGGCATGAAGCCTACTTAAAAAAAATAAAAATATAGAGTGAATATTTTATTTCCTTCAGACATTTTTTCTTTCAAGATCTTATAATTAAACATGTAATAACTAAGTGCATACTTACTGTTCAGAATTCTAACAATATAGATCAAGTGAGATGTCTCCTTGGCCCCTCTTCCCTGCTCCTCTCCTCAATCACTGTCCTCAATGTAGTGTGCCTCCTTTTTCATCTGTTTCTCTGAATTTACACACATGTATGCACACAGAGAAATACGTAGGCTTGTTTTATATATGTCCCTACACGAATTATGTCATTATCTGTGCTCTGGCATGGAACTTGCATTCTTTACTTAAAAATATGCTCTAGGGGCGGCTGGGTGGCTCAGTCGGTTAAGCGTCTGTCTTTGGCTCAGGTCATGATCTCGGGGTCGTGAGATCGAGCCCTGTGTCGGGCTCCAGGCTCAGCTCGGAGTCTGCTTGAGAGTCTCTCTCCCTCTCCCCCTGCCCCCTCTAAAATAAATAAATCCTTAAAAAAATAAAGGAAATATGCATATTTAATGCTAACTAGGCTGATAAAGTGCACCTCCTCCCTCAACAACAGTTGTTTGCCCTGTCGGAGTTTTACTGGTCCGATGGGGGCAGGGGGCACGGGTAGCAGGTAATTGTTGTTTGAGTCTGAGTCCTCCTGAATTCTGTTACTCGAATTCGAACCTTTAAACGTATTTACAGCCATTGGTGATTTTTCTTTTTTCTTTTTTTTTTATTTATTTATTCATTTGAGACACAGAGATAGAGAGAGAGAGAGAGAGGGAGAGAGCATGAGCAGGGAGAGAGGCAGTGGGAGAGGGAGAAGCAGGCTCCCCGCTGAGCAGGAAGCCCGATGCGGGACTCGATCCCAGGACCCTGGGATCATGACCTGAGCCGAAGGCAGACGCCTAACCATCTGAGCCACCCAGGTGCCCCCCATTGGTGATTTTTCTTTGGCGAGTTGCCTTGCCTTTTCATATCCTTTGGCTAGGTTGTTGTTGTTGTTGTTGTTTTTCTTTAGATTCATAGTCTTTTTAAATTTATTCCAGAGGGGTCTTTATATATTTTATGCTGTTATCTAAAGTCTTGTTCTGTTTGCTTTAGGAACACTGTCTACTCAGACATGAGGCTGTGTTTGTACCTGGGCCGCTCAGTCATGGTGCTAAGGGTAGGCAACATGTACTCACCCTGTAGCTAAATTCCCTCTCTCCTCCCCTGTGGATGCTTCATCTCTTTATGACACCATTCTCCAGGGACTGGGGGACTATGCCAGTGGGGAGAATATACCAGTAGCTATTCTCCCTGGGATACAAACCCCTTTTTTCTGGAGGGGGTTGTGGGTGGCCAGTCACCAGGGACACTGTCCTTATGTCCCGGCTCATGGTTTCCACCTCAGGGCTCCAGTCTGGGGGCGGATGCCTATTGCTGCTGAAGCTGGGCATGGACCGCTTGCTTAGGGTGCCTACCCAGCCATGCTGCCTGCTGTGCAGGGACCCCCGTCCTCTCTGGCCTCCTTGTGTGAGCGAGGCGTTCCCTGGGCTCGTCCCTACCTTCTGTGGCTGCCCCTTTCTTGTGTATGCTATGGGCCAAGGCTTCCCATTTCCTTGGATCCCAGTCATCTTCTATCTTTCACGGAGTCCTCAGAAATGTATGTGCCAAAGCATCCCCCTCCTTGTTTCTCATGGCTATTTTGGAATTCAAATACAGTTTTTTTTTTTAATATTCTGTTATGGCCAGAGATTTGTAGCCAGAGGGCAAAGGCTTTGCCAGCCTTCTTCTGTAAGGGCCAGGTAGTAAATATTTGAGGCTTCGCAGGCCAGATGGTTTCTGTCTCAATTGCTTAGCTCCACTTTCGTGTGAAAGCAGCCGTCAGTGATAAATGATGGACGGATGTGGCCGTGTTCGAATCAACCTGATTTATAAAACGGGCGTTGGGCAGGATCTGACCCACAGGCCCTCATTTGCAGAGGCCTGACCTAGACACCTGTTTTTTTTTCTTTTTTTTAAGATTTTATTTATTTATTTGACACAGAGAGAGAGAAAGCACAAGCAGGGGGAGTAGGAGAGGGAGAGGGAGAAGCAGACTCCCCACTGAGCAGGGAGCCCGACGCGGGGCTCGATCCCAGGACCCTGGGATCATGACCTGAGCTGAAGGCAGGTGTTTAATCGACTGAGCCACCCAGCTGCCCCTAGACGCCTGTTTTTTTCTAATAGATGAGCCGTCAGGGGCCTGGGGAGAGATTTGCCCAAAGCTAGTCAAGTACTGAGTGGAAAAATGAGATCTGTCACCTCTTCTGCTTACTCTTCTGTGAATCTGTGATCTTTCTTCCACTTTGCTCTTTTTGTTAGAGAGATACCTAAACACATCTTCCTTGGAAACAAGGAGGTTACTTTCAACTTCTTCCTCTGTGTTCTGTGACTGGAAAGCAAAGAAAGCTGAGGCCATGTCGCCTGACTAGGGAGCCACTGGGGAGTCAGAGAGCTGGGCGTGCTGGGTGGGTTGTTGGCATCAGGACCGATGGGCGCTCTCGTCCAGTCCTTGGCCTTCCCTGTTAGGACCCGTTAGAGACATCTGGCAAGATTAATGAAGCATAAGGTATTTGAGCTCTTCTGAGACAAGATTCTAACATAACCATAAATATTATTACTCCGTTTTAGTCTGTGTGGCCCCACAAGTCATAGAATTTGATATCCTGGTAAAAGCCGTGTCTCTTTTTGTCTAGTTTTGTGTGATAGGTAAGGGCTTACACTTGAAGTTTGGGTTGAGACTTGAGTCTGTAGTCTGCCACTCACAAGCTGTGTGAGCTTGAAAAAATTACTTAAACCCCCTGCTTGTCACTAGATG
Source organism: Leptonychotes weddellii (assembly GCF_054177405.1). NCBI lineage: Eukaryota > Metazoa > Chordata > Mammalia > Carnivora > Phocidae > Leptonychotes > Leptonychotes weddellii. The sequence goes on along the minus strand of NC_138375.1, from coordinate 131,074,493 downwards.
CGAGTGAAAAAAATGAGAATTATAATGCCAGTCTCATAGGGCTGTTGTGAAGATTAAGTGAGATGATGTATAAGAAGGTAATTGCTACGTTGCAAAGCATTGTAAAAACAGAAGTTATTAGTATATGGATTGAGAGTAGAAGCCCTGATACAAACAGCAAATTAGTGCCGATGGCTGTGATTGGGTATTTGAACTGCAGGGCACGGGGTGGATAAATGAAACAGCACACTCCGGGCATATTAACTAGCAAGTCCGTATGACACGTAGTAGCAATGAAATGATAATTTATCTTGGTTTGAATTTTATTGTTCCCAGGAGCTTTATGTCAAGTTAGCGCATCTACTTTTAATCTTTTTACGATTATCTAGGAGAGTAAATTAAACTTTCTTTCCATTGGGGGTGTTGAAATGAAGTGTCCCCTTTAAAAAGGCAACTGTATAAAATGTAGCACTGCTTTGATCTGAGTGAATTGCACCTGTTTGTTTTATAAAGTCATTCTTCATGCTCCTTCTTTTATTTAAAGCAAGGCGGTAGGACCTCATGGTCGGCGGGTAGGCTCTGGATTTAGCATCCACCTGGCTTGAATTCCAGCTTTCACATTTCTCAGCTACTTCCCTTTGGGCAAGATACTTAACTCACTGTTTCTCGCTTCTTTCATCCAGAAAATTGGGATAATAGTTCATACCATTTTTTAATGGCTTGTTTTAAGAATTTAATGTGTTTTTGCATGTTAAACTGTTTGGAGCAATGCTTGGCATATACTGAGAGCGCATGAAGTATAGGCAGACCTCAGAGGTACTGCAGGTTTGGTTTCAGACTGCCAAAATAAAGTGAGTATCACAGTAAAGTGAGTCAAGTGAATTTTTTGGTTTCCCAGTGCATATGAAAGTCGTATTCACACTATACTGTAGTCTATTAAGTGCGAGATAACATTACGTCTCAAAACCCCCCACAAGGTACATACCTTAATTAAAAAAAACAACAACACTTTATGGCTAAAAAATGCTAACCATCATCTGAACTTTCAGTGAGTTATAATCCCTCATCCCAGATCCCCATGACAAATAGAGTCATAATGAAAAAGTTTGAAATATTGCAAAAATCAATGAAATATGACACAGACATGGAGTGAGTGAACACATGCTGTTGGAAAAACGGGGCTGACAGTCTTGCCCGATGCAAGGTTGCCCACAAACCATCAATTTGTAAAAACTGCGAAATTTGCAAAGTGCAATAAAGCAAGATGTAATAAAATGAGGTATGTCTGTATTAGATGTTATTACCTATTACCAACTGTATGCTAAGCATGGCACAAAGGATCTAAGAGACCTGATCCATGCATTAAGAGCACAAAATGAGCAGATCTGGGATTTTAAAAGTACTCTGCTCTGAGTGATGTGGGGGAGAAAGAGTTGGAGGTGCACAGAGGCAAAATGGGGAACTGCTTAAGGAATGAAACTGTTGCTTAATTTTTTTTTTTTTTTTGAGAACGTCATCTTTTATTCCTCCAATTGTCTATCTTTCTTTCTGACTTTGAATGAGGCTTCAGTCCAGGACTCTATACAAAAGAGGAACTAAATTAAGGGTTGTTGAATGTTTCATATATAGAGGTAACAGAAAAGTTTATCGCCTTCTGATTATAAATATATGTCAATTAGTCTTGGAAAGCAAGACAAGTTGAGAATAATTAGGAGATTAATATATACAAAAGGACAAAAGATAAGGCTAGACCACCTTACATGGACTTCCATAGTATTCTGTGGCTTTTGATGTTGCTATTCCGGACCATGTCTTGTAGTAATCATTAAATGAGATTGCTTTAGTTGATCTGATAAGTTTATCTGGATCTTTAGGAAACTCAGGGCTGTTATTTCTCAATTGTGTTGGTTGGTTGAAAAGTCTTAGAACTTCTTGTTTGTACAGAGATTCATCTTTAATCAGCATTTGGGCTGCTTCCAAATTCACTGGATTTTCTAGCACTGGATTAGAAAGCATAACCTGGAGGGTAAGTAAGATGCTGCTCAAGGTATAGCTTGTATTCCACTTATCGGGGTCATCCAAAATATCTATACAAGCCCGACCAGTATTTTGGTCTACATTTGGATGAAAAGGAATTGTTAGGAATTTCACAACTGGAGGGACAAAATTGTATTGTGACGTAAAGTTTATTTTCAGTTGGAAGAATAATCCATGCCAAAATGTATTTTGTAGACCTTCAATATCGGCTCCCTATTCCATTAGATCTTCACTTACAGGAAAGGCAGTAATACCCTTAAAATTGTTCTCCTTCAACTGTTGCTTAATTTTAAGAAAACCTCGAACAGGCCCTCAAGACCTGGGTTATGCTTTGCATTTCCTTTTATGTCTCTTTTGCACAAGTGATGAGTGGCGGAGCCTGGTTATTTATTTATTTATTTGACAGAGAGAGAG
>NC_138375.1:131008093-131071563 GCF_054177405.1 Leptonychotes weddellii | reverse complement strand
ATTCCATTAGATCTTCACTTACAGGAAAGGCAGTAATACCCTTAAAATTGTTCTCCTTCAACTGTTGCTTAATTTTAAGAAAACCTCGAACAGGCCCTCAAGACCTGGGTTATGCTTTGCATTTCCTTTTATGTCTCTTTTGCACAAGTGATGAGTGGCGGAGCCTGGTTATTTATTTATTTATTTGACAGAGAGAGAGAGAGAGAGGGCACAAGGCACTGGGGGAGAGGGAGAGGGAGAAGCAGACCTCTGCTGAGCAGAGAGCCTGACATGGGGCTTGATCCCAGGACTCTGGGATCATGATCTGAGCCAAAGACAGATGCTTAACTGACTAAGCCACCCAGGCATCCCAGAAGCCTGGTTTTGACCTCAAAAATCTGTCTTTTTCTGTGGTGGGCCATCACCAGGCCTGCTCCATGGAAATGTCTGGCAGCCCAGTGGCCTGGCAAGGAATCAAGTGTGGTGATAGCTATGTTGTATAAAGTGCTTTGTCAGTGCTAACAGCTGTGTTATGTTACTGTCATGCAGTGGTACATTTTGAACCTGAACTTGGATATTAGCTTGCTTGACGCACAGTAATACGTGTGTGGGTACTGATACTGATGTATCCTGCTTACCTCCAATGCAAGCTCGCGGGCCTACAATGAAACAAGAGGTGGTAAATCTGCAGTGGCTGGCTTCTCTGGATCTCAGGAGAGGGTCCCTCGTTTCACACAGGCTGCTGAAAATACTAAAACTCAGATGCACTTTCTTGAGGAGCAAGGGAGGTGCAGCAGAACTGTATCCATACACAATATCGAAATCCCTTGGTCTCGCATGTATTTTTGCATCCTTTGTTTGCTTGTTCAGTGGGAAAACAAAATATAAGTAATGAAGCTCAAATCATTGCTTTTTGCCAGTCTTTGCACCCTGAACCATCTTTGGGCTGGCCTCTCTCCTACTTTACTGCTGGGTACTCAACCGTTACTAAGCTCAGACCTTCCCCGGATGCCCCATGCTGGTGGAGAATTCACTACTTGGAAATTGTGGTTTTCACCACCAGCAAAGAGTCCAGAAGGACCACCTCACTGTGGGGAAACTGGCATTAACTGTACAAGAGACCCGACACCCTCCACAGGTAACTTCATCTTTGGAATTTATCTGTGGACCATTTCGTAAAGATCTGAGAATGCTTTCCATAAACTGGGGTCCAATTATGAAGAGAACTGACATTTTTTCCCTTTAGTCTCTTGCCATAGCTGAGATCAACTAAAATTTTCTGAAAATATTAATATTTATAATTTGAGGGAGGTCAGCTTCCCATTATGGTGGGATAAAGATGATGGTAGTTCCTCTCTGCAAAAGCAAGTACAAAACTGGGTACAACTGTCAAAAATAATCATTGAGAGGCACTCGAAATTGACCAAAGGCAGGCAACAGAGAACAATTTATCCTTGAAAATGAGAGCGTTTTAGGGAAGAACAGCAGGTTATGTGGCCCTCTTGTCTGAGGCTCCCTGCATTCCCTAGGGTTGCCAGATAAAATACAAGATGCCCAGTTAAGTTTGAAGTTCAGATAAACAAAAATTAATTTTTTAGCATAGGCATATCCAAAATATTGCATGGGATATATACTAAAAAATACTCATGATTTATTTTAATTTCAAATTTATTTATTTTAAAAAATTTTATTTATTTATTTGAGAGAGAGAGAGAGCACAAGCAGGGGAGAGGGAGAAGCAGGCTCCCTGCTCAGCAGGGAGCCAGATGCAGGGCTCGATCCCAGGACCCTGAAATCATGACCTGACCTGAAGGCAGATGCTTTACCGACTGAGTCACCCAGGCGCCCCTGAATTTCAAATTTAACTGGATATCCTGTATTTTTTTTTTTGCTAAATCAGGCTGTCTCCCCCTTCTGTCCACTCCACCCCACACCCCAACAGTGGAATCAAGAATGTGGGGCTGGATGGGAAAACCAGTAGCTTTACTGGCCAGAGAGGGTGTACTTGATTTGAGGTGGGAAGTGGGGATGAAAACCTGTGGATTTGTTGGCTAACAGTGATGAATGTGGCTGGGAACAGGAAAAATCATCTGCTTTACTAATGTGACAGTGCAGTTCTTGGGGTGAGTGTTAGGCCAGTTAGCAACTTAATAGAGACATCATAGAAATGAGCTCAGCTCTTCAGATCTCCCTGGCTGAATGGAAAACCACAGAGATGCACAAAGGAGACCTGAGAGAACTGAGAAGAAAAGAAATCCCAAGGAAGACCTAACTGATTGCAAATTTGAATACATTCCCAGACTTATCAATCAGGAGAGGTTGTACGCTTTCTGGGCATACGATGTTTGAGTTCAGCTTCTGCTCCAAGTATTGACTGACCCATGATGCTCTGTAGACACAGGGGAAACCATGATGGTGCCATGGTAAAAAAGGACACAAATAAAAATTTAAAAAATCTGTCCAGAAACATCAGTGACTGCCCACCACAGGGGGGACAGATTTTATAGTGTAAGTCCAGGCAAGTTACAAAGAAAAGGGAAAAAAAAATCCTCAGAAAAATGAGACAGAATTAGAGCTGTTACAACATATTATCTAAAATATCCGGTTTTAAATCCCAAATTATGAGACATACAAGGAAGCAGGAAAGTGTGATGAATATTCAGGGAAAAAAAAAAAAGCAATCAACAGAAACTAATTCTAAATGGGCTCAAAGACCTCTAAGCATCTATTATAAATATGTTCAATAAAATTAAAGGAAATTGGGTTTATTTATTTGAAAAAACTGGCAGTGAAAGCAAGTAAGAAATTGCAAAAGAGAAATGGAAACTATAAAAAAAATAAAAACAAAAGGCAATCTGGCATTGAAAAGTAAGATAACCCAGTGCAGAATTCAGCAGATAGGCTCAACAACAGATTTGAAATGGCAGATAAAAGAATAACTGACCCTGAGGATAGCAATTACCCAATTCAGAGAACAGAGGGAAGAAATGAGATCAAAGGACAGAGCCTCAGAGACCTGTGGGATGATATCAGGATAAGTCTCTAATATTTGTGATAGGAGTCATGGAGAGATGAGAGGGAAAGGGGCAAACAAACAAACAAACAAAAAAATTGAAGCAACAGTGATCTAAAACTTCCCCAAATTTGATGAAAACCTGTAATCTGCAGATTCAAGAAGCTCAAAAAACTCCACGAAGGATAAACACCAAGAGAAGCACATCTAGTCCCATCACAGTATAACTGTGGAAAGACCTAAAGAGCAAGTCTTGAAAGCAGCAAGAGAAACATGACTCATCGTCAAAGAGAAACAATGGTGTGGAGAGTGTCTGACTTATCAGGATATAATGGCGTCCAGAAGGCAGTAGAATGACAAGTTAAAATGCAGAAAGAGTGTCGTTCAAGAATTCTCTACCCGACAAAGCTATTTATTCAGAAAACAAGAGGGAAATAGACTTCCCAAATTAATAAACACTGAGAGTATACCTGCCCTATGAGAAATACTGAAGGAAGTCCTTCAGGATGAAAGGAAATGACAATAGATAGCAACTCAGATCCACCAGAGGGAATGAAGAGCACAGGAAGTGATAAAAATGTAGGTCAATATAAAAGACTGTATACATTTTTTCTCTTTTCTTTGAATTTCTTTAAAAATGTACCATTGTTGGGGCACCTGGGTGGCTCAGTTGGTTAAGCATCTGCCTTCAGCTCAGGTCATGATCCCAGGGTTCTGGGATCTAGCCCCGTGTCGGGCTCTCTGCTCAGTGGGGAGTCTTCTTCTCCCTCCCCCTCTGCCCGTCCCCTGCTTGTGCTCTTTCTCAGATGAATAAATATAAATCTTTAAAAAAAGAGCATACCAAAAAAAAAAAAAAAAAAGAGCATACCATTGTTTAAAGCAAATGTAAGACTGATTTTGGTTTATAACATAAATAGATTTAATATTTATGGTAGTACCATAAAAGATGGGGAGAGGAAATGGAGCTTACTGGATGAAATTTGCTATATTTTATCAAAATTAAGTCAGTATTGTGGTCGGTGCCTGCCTGGCTCAGTCAGTAGAGCAAGCAACTCTTTTTTTTTTTTTTAAAGATTTATTTACTTATTTATTTATTTGAGAGAGAGAGTGAACAGAAGGGAGGGGCAGAGGAAGAGCGAATCTTAAGCAGACTCCACACTGAGGATGAGCCTGATGCAGGGCTTAATCTCATGACCCTGAGATCATGACCTGAGCTGAAACTGTGGGACGCTGAACTAACTGTGCCACCCAGGTGCCCCAAGCATGTGACTCTTGATCTGGGGGTTGTGAATTCAAGCCCCACGTTGGGTGTAGAGATTAGTCAAAAAAAAAAGTTAAGTCAGTATTAATCTGAAGTAGATTGTGATGAATTAATGGTACATATTAATTCTGAGATAACTATCTAACCCCCCCTCCAAAAAAAACCACAACAACAATAAAAAACAAAACTAAGAAAAGCTTAAGAAGTAGTAGAGGAATTAAAATAGTATCCTAGAAAATATATATTTATGCAAAGGAAGGCAGTAAAAAGGAATAGGATAAATAGAACAAGAGACATATAGAAAACAAATGGTGAATTGTCAGACATCAGTTCAACTACATCGGTAGTTATGTTAAAAGGCAGAGATCATCTGGATAAAAAAGCAAGACCCCACTATGCACTGTGTATCAGACATACATATTTGTTTAAAGACAAACATTGGTTGAAAATAAAAGAACAGAAAAGGTACAGCTTGCTGAAAGTAGCCATAAGAGAGCTGGAGTGATCATATAAATTTCAGAAAAAATAGACTTTTTGACAAAGAATATTACTGGAAACGAGGAATATTTCTTAATCATAAAGATTCAATGCATCAGGAAGCTCTAACATTTATAAATGATTATATATTTCACAACAGTCTCAAAATACATGATGCAACAGGACAGAATAGAAAGGAGAAGTTGACAGTTCAGCAATAATGGCTGGAGATTTCAATAGTCCTCTCTACTTAATGGAATTACTAGATAGAAAATCAGTAAGAATATAAAAGAAAATCACTTCCAACTTGACCTGACATATATAGAATACATCCCAAAATAGCACAATATACATTCTTGTTATTGTTGTGTGTCTTGTCATTTTTGATTGAATACTGGACATTTTGTATAAAAAGAATAGTAGAGCCTGAGGTAGATAGTATTTATGCCCAGAAATGGGCATGACTCTTCTCAGTGTTTCATGAGAGAAGGTTGAGCCAATGCAGCTTCGGTTCAAGCTGATTGTAGGTTTTGTTGTTGCTATAATTACTATTAATGTATCACAGTCTTCTAATGCCTCTGGGCGGTGTGGGGGGGGGCGGATTGCCGCTACCTTGTACTTAATGTGGATTCTAGGGTGCTGGTGGATTTTTCTGTGTTCCCAGTTCACCTGCAACTTAAAGCAGCCCTGACTGCATACAGGGTCTGTCTCTATGGCTCTTATCTTTCTCATGTTGTATCCTGCCAGTTGTTGGTTATTGGGTGGGAAGCTAAAGATGGGGGTGAAGTGGGGGCTCTTCATTCTCTTGGTCCAGGCTCACTGAGCCAGACCCTGGGTACATGGATCTCAAGAGTAGGGCTTTTTCAGCATTCTTGTCCCTCAAATGGCAGCCAGACTCTGGCTAGTATCTACGGAGAATTTGGGGCAGGAGAGAGTTCCCTGCTCTTCCCCGAGTGGTAGCTGACCTCTGCTTTGTGTCAACACAGAAGCAGCACTGGACCTTTGCTTGAGATGAGTGACAGGTGGGTTGCCTTGTTGCTCCACACCCCAGCCCTGGTGGGAGATTGCTAGCCCTTGTTGCTAGTACATGGTTGGTGGTGGGTTTGAGGGGGACTGCCTGACTCTGCCCTCGGAGTTCATCTTTGCCTGGGATGGGGGAGAGAGGGAGGGTTTTCTACACCTCCACAAGTGATGTTGGCTTCTATCCCTGCCCAGAGGCAGTGACTCTTTGCCTAGGCTGTGTGGGTGGGAGCACTTCCTGCCCCTTCCCCAGGACCCACAGTCCTTGACTCCTGCTTCCAGAAAGGTCTCTCTTCACAAAGGGAAAGTAGGTAGGGCCTTATGTGCCTGTGCACTGGTGTGGGGGTTGGGAGGTGGGGTGAAGGTGTGCAGACTTCTTGTGTCTGGAGCAACCAGGGATGTGAATGTGCCTCTGGCCCACACTTGGCCTTGAAGAATTCCTTAAACATGTATCCATTTTCTGTTTAAACCCTCTTTTAAGGTGGTTGTCTCTTTAGGCGGTGCTTTGCCACAGGTGAAGCAGTTCAAGCATCTGGCCTCTCCTAGGGGCCGGTCATCTGAAATTTAGTTCACCTGTCTGCCTTGCTGCTTCAGCCCTCCAGGGGGCTCAAGGCAAATCATGATTTTGTTAATTATCCAGCTTTCTGTTGCCTTCAAGGTGGGTTCAAGATCAGTTCTTTTGTGGCTTTCTGCATCTAAGGGGAAGAGAAACAGGACATCTCCCGTTTCCAACTTTCTTTTTGAGTCTCCTGTCCCACAGGTAGGTAACAACTCCTCACTCTTTTGGGGGAGATGATGATCATTAAGTCTCTATACACCTGAAAAGAAATGGAAGGCATCAAGACACCTTATCCTTCCTTCTTTAAGAGTTGAATGAAGGGGCACCTGGGTGGCTCCATCAGTTAAACATCTGCCTTTGGCTCAGGTCATGATCTTGGGGTCCTGGGATCGAGTCCTGCATTGGGCTCTCTGCTCAGTGGGGAACCTGCTTCTTCCTCTCCTTCTGCCCCTCCCTCTCCTTGTGCATGCTCTCTCTCTCTTCTCTCTCTCTCAAATAAATAAATAAAATCTTTAAAAAAAGAGTTGAATAAGAACTAAATGTTTTATAGCTCATAGTTCCAAGTGTAAAATTTTCATTTTCTGATATTAAATAAACAGGTTGTTTTTAAAAAGAGGGGGTCATGAAGAAATGGGGGTCTTGATTGCAGATTTTGACTTACTTTTGCTTTGAATAGTTTCAGATTCTTCATGGTTGCTTAAATTATACCACCTTGTATTATATAGAACATCTTTTTTTTTTTTTTTAACTGTTACAACTTTGTGTGTGACTTAGGTATGTGTACAGTGAAGTATTTGGAAGAGATGGACTTTGGCCAGTTGATGGAATTTCATTTCATCTTCTCATGAAATGACTTTAAAAATGAAATGAAAAGGGCGCCTGGGTGGCTCAGTTGGTTAAGCGACTGCCTTCGGCTCAGGTCATGATCCTGGAGTCCCTGGATCGAGTCCCGCATTGGGCTCCCTGCTCGTCAGGGAGTCTGCTTCTCCCTCTGACCCTTCCCCCTGTCATGTGCTCTCTGTCTCTCTCATTCTCTCTGTCTCAAATAAATAAATAAAATCTTTAAAAAAAAAAATGAAATGAAAAGTTTCAGCTTTCACTTTTTAATTCTTTTGGCAAGATATGATGAAAAGAAATTCAAGAAGAGTAGGAAGATGTCATGTGAAATGCCAAGAAAATGGATTAACGAAAAAAATAATCTGTTTTAAGGTAGAGCAGTTCAAATATTAAGGAAAAGACCTAATTTATTCTAGTGAGAGAGACATTTTGGTGGTTTTATTTTTCATATGAAGAACAGGTTATTCTTTATTTAAATTAATGGATACAGCCAGCATTTCACACAACCCTCTGACCCACCTGTCTAGAGAGAGAATGGTAAACCAACAAGGATACAAAAAAACTCACAAAATGAATCCTAAGAAGGAAATATTTGGTTTAAATGCCTACAAGAACTTTGCAGGTGTCTGAGACACCTCAGTGAGGCAACTGTTTTTGCAATTAAGAAAATATGAAACTTTTATGTGAAATCAACTCACAGAAGCTCTTGGTCTTCAGTTTTTAGGTGTGAGGCCAAGCTACATCTGCATAGGACTCTGTCTGCATGATGACTAATGTTGAGCTTGGCGGCTTTATTTCCATGTAGAATAAACACAGTCTTCACACAGGATCTTATTTTTAAAATTGTATGTCTCTTTTACTCCCTAGGTTTTATGAAATCATCTAATACTCCTGCCTACAAAATTCTAACATTCTCCTAGAATAGAATTACTTTTTGGTGACATGGAAAAAATTATATGAAATTCAGATTTCAGTATCCATAAATAAACTTTAATGGAGTGCCGCCACCCCATTTGTCATGTATTGTCTGTGTCTGCTTTTAATCTATAGCGGCTCCATTGGGTAGTCATCCCAGAGGCCATGTGGCCCACAAAACTTAAAATATTTACTCTGCTTCTTTACAAAGGTTGCTGACTCTTACTACACATCAGTGTGCCTCAAACTTGAACATACACACCAGTCATCCAAGGATCTTACCAAAATAGAGACTTTCTTTCTTTCTTTCTTTTTCTTTCTTTCTTTCTTTCTTTCTTTCTTTCTTTCTTTCTTTCTTTCTTTCTTTCTTTCTTTTTCTTTCTTCCTTCCTTCCTTCCTTCCCTCCTTTCTTTCTTTCTTTCTTTCTCTTTCTTTCTTTTTCTTCTTTCCTTCCTTCCTTCCTTTCTTTCTTTCTTCCTTTCTTCCTTTTCTTGCTTGCTTTTCCTTCCTTCCTTCCTTCCTTCCTTCTTTCCTTCCTTCCTTCCAGAGAGGGAAGGGGCAGAGGGAGAGAGAGAGAGAGAGAATCTCAAGCAGACTCCTAGATGAGTGTGGAGCCTGTTGCAGGGCTCAATCCCATGATCCCGAGATCAAGACCTGAGCCAAAATCAAGAGTCTGACGCTTCACCAACTGAACCACGCAGGTGCCCCCAAAGTGTAGATTCTGGTAATCTGATGAGTGGTTAGTTAGAAGGAGCTCAGAGATATAGACTTCACCACCTTCTCTCCTGGAGGCTGCAGGCATTTCCCTTCTCACTTCTTGGGAATTCTATTCCCTTCTTGGTCGCCTGGACCCAGAGCAATGAGGGTCAGCCACACAGAGGTGGGCTGAGTGCAGCCACAAGAAAAAGAAGGGCAGCCAGCAAGATGCCCTCTGTCAGCAGAACTAGTTGAGAGTGGGGGCAGGATGCAGGGGCGTGGAGGGAGGAGGCAGTGTGTGGAGGGAGCCATATCTTACCCTGAAATATGCCCCCACCTGCTCCTCCTGGCATCTTCTCCTCCCCTCTGCTACCTCACCTAATATTCTCACCATTAAGTTCACATGGGTATAGAATAGGATTCCTTTTGGTTTGTTTCAGTAACACATGCTGATGTGGTCAGGAGGACTCAGGGCTCTCTTCCTGCCTCTCTGGCTTCTCTTTCGCCATTTTCTTTGCTTTGTCTGTTTCCTCTCTTCATTCAAGCTCCTTTCTTGTCCTTCTCCTCTCCTTACTCTGTATTCTCTTTCTGGGCGATGCCATCTGTTTCCATGGCTTCTCTTGCTAGCTTTATCTTGATAACTTCCAAAATCTTTCTTATCCGGGCTTTCTTCTAAGTATTGTTGTGCCTGCTTGAACTTTCCACTTGGGTGTATCACACTCAATTCAGATTTAATATTCCCCTGCAGGAGTTCATGATCATCAACTCCAGACTGCTGGTCCTCTAGTGCTTTCTCTTATAGTAAATGACTAGCAACCCCCACTCAGAAGTTTGTGCCAGACAACTGGAATTGACCCCAAAGATACAAATGTAGTGATCCAAAGGGGCACCTGCACCCCAGTGTTCATAGCAGCAGTGTCCACAATAGCCAAACCATGGAAAGAGCCAAGATGTCCATTGACAGATGAATGGATAAAGAAGATGTGGTATATATACACAATGGAATATTATGCAGCCATCAAAAAATGAGATCTTGCCATTTGCAACAATATGGATGGAACTAGAGGGTACTATCCTAAGCGAAATAAGTCAGAGAAAGACAATTATCATACGATCTCACTGATATGTGGAATATAAGAAACAAAACAGAGGATCATAGGGGAAGAGAAGACAAAGTGAAATAAGACGAAACCAGAGAGGGAGACAAACCATAAGAGACTCTTAATCTCAGAAAACAAATTGAGGGTTGCTGAAGTGGTGGGGGGTGGGAGGGATGGGGTGGCTGGGTGATGGACACTGGGGAGGGTATGTGCTATGGTGAATGCTGTGAATTGTTTAAGACTGATGAATCACAGACCTGTACCCCTGAAACAAATAATACATTATATGTTAATAAAAAAAAAAAAAAGAAGTTTGTGCCAGAGACCTGGGAGTCAGCTTTGCCTTTCCCTCTTCCTTAATGCCCATGAGCTATTATTATTACCACCTCCTAAATATCCCTGGGATCCATCCACTTCTTTCTCACAGTCCCCATTCTAAGTCACTGGTACTTGTCACCTGTTCTTCTACAATAGCCTTCTGTGGAATCCGTGTATTTAATGTCACCGTGTGAAAATCATTTGTCCTCACTGTGGCCAGAGTAATCTGCTTCAAATGAAAATGTGATCATATCCTGCTTCCTCAGAATAAGGTCCAAACTCCCCATTACGGTCTTCAGGCCCTGCATACTTGGCCCCGGACCCCTTTTCTGTGCCTGGTCTGTCTTGTGGACTTACTCCCTCGCTTCCTGCATTCCAGCCATATTCAGTTTTTCCCATGTTCTTTTTTCAGCCAAGTCATTTAACCATGATGATGCCTATAATTCTCCTTCTACCCATCATATAATGGCTTTTATCTCTAGTCTTAAAATTCGCTTCCTCTGGGAAGCCTTTCCGGAGCCACCAGATGAAGTCAAATATTCAGGGTGTGCATTTTCATCATAGTGGGTTGGACCTGGAGTATAATATGATTGAATTATGTCTACATATTTACAACAAAGAAATAGGATATTATTTAAGGGGAAAAAAAAGGGACGCCTGAGTGGCTCAGTCGGTTAAGCGTCTACCTTCGGCTCAGGTCATGATCCCACGGTCCTGGGATTGAGTCCCGCATTGGGCTCCTTGCTCCGCAGGAAGCCTGCCCTCCCCCATCTCTGACAAATAAATAAATAAAATCTTAAAAAAAAAAAAGAAGTAGGATATTATTTGTGTCTTGAGTGCCCAGGTGCAACTTACCCTTGTTGCAGTAGACCTTGGTTCCTCTCTGTCCCGCAGTTTAGCCCAGATGAGAAGTCTCAGCTTTGGCAGGATGTGGCTGGCTGGTTGGCATCAGCTCTTGTACGCTGGCACCCAATAGACTGCAAGCCCTGTGAGGTCAGGTACTGTGGCTTTTCCACCACCGTGTCCTAAGCACCTGGCAGAATGCCTGCCATCAATAATTATCTGTGAATAAATGTCAAAAATATAGGCAACCAATTTGATTTGGATGCAAATCATGGGAATGTTCAGGAGTCGTAATTTCTAATATCCTCACCTTGTAGAGAATCCGTTTGATGACTGCTATTACTATGACTGCCCTGTAGGGCTTTAGTGTTTCCCACATAAATCAGGGTGGCATCCAGAATTTCCTAGCAGAAGATCAGCTTCCTGCCTGGACATGGGGCATACTGGCTTCGAGGGAAGAATAGCATAAGAGAATTTCCAGATCCATGTGCCCCTGACATTGTTGAGGGAGTGAGTCCTCAGCTCTAGCCACCCTTCTGAATGAGGCTTTGAGACGACCTTCATTCTCAGACATGATTCCACTATGTAGACTTTTCCTGTAAGGACTTCTGAGATTCAGCTTTTCTTCCCAGCGATGAGAAACTTTGTCTCAGGTGTCTTAGCTTTGATAATGTTGTGGTTCCATTCTTTTTTAAGATTTTATTTATATATTTGTCAGAGAGAGAGAGAGCACAAGCAGGGAGAGTGGCAGGCAGAGGGAGAATCAGACTCCCCGCTGAGCAAAGAGCCCGATGCGGGACTTGATCCCAGGACTCCGAGATCATGACTTGAGCCGAAGGCAGACGCTTAACTGATGGAGCCACACAAGTGCCCTTAAAATAAAAACTTAAAAAAAAGCTAAAAAAGAAAATAACGTATATATTTTTTTGTTTGCATGCTCCTGGCTTCGTGCTTTAGAAACAATGGGTTTCCCATGATTGTGCTGAGAAGTCTTGGGCTCTTTCTTGTCCTCCTGATGGGCCCAGCGTCAGGCAAAACACAACAGAATGAAACAATAGAAATCGTGGTGGCTGTTAGATTGACCTTTTTGTGTCCTGTGAGGAGTGGCATTAATGTCAAACTGAACTCTTGTAATTTTAGGACTCCCTGAGAGAGTGCAACGGCACGGGGAATTTGTTCATCACACCTCAGCATACACAGGAAGAAGAAAAAGACTCATCCACAACAATCTCACGGCAAGTGGGGGCTGAAGTGCCTGGGGGCACTTTGGAAGCATAAGTGGGAGACAATGAAGCAATACATGGAGCAGGGCTAAATGACATACGCATATAGTCTGATGACCTGCACACAGCACTTGATAAGTAATAGCTACTCTTATTCAAATCATAAGTTTTTTGATTAACTCAGTAGCATCTCTGAGCAACTGCTGAAGAATCATCTGGCCTTATTTTCATCTCTGGGCAAGGATGTGTGTGTGGGTGTATGTATCTGCATGGTATGGGTGTATGTGTATGCATGTGTGTGCATGTGTACAAGAAGAGAACAATCTTTGTATTAACCTGATAATCCTTTTCTATGAGAAATCACTTCTGCTGGATTTCTAGGGGGTGGAAAATAGCCTGTTTGCATCTCTAACACTTGCCAGCAAGGAGCCTAGCAGAGAGTCAAGTCCTTCAGTTGGAGAAGTGGTGGGCATTCTGACAGAGAAAGTCGGGCACTGTAGGGAAAAGTGGATTCTAACTGAAGGGTAATTAAAGAAGCAACAGGACTGGAATGACCATCATTTGGAAGTGAGGGGAGAAAGACTAACGAGAGTCAATGAAGACTGATGGTATAATGCTGACCTGAAGCTAAGTTTCTAGCATTGCCTGAATAATACATAAACTTGTAATTAAGATTTAAGATGATGCCCTGTGGGAAATGTTCTTTTGGGCCAGAAGAATTCAATATTTCTTGTGGTCATTAAAGGAAAGATGATAAATCATCTTTTCCTTCTCTGTTGGAAGTAAGAGAGTGGGAATTGGAAACACCAAGAAAGTGCTGAGGTATTTAGAAGGAAGAACTAAGGCTGCTGGAGATGGTACCAAGAGGTTAGAAATTCCAGACTCATAGGAGTCTTGGTGAGTTCTCATCTGCTGAAATGTGTGGCCAGAAGAGTTGTGACTTTTTGGTGTGGGTGTTGGGTGGACAGTGGGGAGAGAACTGACTTGGAGTTTTGAACTTTTAGGAGTTTGTTTTTTTTTTTTTTTTAGGAGAAGTTGATCTAAACACTTTCTGTCCTGCTGATTGGTATTTGTTGACAGAGAGTGCACAGTGGGGAGGGACAGAAGGAGCGGGAAAGAGAGAATCCTGTGCAGGCTTCCCCCATCAACACGGAGCACATAGATGATCATACTGGGCATGGATGGAGAGAATCATAGATACCCTTTTTTTCTTCTTTAGGCTACAGGTTTAGAGAACAGAATTTTATTGATTTCAGTAAGCTATGAGAGGTAGTTTTATTATACTGTCAATAAGGAAGAACAGGGAGAGCTTTCCTTCTTCAGTTTCATTTGTCTGAAAATGTCTCATTTTTTAATAATGGTTTGGCTGCATTTAAAATTTTGGAATAATGGCTCTTTTCCCTCAGCACTTTAAAGGTGTTAATGAATTATTTTCTTCTGTTGTTACTATCAAGAAGTCTTTTGTCAGTATAATTAGTGTTCCTCTATAAATAATTGATCGTTTTTACTCTGGCCTTGTTTCTTTTTGTGGTTTCACCATGAGGGTTGATGTGTAGATTTAGCGGTATTAATTCTACTTGGGCTTATTGTGGTTCCTGAAACTCAGGCTTTGTCTTTTACCAGTTGTGAAAAAAATCACAGCTATTATCTTTGTCAATATTGCCTCTCTCCCATTTCCTCTGTTCTCTCTTCCCAGTCTCTTAAAAGATACATGTTAGACCTTCTCATTCTCTCTTCTGTTTCCCCCTAACCTCATGTTCATGGTTTGCCTCGCTCCACTTATCCTGGTTCATCCTTAATTATTTCCCCACCTCTGTCTTCCTCTTAACTGGTTTTCTCTTCAGATTTCAGATCTGCTGCTCTGCCTGTGCATTAAGGTGTTCATCTCCTAAAGTTCTGTGTGTTACTTCAACCAATATGTTTGTCCTTTTGTTCTGATGGTCGGGAGGATCTCTTCCTAATCCATCTGTCCTGAGAGTGGATCCCTTTGAGGATCCCAGCTTGATGCAGAGTCTCTTCCTACCTTCCCTGGGCCAAAGCTCATCTCTTTATGGCTATTAATATGCAAATCCTTGTGTTACCACTCCTCACCCTTCATTTCCTGGTGTCAATAAGCTTCCGTTCCCACTTACCATTTTAGCTTCTATTGAAAAAGAGAAAAAAAATTTCTTCGTGTTCCTCTTCATTATGGGGGGTTTTCTTTTATTTTTGTGTCCTTGGGCATGCATTTAAGTGGAGTTTTGTTATCAAGGTCCCCTAGATGCTTTGCATGGAAGAGTTTTAAAATGATTCAGACGAAGTTTTCTTAAATTTAATGTACATATGCATCACCTGGTAGTCTTGTTAAAATGCTGATTCTGTTTCATTAAGTCTGGGGTGGGGCCTGAGATTCTGCATTTCTCACATGATGCCAATGCTCTGGCCCACAGACCAACCTCTGAGTAGCAGCATCCTAGATTACCTATTATTGTAAACAGAAATCCCTGGAAATTTACTTCTTTTCCAAAGAAGTAAAAAACTAGGGGATAGAGAAAATATCCTAATAGTTCTATTAGTTAGATTTGTTTGGCTGCAAGTTATTTTGTACAAAAACTGGAGAACCCCTTAGCATCCTAGACAGGCTTTTTTTTGTTGTTGTTTATCTGCAGAATGGCTGTAAATAGGAATTTGAATGTGGTCAGCCAAGAAACTGTTAGAACTAATAAATGAATTCAGTCAAGTTTCAGGGTACAAAATCAATATACAAAAATCTATTGTGTTTTTATATACTAACAACAAACTATCTGAAAGGAAAATTAAGAAGACAATCCCATTTACAATTGCATCAAAAAGAATAAAATAGCTAGGAAGAAATTTAACCAAGGAGGTGAAACACCTGTATTCTGAAAACTGTAAGACATTGGTGAGAGGAAATTGAAGACACAAATAAAGGGAAAGACACTCTGTGCTCAAGGATTGGAAGAATTAATATTGTTTAAATGCCCATACTGTCCAAAGCAATCTACAGATTCATTGCAATCCCTATCAAAATTCCAATGGCATTTTTCACAGAACTAGGACAAACAATTCTACAGTTTGTATGGGACCACAAAAAAATCCTTGATTAACCAAATCAATCTTGAGAAAGAACAAAGCTAGAGGCTTCATGTTCCCTGATACCAAACTATAGTAATTATAGTAAGTATAGTAATTAAAACAATATGATATTGGCATAAAAACAGTCATATAGATCACTAGAACGGAATAGAGAGCCCAGAAATAAACCCATGCTTATATGGTCAATTAATTTACAACATAGGAGGCAAGGATATACAGTTAGAAAGGGAGAGTCTCTTCAATAAATGGAATTAGGAAAACTGGACAGTGACATGCAAAAGAATAAAACTGGACCACTTTCTTATACCACATACAACAATAAACTCAAGGGGCACCTGGCTGCCTCAGTCGGTAGAACGTGTTACTCTTTTTTTTTTTTTTAAATTTTATTGTGTTATCTTAGTCACCATACAATACATCACTGGTTTTTGATGGGTATAACATGTTACTCTTGATCTCAGGGTTGTAAATTCTAGCCCCACATTGGGTAGAGAGATTACTTAAAAATAAGATCTTAAAAAACAAAACAAAACAAAAACCCAATAAACTCAAAATGGATTAAAGATTTGAATGTAACATGTGAAACTATAAAACTGGTAGAAGAAAACGTAGGCAGTAGGCTCCTTTTACGTTGTCTTGGTGTTGATTTTGTGGACCTGCTTCCAATGGCAAGGGCAACAAAAGCAAAAATAAACAACTGGGACTACATCAAACTAAAATGCTTCTGCACAGTGAAGGAGACCATTGACAAAATTAAAAGTCTACCTACTGAATAGAAGATATTTGTGAATCATATATCTGATAAGGAGTTCATTTCTAAAATAGATAAGGAACACATACAACTCAACCCTCCCCCCCCAAAAACAAATAATCTAATTAAAAATGGGCAGAGGACCTGAATGGACATTTTCCCAAAGAAATCCTTCATATGGCCATCAGATACCTGAAAAGATGCTTGACATCACTAATTATGAGGGAAATGCAAATGAAAACCACAATGAGAATGGCTAGCATCAAAAAAACGAGAAATAACAAGGGTTGGCAATGATGTGAAGAATCCCTCATCTGCTGTTGGGGGGAATGTAAATTGGTGTAGCCACTGTGGAAAAGAGTACGGAGGTTCCTCAAAAAATTAAAAATAAAATTACTATATGATCCAATAATTCCCCTTGTGGGTATTTATCTGAAGAAAATGAAGACACTAATTTGTAAAGATATATGGACTGCTGTGCTCATGGCAGCATTATTTACAATAGCCAAGATAAGGAAACAACCTAAGTGTCCATTGATGGATGAATGGATAATGAAGATTTGGTATATATATATACAATGTAATATTACTCAGCCATAAAAAAGAATGAGATCTTGACATTTGGAACAACACAGGTGGAGCTAGACAGTAATCATGCTAAGTGAAATAAGTCAGACAGAGACAGACAAATACTGTATGACTTTACATGTGGAATCTAAAAAACCAACCAAGCAAACCAAACAAAACAAAACTCTTAGATGTAGAGATCAGATTGGTGGTTGCCAGAAGAGAAGGGGTTGGGAATGTGTGAAATTATTGAAGGGGATCAAGAAGTACAAATATCCAGTTATAAAATAAATATGTCATGGGGATGTACTGTAACAGCATGGCGACTACAGTCAATAATATTGTATTGTGTATTTGATTTTTTTAAAGATTTAATTTATTTATGTGACAGAGAGATAGAGCCAGAGAGCACAAGTGGGGGGAGTGGCAGAGGCAGAGGGAGAAGCAGGTACCCCACTGAGCAGGGAGCCTGATGCGGGACTCGATCCCTGGACTCTGAGATCATGACCTGAGCCAAAGGCAGACACTTAACCAACTGAGCCACCCAGGTGCCCCTGTATTGTGTATTTGAAAGAGTAGGTCTCGAAAGTCTCATCGTAAGAAAAAATTTTATGACTCTCCATGGTGACAGATGGTAACTAGACTGTGGTGATCATTTTGCAATGGATGCAAATGTCAAATCATTATGTGGTACACTCAAAACTAATATCATGTTACATTCAATCATGTTTTAATAAAAAAAGGATAGTACTAAAATTATTAGATATGAAAGATCTGAAAGATGTGAAAATAATAATTGTAATAATAAAAGTCATAATGATAGTTTTAAAAACCCCATACACTAAAAAAAACCCAGTAGGTGATAATTGGGCACTGGAGTTCTTTTGTGGCTCATAATGAGTAGTGGCATGTAACTTTCATTTATAGGGTTGATCTTGCTTGTTGACACACAGTGCTGCCCCCGAGGTGGTGATTCTTGAAGCATAGTCCTTGCCAACAACATCTGCAACATCTGGAAACATGTGAAAAATGTAGATTATCAAGCCCACTCAGAGCTACTGAATCAGAAACTCAGAGTCTGGGGGTGCCTGGGTGGCTCAGTTTGTTAAGCGCCTGCCTTCAGCTCAGGTCATGATCCCAGGGTTCTGGGATCGAGCCTCGCGTCGGGCTCCCTGCTCCGTGGGCAGCCTGCTTCTCCCTCTCCCACTCCCCCCTGCTTGTGTTCCCTCTCTCGCTGTCTCTCTCTGTCAAATGAATAAATAAAATCTCTAAAAAAAAAGAAAAGAAACTCAGAGTCTTGACCTGGGCGTCTGGTTTTAACAGGCTCTCTCAGTAATTCTGATGAATGCTCAAGTTTCTACGCAGCTGGTATAGAGGTTGTATGGTATGTGCTAGAAGGCTGGATGGTACAAGCAAACCCTGAATGCCCTTGTTAATCACTATCTTGAGAAGGTAGAGGTTCCATCCTCCTTCTATATTCCCATCGAGCAGAATGTGTTGGTTTAGTGTTCAAGGTCAGGAGTTCCAGGGTTGGCCAACCAGAGCGTCTCCTTTGTAATGAAGAATGTCTGGATGGTAGGCGTTGATGTCCTTGGAACGTTGGCCATGCAAGGTGGAGAAAGGCTATAAATAGTTGCTAGACTAGTTGCTCCTCTATGAGAGCTAGCCACGCACAGATGCTTTGTCCAGCCTACTGCTCCTGGACTCCCAGCATGTGAGCTCCCCCCATAAACCTATGTCTCACTCAATGTCTCTGAGTCTTTGGTCATGGACCATCACCCACCCTTGGCTTAGAGTCCGCTAGGGTGCAGCAACACCAAGATTAAGTTTCTTAGCTTTGGCGTGAAACAGCTCCATCTTGAATCTTGTCTCTGCCATTACAACTGTGTAACTTTCGACCAGTTCCTGATTTCAATCTTTTTGCTAATCTGGAAAATGAAAATAACTTTCCATTGTTCATTGGGCTAGTGTCAGTATCAAATGAGATTTAAAATAATTGAAAAGCTCACTAGTACAGTCTCTAGTAGGAAATAGAGACTTATTGAATCCTTACCTAAATGCTGTGAGTAAGGATGGTTATTTCTTTGTAGGGTTGCCAGAAATAGCAAATAAAAATAGAGGACACCCAGTTAAATTTGCATTTCATATACACAATTGTATGACCCTGCATTTTCATGTTCTTTGCTAGTAGGGCATGGAACATATTTTTACTATAAAATTATTCATCTTTTTAAAAAAGATTTATTTATTTTAGAGAGAGAGGAGGGAGGGGCAGAAAGAGAGGGAGAGAGAAAATCTTCAAGCAGACTCCCCCCTCAAACCTGGAACTCGAAGTGGGGCACAATCCCAGAACCCCCAGATCATGACCTGAGCCGAAGTCAAGAGTTGGCTGCTCAACTGACTGAGCCACCCAGGTACCTCAAAATTATTCATAGTTTAATTGGAATTCAGATTTCTCTAGGTGTTCTGTATTTTATCTGGTAGTCCTATTCGGAGGTTTCAGATGAGTAATGAAGCTAAGAGGACCCAACCAGGTAACTTGTCCAAAGTCACGTGGTTACTAAGTAATGTAATTGGGATGAGGACCCCAGGTGTGTCCATTCCAACATCAGGTTCTTTCTATGCTCTGCTATCCCTCATCCTTGGTAATGTGGGACCAATCAATTTCTCTGGAAGGATTAATTTTTTTCCCCTTTAAAAAACTGATACTGGAGGGGTTCCTGGGTGGCTCATGTCAGGCTCCCTGCCCGGTGGGGAGTCTGCTTCTCCCCCTCCCTCTGCCCTGCCCCTTACTCATGCTCTCTCTGATCTCTCTCTCAAATAAGTGAATAAAATCTTTAAAAAAAAAAACCCTTGATAGTGGAGTTCCTATTGGAGTTCCTATTGGAGTCCTATATGTGGAACATATTTAAGCAGAAATAACTCTATGGTGTTGCATTTTTTTTTAATGTACTTTTCTAATGACCAGAATACCAACAGAATTCTCTCACCTTCCTTAGATAAACATGGGGAAAACCCACCGATTACTGTCTGGAGTTTGTATCAGTATTTAGCACATGTGGTATTTTTTAATCGGTATTCTCTATCTCTTTCTCTTGGAGATGTCCTTAGATCCTACAGTTTTTAAAGAAATACATCTTAAAGTATTACAATGACACAAGCATTGATCTGTTGGTAAGTTGAGAAAATACTGATAAATGAAAAAAAAAATTCTGCGTTCCTGTTTAACATGATGACTTACACTGAGTGTGATTGATCTTGCTGAGTCACAGAACTCAAATGGTTTTATTTTAATTTTAAAACATGCTTTGATCTTTTTCTCACAATTGAAAACAAAAATCCCAAAACTTGCCGAGTCACTGTTGAAAATGTTATCTTCTTTCCTCCTTTTGGCCTCCTTTTAAGAGAAAGGACTCAGAAATGGACTCTTTGAGATGAATGAGAGAGAGGAAGATACATGTGAGAAGGGAAGGTGTAAGAGATGGGGAATGAGGATGATAAAAATGTATGGCACTTTGGCATTTTCAAATTACTTGGCAATCAATTTGACTACTGATGTCGAAATTCATTCATTATCCAAAACGGCGGAGGCTGCATGAGTTTGCGCTGTTGTCACATTGCCAGTAACAGCCCTGCAAGACACTTGATCTGCTCAGACATATTAATAGAATAGGGCTTGCGCTGCACCCAGGACAGTGCCAGGGCCCCTGGGATAAAAAGATAATTGAACCAGATCAATCCTGACTCCTGCCCATTTACAGCCGTTTGGGGAGGCAGGACATAGCAATCCAAAATGCAGCAGGGGGCCCATAAATCTAGAGGGGATATAGTCAATATGAGTCTGTGTGGTTCAGAATTCAAGCTCATCTTAAAACTTTTCTCAGATGCATTTAACCAGATGCCAGCATCCTCAAGTACGTATTGCTGCTACCTTAAATCAGTTTATTCGAGTTCTCCTTTGTAGTCTCTTTTATCCACTGTATAAACTGTATAAGCACAAATTTTGGGCAATATTGATCATTTATCTTATGAGAGGCATTTAAAAATGAGTCTGAAGGCCAAGCTGAGTATACGAACTTTAGGATATCGATAACATGGTCAACTCTGTAGTTACAATATTTAATTATTCATTTGCTTAGACTATAAATTTAAAAATACGTATGTAACACGAGATGATTTTAGAGATGTTGCTTTTTTCTAGGCTCATATTTTTCTAGAGGACAACACTTTCACTTCTGCCTTAGTTACTGAAGACATCACCCTTCTAAATCCTTGTATGATGCTGTCAGTGGTCAGGTCCAACATACCCATTTGCCTCACATTGAAAAACTTATTTAAAAAAATGTCTTTTCAGTGTGTTGTTGAGATCTGTACCGTGTAATCACTCAGTGTGTTGCTTTTCAGGTAATCTTGAAAATATTTGTTTACCAAAACAACCCACTGATTTTGTTACATTTATTGTTCTGCTTTTAAAAAAATCAGCTTTGTCAGTTGAGCACTCCTACACATCCCATGATTTGGTCATGTCAGGCTATAGTGGCAGAGACCGTAATGCTCACCAGATATAGCATTTTCTTTTCCTATATTTCCCAGCCTTCTTGCAATGAGATGAGAATCAGAGAGGGAGTCCTGTCCAGGGCAACATGAAGGGCGGTGATTGTGTCTCTTTCTGGCATATGGTAGTGGAAAATCCATGGGCGAGCTTCTAGTACCATTGTTGGCAAGCCACACATTCCATATGGTGCCCTTACAAGATAGTGGAGGCTCTGTTGTCCTGGATTCCTGAGTGACCATGTGGAACTGAGGTTTGCCAACTCACAAGGTCCATGAAGCGTAAGCAAGAAATAAACCAGTTGTGTTAAGTCACGGAGTCTTTGAGGCTAACTTGTTACCACAGTATGCCCTTGCCTACTCTTACTACCTATATGTCTTCTCGAAACAAATAAGATAAAACAACAGCTGGGGAACGTGGCTGGCTCAGTCAGGACAGTGTGAAACTCTTGATCTCAGTTGGGGTCATGATTTGGAGCCCCATTTGGGTGTAGAGATTACTTAAAAATAAAATCTTAAAACAATCCAAACAACAACAGAGAGAGTGCTCTATTGTGAAATGTATTGTCTAGACTTGAATAAAAATTCACTCCCAATTTAGTAAGAAAATAGTTTGAGAATAGGGGCCCCTGGGTGGCTCAGTCAGTTAAGTATCTGCCTTTGGCTCAGGTCATGATCTCAGGGTCCTGGGATCAAGTCCCACATTGGGTTCCCTGCTCAACAGGGAGCCTGCTTCTCCCTCTTCCTCTCCCTCTCCCCCTGTGCCCCGATTGCGCTCTCTCTTGCTATCTCTCTCTCTCTCAAATAAATAAATAAAATCTAAAAAAAAAGAGTTAAGCTCTCCTGCACTAACCATGAAAATGATGTCATGCCAGGGTGTGTTTCTTAAAAAAAAAAAGAAAAAAAGAAAATAGTTTGAGAATATATTTCACCTTATAGCTGAGGCATATGGTATGTCTTTTGCTGAAACAGGTTGACTGTATTTTTTTTTAAGATTTATTTATTTATTTTAGAGAGAGAGACAGAGATAGAGGGAGAGAGAGAGAGAATCTCAAGCAGACTCCCCACTGAGCACAGAACCCGATGTGGGGCTTGATCTCACCACCCTGAGATCATGACCTGAGCTGAAACCAAGAGTCAGACGCTTAACCGACTGTGCAACCCAGGAGCCCTTGGTTAACTGTTTCTTTAAGGTCATGTCTTTAAAGAGCTGCATCTTTTAGATTTGTAAATCATTATTCATCACCCACTAATAAATTATGTCCATGCCGATACCATTTCCAGCAAGCCCACTATTTTCCATGTGGCGAATAACATCAACAGCTGGTCACCATATTGTCATTTAGAGCAGATTTAGTACAGGACTCTGGAAAATAGTGGTCTTTATATTGCTGGCAAAGGGACCCACAGTTTTCTCAGAAGGTCTGTGTAAACATTTACTCAGATTCATACCCAGGCTCGGAATTTGATTGTTAAATGCCAGAATTGTGGGTAAAATGGACCCAGAGGCACTTCTATTTGTACCAACGACATTGTAGTATCAGATAATGGTCCCCATCCATGATAGCAGAATCCTATTTCTCCACAAAGTGTTTACCAATAATTTCCTCAAAGATGCTGCACGTATGTCCACACCTCAGTTTGTCACCTGTGGGCACCATGCCCACTCTTGGGCTCTTACTTTAGCTTTCCCTGGCCCACAAAGGTGCTAGAAGAAGGAAGAACTCCTGCCATTGCCCATCAAGAGGACAGCCCTGTCTGTGCTTGTGGATTGTCTTCAGAGTCTCCCGGATCCATAAAGTTGGGTGTTTTCAGGGATGTGAAGGCCTCACCAGCTCTGAGGTGCACTGTGTCATGCGGGCCCGAAGCAACTCTTCTTGTCTTGAAAATCTCACAGAAACATCTCTAAGCAATTCTCAGTCTCCTAGTAAGAGGGGGTCAAACCGAGGAAACTGGAAGAGAAGTAGACAACACCCTTCTTCACCCTTTGCAACTTTTCCGGGTGTAATATCCCAATGGAAGACATTTTCCTTGTTCAGTTTTAATACCAACCCTGACACGCCTTTCACTGGATGTTGTTTGTGTGTGCATGTGTGTGCATGTGCGTGCGTGCATGTGTCTGAAAGGTGGAAATATCTGTAGCAGCAGAAGCAGCTATGCCCTCTTCACGCTGAAACCGACCCTGAACATGGTTTTACTCTTTTGTGCCAGTGACTTGCTTTTGATTCTACGGAATGTTGTAATCCTATCAGAGAGACTGAGGACACTTGAAAAAGACGACTCTGGGTCTTTCAAAGGAATCCAAACATCGGGTTTGTAGGAATCTGAACAAGAAAGATTTACTTAATGGAAAATCTCTAGTTGAAAGGTAAAACAAGTGTCCATCCACAGATGAATGGATAAACAAAATGTAGTATATTTATACAACGGGATATTATTTGGTCTGAAGACAGAATAAGACCTGACACCTGTTACCACATGGATAAACCTTGCAAACATTACGCTCCATGACGGAAGCCAGACACGGAAGGACCAACACTGTATGATCCCACTTATACGAGGTACTTAAAGCAGACAAATTCATAGAGACAGAAGGTAGAATGGAAGTCACCAGGGGCTAAGAGGTAGGGGAAATGGGAAGTTTTTGTTTAATGGGTTGAGTTTCTGTTTGGGATGATGAAAAAGTGCTGGGGATGGACGGTGGTGATGGTCACACAGCATTGTGAATGTACTTCATGCTACTGAACTATACCCTTAAAAATAGTTAAAATGGGAAATTTTATGTCACGTATGTTTAATCACACACAGTAAATCTCCAAAGGTTCTAAGAGTGTGTGTCATTCTCACGGAGGGGACACAGGGGTCTGACCGATTTTGCCTTTGCTAGATTGTCAACTGCTTGAGGACAGGAGTGTTAAGCTGTGATTGTCAATGCCACTGTATCTACTAGAGTGTCTTCAACATAGCAAGACTCAATGAATCCTGGCTGAATTGAATTAGATGGTGGCCTACAGGGCTTTTCAATTTAATTTGTCCTTGGAGGAGAGAAGTGAGTAGATTTCCTGATCAAATACAGGGAAATGCCTTTAAAGGCTTGTTTTTCTGGAACAGTTTGTGTAGGCTGGCCAGTGTTTGATTGTGGGTTCGGTGCCCAGAAACTTGGATGGGAGCCAGGCAGAGCGATGAGAGAGAAGCCGTAGGTTGAGGAGGGAGCAGTCAGAATTCAATCTGATGTCAGGCCCCGGCAAAGAGGATGTTCAAAGGTTAATAGCACAAAAATATTGGCTTTGAGAAAGAATATTCTTTGAAAGAATCCAAAAGGACACAGGAACAAACTTGATTGGAATTGATTGTACAGAATCTCTACTGTGTAAAAGAAGAAGGCAAGTGGAAAGCACTTATGATGGATAATATTCCTCTTTCACTTCAGGAAAATACAAGTGACAAAAGTAGCTTATGTTTATAGCAGCTGAACTTTCCCAAAAATTTGTTCAAAAAGACTCTTCAGGGTGCCTAGGGGGCTCAGGTGGTTAAGCGTCTGACTCTTGATTTTGGTTCAGGTCTTGATCTCAGGGTGGTGAGATCGAGCTCCACGTTGGACTTTGCTCTCAGCAAGGAGTCTGCTTGAGATTCTCTCTTCCTCTGCACCCCCCCCATTTGATATAAAATCTTTTTTAAATAAAAGATTCTTCTTGGATTCTTCCGTTGGACACAAATGATCTCTCCATGCAAAAATAAAATAAAAAGGTTTTCTGGTAGGTTATACTCTTATGGGTCTACAATGTAGCATCTAGATTTTGCAGTGATGATTGAAACTTTATTTTGTAACTGAAATTTAATCAAATAATTTTCCCTTCAGATCATTCCTTACAAGTCGTACATGAATACATTCTCATGGTATTAAAAAATTCAGACAATGGTGAAGTATACAGAGTTGACAGGAAAAGCATAGCCCCTTCCAGTTCTCCCACGTCTTTTAACAATAAGATACAGAGTGTGTTCTTCCAGATGTTTCCCTTAGATTTGCACATATGTGTGAATATATACTGAGCTTTTATTTATTTATTTATTAAAAAAAATTTTTTTTTTTTTTTGAGAGAGAATGTGTGCATGTTGGGGGGCGGGCAGAGAGAGAGGGAGAGAGAGAATCTTAAGCAGCCTCCATGCCCAGCTGGAGCCCAGAGTGGGTCTCCATCTCACAACCCTGAGATCATGATCTGAGCCAAAATAAAGAGTCAGATGCTTAACTGTCTGGGTCACCCAGGTTGCCCCCTGAGCTCTTATTTTCATTAATTTTATACATATATGGGATCAAACTCTCTGTCTAAAAAATCTGGTTTCATTGCAGGTTTTGAAAGCAGTGGAATGACTGCGATGAAGGAGAATAACAGAGACCTTATGTAACTACACACCTGAAAACCAGTGTTTGTATAATGAGGAATTGCCTGAATTACTTAAGATATTTAAAGGAGCAAAACTCTACAAGGTGATTTTCAAGCTATTCATGTGAAAGGTGTGAAAGTTTGTGGGACCAGAGACTAATAGGACAAATCCCACACAACACACACAAAAAGTCTCCCGGCCATGAAGTCATGAAGTCACATCTTTTGGCTTACATATAAAAAGTGCAGGCAACTTACTTGTTTTTCTTTGACTGGTTGATACCTTAAGAAATTAACACCTTTTCTATATGTGTTAAATTTTTGCATTTTCTTTCATTCTCTGTTTGTTAAAGTGAGGAATCACAGCTAGTTGAATTAATTATCCAAATTCGAATATGCATAATATTAAAGCCAGATATTTTAGAGATCTAAAGCCTGGAGAAAATTAGATAAGCTACAGATTTCTCATGGAAGTCATAACCTCGATTTAGAGACTGGTTGTATCTATGGTGAAGAAGAGAGAAGGGGCGTTACCTTCCAAATTAGTGTCCAGTTATTGTTGTTACAGATGAAAAAATACCTTGTTTGCTTTATAGCTATTTGGGTTTCACTTGGAAAGATCAGGTGCTTTAGGTTGTTGCTTCTTCTGTTGGCACAAGGCAATCTCTCTTTGATCATTTGATCTGTAGACTGATGTACAGAGGTTGCAAGTTGTACCATCTCTGGTAGGATGTTTTCCTCCACCTCAAACCATGGAGAATCTCTCTAGCTTCTATGCCTCTCCACATGTCAGTCTTCCCCAGAGTTCAAAAGGGCTTTCTGGGGGTGGGGTGGGATGGAGACTCAGTGGATTTGGGGCCTCAACTCCCACTTGGAACCAAGTCAGCTACATTTTAGGACAAGAATCTTTCTTTCTTTTTTAAAAAAATATTTTATTTATTCATTTGACAGAGAGAGACACAGCGAGAGAGGGAGCACAAACAGGGGGAGTGGGAGTGGGAGAAGCAGGCTTCCCGCCAAGCAGGGAGCCCGATGAGGGGCTCAATCCCAGGACCCTGAGATCATGACCCGAGCTGAAGGCAGACGCTTAACAACTGAGCCACCCAGGTGCCCCCCAAAAGATCTTATTTTTAAGTAATCTCTACACCCAACATGGGACTCGAACTCACAACCTCGAGATCGAGAGTTGCATGCTCTATTGACTGAGCCAGCCAGACTCCCCTAATTTTTAGTTGCTTTATAGACCTTATAAACTAGCATTTACTAAATGCCTCCTTTATGTAAAACATTCAGCGTTTATTTCCAGCTTTTTTTGACCAGGGAGAAATGCATACTTTATGCCCTTTGCTTTAGACTTGAGCAGAACCATGTAAGCAAAGATATTTGGATGTTGTAGGGACTGGGTGTTTTATGGCTTTTTTTTTTTTTTTTTTTGTCCTTTGGCCAAACTACCTGTCATCAAGAGGATTGATTCTTGATGAGCTGGTGTAATCACGGTTTAGGAGGCCAGACTGAGAAGCAGATCAAGCAAACAAATACGTCTGTTAATGATCTGTGCATATGGAGTTTTACGGTTTCTAAAATGTACCTACTGGCTTTAATTTGTGTGAGCTACAGTTTAAGGAATGACAGCACAACCAACTTGGATGGCAAGAGATGGAGATGGTATTAAACCAAGTAGATTCCGAAATGTCTGAAAATGCAAATGACTATGGCATTTGTTAATGAGGTTGCTATTTTTAAAGACACCCACTAATACAGCCAATCTGTTTCATAGCACAAGGTGACTTTTATGTTATTGCTCCTTCTCTATTTATTTTCTACTTTTTCTCACCTTCCACTTAAATGTTTCTTTTCCACTCTCTTTTTCTTCCAGTAGGATCCACTCAGCTACTGCAGTTGGGTTGGGAAGCACAGATTAGGAAATGTACTTGGTTTGCCTACACCGGTCATTTGTCAAGAGGGTTCTGGGATCTTCCTTTCGATTCCTGGAGGTCAGCAATGGCTGCCTTCATATTTGGAAAGATTCAGGTGAACTTGAACACTGTACTGGAATTTAGGAGGTGTAGGTGTGTGAGAGCCACAAACTCTTTAACAGTTTGGGTGAACTAAAATGGTGATTTGATCTTTCTTGGCTGCGGTCTTCTTAGTCTATAAAGTGGGGGGCTTGGAGAAGAGAAAATCAACACTGACCCTGTTGAGGTCAGTTCACCATAGCTATCAAAATTATAAATGCAGGGTGCCTGGGTGGCTCAGTTGGTTAAGCGACTGCCTTTGGCTCAGGTCATGATCCTGGAGTCCCGGGATCGAGTCCCACATCGGGCTCCCTGCTTAGCAGGCAGTCTGCTTCTCCCTCTGACGCCCCCCGTTGTGCTCTCTCTCTCTCTTTCATTCTCTCTCTCATATAAATAAATAAATAAAATCTTTAAAAAAAATTACAAATGCAGATACCTCTCAATCAATCGCACATCTGAGAGTTCATCTTTCAGATTGTGAAATGACAGACATCAAAAGGTATTCATTGCTGCATTGTTTGTATTATCAGAAGCCTGGGAGCAACACGATAGAGGATTGTTAAATACGTTTTCGTACATCTGTACTATAGAATCTCATATAGCTGTATTAAAGAGAGAAGAAACTCCAATGCTGACATGCATGTCTGGGATACATTGTTAAATGAGAAAATCAAGATTCAGAAGAATGTGTATAATGTACAGTCTTTTGTTTAATAGAAGGGAGGAGAAACAAGAATATATGTTAATGCTTGATCTTACTTACACGGAGAAAATTTGGAAGGAGGCACGAGAAGCTAATTGAGAACCAAAACCATCTACTCCCTTACTGAGCCTGATCATGGAGAGTGGAAACCACACCTTACTGTCTCAACTGACACCACTTTGTTTTTCCACTCTCTCTAGTACCATATTTTTTCCTCTTGGGCAGTTGTCATGCCCAAGCCAATGGCTTGAATGCTTGTTACAGGAGCTTCTCAGAAGACCCATCCAGTCTTCACTGGAAAACATCAACAATTTGTGCATTAGGATTCTGAATCCCTTAGTCTCAAAATCCTCACCTTGATGGCTTCATTAATCCTGGGCTGTTACGTTGTGATTCTTACCTAGTCTCAGTCAAGTCCGAACATTGAAAGACAAGCCTTAAGCCAAACTTCCAATTCTCAATAAATTTTGACTTTACCTTACCCTCTCTGAGACACAACAAAGCTTTGGGATGTCGTGTGCTCTTGCTTCCTGCAGTAAGAAACAAACTCAAGCTTCATCTAATCAACAAACTGTGTTGATGATCTTGGCGGAACCAGCTTTTGTTAGATTAAAAGGTAGTTGCCTGATGGGGTGGGTATATGTGTGTAAAGGAACTGTCAGATGATGCAAAGTGGGGGGCAAGACCCTTCACTGAGTATTTTTACATTGTTCAATAATGTGAATGCATTATCTGTTAAAAATGAAATACAATAAAAGTAAATCTTATTTTGAATAAATAAAAATACAAAATAAAATCAGGGGTTAATTATTAAATCACTAAATTTCCTTCCAATGCCATGATTCCATTACAATTTCATATTGTCCACTAAGAAAGTAATTTCCAAAATTGCAATATGGAAGACAGCTGCTCAGTTTCTGTCCTGTTGTAATGGGATAGCTTTCAAATCCCCAGTTTATGGATTCACCCATGTTTCTAACACTGATTTCAATTAACATTTGTCAGAGCTAAAAATACAAATTTTATTTAGAGCCCAGGACTATTTTGACAGAATGATTTTCAACATTGTGACTTTTTAGCACAGGAAACTTTGGTTTTAATTGGAAAACCAATTACTTTAACAACTATTCTGCTCCTGCCCTTTAACATAATTTATATAAAAAAAGGCCTATATTTTTGGAAGGTTATAATGATTATTATGATTAGGGATGATTAGTGACTGACAGGAAATCCAGGTGTCCCAGGGAGCATTGCATCTAACTTCAGAGGACTCTGAAGGTACTCTCAGAGCCTTGGGAGGCTGGAATTTACAGGTCTGTTGCTGAAGTTGAGGAGTTGGAAGTAACAGGAAGGAAGGGAGGAAGGAAAGGAGGGAGGGAAGGGAGGAAGGAAGGGAGGGAAGAAGTGGTGAAGGAGGGAGGGAGGAAGGAAATTGACCAAAAAGGGAAAAGAGAGAGAAATTTGTAAAAGCAGTGAGAATGAGTAGCAAAACTGACTTTGGTACTTTTTGTTAGGACCATAGTTTGTTTTGCCTTTTTTTTTTTTTTTTAAATAAGGTATGGAGGGAAGGAGCTAGATTAAAAGAAGAACAAGAAAAGAAGTGATACATTGTGAGGATATGCTATGGTTAAGTATTAAGAAAAAGTAAGCCGTGTAAATCCTTTTTTATAATCTTATCAGCTAAAGGATAGATTATAAATTATAATCTATATCTCTGCTATAAATTAGACAGAGGTAACTGAAAACGAACCCTGATCACTTAGGTTTTATTCCTCAGGATCCACATTCTTTAGGTACCTTCTTTTTACCTTATTAAATCTGAGGGTAGAGAGAAAGAAATGATTAATTTTCAAAGTATTGTAACATAGATCTTGCATTTGCATAATAATATGTTTTGTTTGAATGGTATTTACAATTTGCCAGGGGCTCTCAAATCCATTCTTATTCCTGATATTATTCACTGTTGTCTGTGTATGGCAGTGGAACAAAGAATATATTCTTTCTTTCTCTCAATGGTGTTTTTTTTTCCTTTCATCCAATTAATTTTTAACATTTACTCTCATCTTTCAGGCAGAAGTACTTATCCTACTTCTTATCACTCAACACAAAACCCAATTACACATTCCAGAGAATTTTTTGCAACCCGTGCCCTCTGTTAAGCACAACCTCAGTTGGCCCTGTCAGTTCAATGCTTTGCTTATGAACTGCTCTCTTCACTCATGATCATTTTATTTTTTTTCTCTGTAAATTGACAAAGGCTGACATTTGCATATTGGCATATGGGATTGAAGCTTCTAAAACTCGGGGATTCAGTTTTCCTTTGTACCGAAGCAGTTGGATTGAAATTCTCTTTATCCTGCCGTTGATTCTGATGTAAATTTGGATCCCCAGGGGCCCCAGGTGTAGAAAAAAGAGCACCCCGCTGCTAGTTGGGTCTGTGTTGCCTAGAACACAGGGAGGCAGCCTGGAAGGGCATCTGCGTGAAGACTGAGGATGACTTCTGGGAGAGAACTCATCCAAAGGGTGAATGTGAATACTGCCTGCAGTCTGTCCATCGGTTCTGTTTCCTCCCCAGCCCTGTGGATACTTATGTACCTCTTTGATGATAGGAGAGAGGTTGGTAAAAGCAAGAAATAACTGTGGTATGGATCACCATGGAGCTCTGTACCTTGGTGCACCTGTGGGCAGGGGTGGAAGGGTCTTGTAGACACCATGGGTTTTGCATGATTAAGTGGCACTGCCTGGTGGCCACGGCGATGGCGACTAAAAGCTGACAACGTGTTTACGGGGTAGTTAAGAAGACCGAATCTTGAGCCTCATGATAAGCCTCCTGGCATTGACAATTGAAAGCTTTGAGAAAACACTAGTTAAGAAATGTTTATTGTCTGGGCGCCTGGGTGGCTCAGTTGGTTGGGCGACTGCCTTCGGCTCAGGTCATGATCCTGGAGTCCCTGGATCAAGTCCCGCATTGGGCTCCCTGCTCGGCAGGGAGTCTGCTTCTCCCTCTGCCCCTCCCCCCTCTCATGTGCTCTCTCTCATTCTCTCTCTCTGAAATAAATAAAATCTTTAAAAAAAAAAAAAAGAAATGTTTATTGTCATGAAAAGACAATTCTTTAGATGACATCCATTTCTTAGTGTGGGATCTAGATTGGGCTGATTTACATGGGTCTGAAAATTGGAAAGATTTCTATGTAGGAATCTCAGTAATTACTAACTGGATTTGGCAAGGAGCTAGCCTAATTAATGCTAGCTTTCGTGCCAAATTTTTAACTGTTTATCAGTCATTCCCAACAAAGAGCTGGAGCTCATTCTCAGTGATTCTGGTGAAAGTAGCAGTGAAATCTGAGGTAGTTTCAGAAGAATAATATAGTTCCTGAAGGGAACATTTACAGGTAAATTGAATTCGCCAGACCTTGAGCAGACTTTACCCACAACACACAGGGGGTATGGAACTTCAGTGAGGCTCAGGAAGGTTTTTTAACAAGAGACACTGGTTAATTTTAGGAGGTATATACTGCAAAACCTATTAAAATGACTTCCAATTTTTTAAAAAGATTTATTTATTTACGTGATCTCTACACCTAACATGGGGCTTGAATTCATGACCCCAAGATCAAAAGTTGCACGCTCTACTGACTGAGGCAGGCAGGAGCCCCAAAATGACTTCTAAATTTTTTTTTTAAAGTAGACTCCACGCTGGGCGCAATGCAGGGCTTGAACTCACGATCTTGAGATCAATACCCGAGCTGAGATCAAAAGTCGGATGCTCAACCAACTGAGCCACCCAGTGGCCCCTGACTCTTAAAATGTTAAAACTGAAAGAACATAGGATCTCTCTCACAGACCTTTCGGGCGTCACAACTGAAGTTCACAGCTATTAAAAAAAAAAAAGGCATCTTTTATATCTATGGGAAAAGTATTCAGTGTTCCAAATATTTGATGAATTAATGAATGACTACTGATCCCTGAAAGTCTCTTCTAACTTTGTGAGAAGTGAAATTATAGTAAGAAGAGTGTCTTTGCTGGCCTTCTTTGTGTTTATAAAGTCTCTTATCCAGAATCAAGGTTTTGTGTTGGCTGATTTAGGTATTTCTGTGCTGGAAACTAGGATGTGGACCAGATGACAGTGAGAATTTATTCCGGTACTAGAACTCTAGTATTTTCCTCATAAAGTCCAATTTCTGTGCATTCCTGATCACCACGGTCCAGAGACTCCTTCCTCTCTGGTAGGGGGAGGGATTTCAAATTTTGGTCAATTTTTGGTTCTTTTATTCATGTTCTACTATGGCTGGGAAAAAAACAAATCTACTCTAACTTTATGTATTTCTTATTAAGTGATAGAAGTTTGGGAGTTTTTTTGGTTGAAAGTACAAAATAAAAAAATATAAAATAAATTGGCCAAAGATTGATTTACTTATGAAATCTTAGTCTTTCTACTCTTGAGGCAACCCTTTTTCCTCTCATTTGCTTATTTGTTCCCTCAACAAATATTTTTTTAAAAGATTTTATTTATTTATTTATTTGAGAGAGAGAAAAGCAAGTTCTGCACTGAGCGTGGGGCTGGATGCAGGGTGTGATCTCAAGACCTGAGATCATGGCCTGAGCCGAAATCAAGTTGGATGCTTAACTTACTGAGCCATCAGGAGCCTCTGTTCCTTCAACAAATATTAATAGAATATTAATTGAATATCTGCTATGTGCTAGGAACTATGGTGTGTGTGTGTAATGGGGGGAGTGTTTATGGCTGGAAACAATGGAGACATGGTCTCTCCTGGAGCTACCTGCCTTTTCTGCCATTTACTAGTCATGGGATCTCAGACAAGGTGCCTCGTGTCATTTGCCTCCGTTTCATCTAGTGTAGAACAGATGAAAAAAGGCCCAGTTCATAGAGCTGATGATTGTATTATATGAGATAAAATATGTAGAGTACTTAGCAACGTGTCTACCACAGAGAAAAATGAGTGCAGATAGGTGTATTATCCTTTTTTGACTCTTGAACCAAAACAATCTGGAAGACAATAACATTATGAGTAAATCTAAAGACAAATCATTCTGGAAATATGACTATGGCCACCCCATTCTCCAGCCTTCATCCTGCAGAAGATCGCCCCTTTGCGTTTGCTGTAAAATCATTATAGTTAGGATGAGGGAAATGAGGAACGACCTTAAGTCTTCTGTTCTATTTTATTTCTTTGGGGGCCTGTCACCCTCCTCCCTTGCAGGGCTAAGGAATGGAGTCGGGCTCACCTAACAGAAAGCCGAGCTGTTCTGGGATAGCCAGTGAACTGAGCTGACTCATCCATGTCTGTGGCGGCCATGTTCCTTTCCAGAGCCACCTGGTAGATCAAGTCCACTCTGTGCCATGGCGTTGGGGTTGAGAAGTTCTTCCCTCTTGCTGTACCACAGGGGTAGAATGTGGCGGAATTCAGAACACAGCCTGGGGGGACACTCAGACTCTTGCCAGAGCATCTGAGGTATAGAATACGCACCTGACAATCCCCCCTGGCTTATCTCCACCTCCTTGTCGTATACCCCAATAATCATGGGATATAAAGGAAACAAAGAATCTTGAAATCAAGGAACTGGAAATCTGCTTGGAAGTCAGGAGAGATAATACATATACCACAAAAAGTGAAATAAACAGGCAAATAACACTAGATAACAACACTGCTTATTTACCAAGTATCGTTCGCTGGCACTGGGTTAGGGATTAAGATGCTGGTCTTAAGGAGTTTATAGTCTAGAGAGGAAGACAGGAATAAAGCAGCAATCAAAATGGAAAGGTCAGGGCGCCTGGGTGGCTCAGTTGGTTAAGTGACTGCCTTCGGCTCAGGTCATGATCCTGGAGTCCCTGGATCGAGTCCCGCATCCGGCTCCCTGCTCGGCAGGGAGTCTGCTTCTCCCTCTGACCCTCCCCCTTCTCATGTGCTCTCTCTCATTCTCTCTCTCTCAAATAAATAAATAAAATCTTTAAAAAAAATGGAAAGGTCAAGTCTTCTGGTAGCAATTATGCAGGTGTTTTGCTGCTGACAATATCTGAAGGGTCACAGAGGAGGACAGAGAAAGAGGTAAATCTGAATGAGAAATAATTGCCATTATTTCTCTCTCTCTCCAGCAGGGTGAGAGATTGCAGGAAGCCATGATCTACTGGGGGAGGCTTGAGATGGGCCTTAAGGATAGACTTGTCAGACGGACAAAAGAGGGACACCTCCGCTGGTCCCTTCAGCCTGGTGAGGGAGGCAGGGCTGGAGGAGGTCATATGGTTTCCAGAGGAAGCCTGAGATGGACCTTGAGGGGGCTGTTGGCTTCGAAGCCCAGAGTTGGAGTGTCAGCACTGACCTCACTGCTCCGATGATTTGTATTAATCACTTGGCTTCTCTGGGCTTCTCTTCCTTCTGCGTAAAATGAGGGGCTGGGGCTGGATAATCTGCAAATGTCTTCTGTGTGCGCATCTTTGTCTAGTTTCCTCACCGGGAACACACGGTTAATTCAAATGACAAGACTCTGAATGAAGACTCATCAAGATTCAGAACACAGGATTTCTTTTCATGCCAGAGCAGGCAATGTGGGAGAATATGCGATATCCTAGGTATTTCTTTGCACTAGGAAATTTCTTTCTAATCTCTCGCAAATGTTTCATTTCTTGTATATTCCAGAAAGGACCTTTCTACCCCCACCCCCACCCCCACCTCCAACCACCGGCTGTTTGTTGTTTTTATGCCCTAGGGAGCCAGTCCTCAATTATGCTTCACAGACTTGGAGAAAAGACAGACTGGCAGTTTGGTGGAGTTTTCTCAATCTGGTCTACACTGGGGCAGAAACACTGTTCTTCAGACTTCTCTGACTCGGACTTTTTTTCAGTTTTGCAAAAGCCATATGCCATACACCAGAGACCACTATGGGCTGGGGACTGGCTTGGCCTCTGGCACAAAAATATATGGTGCTTGCCGTGATGGACCGGACATCAGAACTTCTGTACAAGAATGAACTCTGTTCTTAGAGCACTTTCCTTCGGTAGCCCAAAACGCAGTGTTTACACAGAGTCAAAGTGACGATCTGTTTATTATACAGGCGTGCCTTGGAGGTACTGCAGGTTAAATTCCGGAACTCCACAATAAAGCAAATAAAGCAAGTATCACAGTAAAGGGAGTCGCTTGAGTTCCTTGGCTTCCCAGCGCATATAAAGTTGCGTTTATACTCAGATGTCATCTGTTAAGCGTGCAGTCGCATTGTGTATTAAAACATGATGTACACACCTTAATTTAAAGATGCTTTGTTGCTAAAAGATGTTAGCCATGCTCTGAGGTTGCAGCGAGTCATAATCGCTGATCACGGAGCACCATAACGAATGTCATAACAATGAAAAAGTTTGAAATACCACAAGAATGACCACAGAGACATTAAGTGGGGCAAATGCTGTTGGAAAAACGGTGCGGATAGGCTTCGTGGGGGCAGGGTTTGTGGCAATTTGTAAAGAACGCAGTATCTGCGAAGCGCGCTACAACGAGGTGTGTCCATAGGACTCTGTTGATCTTTGTAGATCATTGAAAGGCTGTAAACCCTTTAAAAGGCCGAAAATCTTCCTTGTAGTTTGATTACTGGAATTTCCAGATGGGTTGCTTGCATTGGTTAGGGTCAATGGATAACGAATGAAACTCACCTGGTTTGGTGTGATAGTTACAAAGCGAGCCACGTGACCTCCTGTGGTCCGCAGCGGGGTAAAGGTTTGTCTTCACGCACCCAGGTTTTCTTTCATGTTCTTTCCTGCAGTTCTGCAAGTTTGAGAACGGTGGTGCTGCTGCCCTATTCTTGTTTCTCTGTTCACTGTAACAGCTCCGGGCTCTCCCCTCCCTGGGTCATCAACATTTGCCGCGAGGTAAAGGAAGAAGAGAGCGCCATTCAACACCATGCCTCCAGCCAAGGACTTCTAAAGGTCAGGGGAGGACCTGTCCGGTGTCTTCCTGGCTCCCGTGCCTGGCCTCCCGCAAGATTACCAGGTGCACGGGCTGGGTTGGTGTCACTTTTACAGACAGGCATCAGATTCTGGCAACCGATGGATAGTCTGATCTGTGGAGGCAAACCCGGGACTTATTCATTCCAGAAAGCTCTCCAACATTCCCCAAAGCACAAATCAGGTCAGGGAAAACATGAATTAACTCTTGAAGGAAAGCACAAGGAGAGTAGAGCCTTACAAATGGGTGGAGTGGTTAGATTGCTCTAATCCCAAAGGCTAGGAGCAGAGAGGCGTATAGGTATTTTGTGCAGAAGCATTCCAAAGGCAGATGAGAGATGCATACACCTGCCTCCGGGGGGAGGCTCAATGCGCCTTGGGTGGCCCCAGTCAGTGAACAATTACTGTTTCTCCCCGTTCTGAGGGCTCACCGTGGGGTCTGTTGGGTGCACAGGGTTCTTAGTGAGGCTGGCTCTCTCTCCTCTTTCCTCCTGGGGCCAGAGGAGGAGAAGTCCTTCCTGCATCCAGTGCTCAGACTGTCACTTTGGCTCTGGTTCAGAGAAACCTGGCCATCAGCAGGACAGGGTGGCTGTGGCAGGAGTCCATCCATCAACCCCAGGGACCCTGCTTCTGTACAGATCCTCTCTCCGTGATCTTGGGGGGGTCTCCGCTTTGGCTAGCTCCCACCTCCCGTAAGGGTGGCTACCAGATGCCCATCCTTAGGTGTGTGTGTCTCTGAATTCAGGCAGTCAGTGCTGTTGCAGTGCGAAATGATGCTATGCGTTTCTGACAGCTTTGAGGGCAGACCCTTCCTGCTAGTTGTAAATCACAGGCCCCCTTCTCTGCCCAGCACTCTAGAGCAATAAAAAGGAAAAATACAAAAGTGCAGGCTGGGAAGCAGCGTGCGTGGGCGGGATCGTCTGGAGAGTGTTTCCAGGGAGCTCTGGCAGGAGGCGTCTTGCTCATGAAGGATTTCCCCGGCCCGGCGCCTGGGCAGGATAACAGATGGGCTTCTCTCTGCCGCAGAAGGGAAAACACCTTTTGTCTTCGCCAGTGCCCTTCATCGCGGGCCAGCAGCTAGCGGGCACCCCTTCTGTTCCTGGATGCAGTCTCTGTCAGGAGGCATCCGATTTTTTTTTTTTCCCTCTGTGAGAAGAGAAATCGTTTTCTCACAATATTCTGCTCCCGAAAGCTGTCAGCTGTGAAGAGTGTCCTGTCCTTGCTCAGAGGGGCAGGTTTTGGAATGATCAGGGAGAAGCCAAAGGCATTTTCATTTTTAGAGATTGTCAGAAAATATTCATAGGCTTTCTGTTTATGACATAAGGCTCCTCGCCCCCTTCCCCTACCCAGGGGGCTGACCTCATTTTTTTTTTTTTAAATCTTCAGGCTGGTAGCATATGTGAAGACCAGCGACCGGAGGATTTAGGATTACAATTGGAAAAGATCTCCCTCGTTAGAACCAGACTCTGGGCTCTTGGTCCTTTGATGCTCCTCAGTAGACTCTAATGAGGGATTCATGAGCTGAACCTGGTTGTTTTCAAGTGCAGAATTTGGGCTTATACATGTGTTATATATTCACAAGATTTGTAACTGCTCTCTGAGCTAGGATCCTTTTGTACTTCTCTGCTTCTCTTCCTCCTTTTTTCTTTCTCCACCTCCTGTCCCTTCTCGTCCTTTTGGATATTTTCAATCCTTCCCACAGGTTTTAAACCCAACAAATGACCCACTTTTTTGTTGTTGTTGATGTTGTTTCTGAGATAGATATTTTGGAGGATCTGGCCAAAAAAATGCTAGGCTGCATGCTCCAACTACCTGATTATGATCTATGTGGAAATAATCCACGTGGAAATCTATGTGGGTCTTCCAATCTAGGAAAGCAGTTTGGTCCTGAAACGGGTGGATAAAAACAGCTTCCCAGTGTAACATTTGTTGCCAGTGACTTGATCTGCCTGTGCTTTTGTCAATATCGGGTAAGCTGCTACATTGTCTGCCCTCTCCCGTCCGGAATTTTTCTTGGTGGCATGGATGTTCTCACTCATTTTCTTACCCTCTATGGTGACTGGTAGACAGATTGGGATTTTAGCTAATTTAATTCATATAAAAAGTGTGATGTGTCAGAGAGCTGGGGAAGTGAATCATGTGCAATTGGAAAGGGCAAAACCATTTCATTTATGGATTTCTAGCTACTAAACTATTGATTGGAAAGATTAATCTCTCCAGCGAAACTAGATGGAGAAGTGGATCCAGGGAATCACTCCAGGGTTCTGTTCTTTCCAAAACGTTGCCAGGCATACTTGGAGAATTTTGGAAAACTCTCGGAAACCTACTAGCTCCTGAAAGGAAAGGTCCAGAGGAAATGTTTCAAACGCTGAAGAATGTTTTCTTAACTCTCATAATGCCTGAAGTGGAAAAATGTGTTTACTACAAAAATGTTTTCTGGGGACGGTGATAACAAGAAAGCAGTAAGGTTAGTTTTTTGAGAGGAACAGAAATTAGAATTAGTTTTTGTGAAACTGTCATGTGTATGGAGTCTTTGATGAAACAGGGGACTCTTTTCCCCCCGACTTACACAGTACACAAGATATTGAAGACTATCATAGATAAGATATATGAAGAGAGGGACAAACAGTGATTGATTAACTGTCATAATTTAATGATTAAAATTTGTATTTTACTTAGCAGCCGATTCCTTTCTAGAAGGGACAGTGTTTGGTTGATGTGTAAGCCGATGAATGGCTGGAGCTAGTATGTGAGGCATGCAAAAGCATGTTTGTGACTCACAGCTTCTTGTCAGTTCCTTTCTGAGGATGGTAGATTTAGGTAACGGCAGAGCTCTTGGTTGGCTGAAGTTTGCAAGCTCTGTGCAAGAATTGAGATGCTTAGGACAATAGGGAGGGGTTTAAAAGAAGAAGGGAGAGAAGCATGGTCAAGTGTTTAGTGACCAGAGCAGAAGTGAAGGAGGAGAAAGCATGGTCTCCGGAGGATTTTTTTAAATATATAATTTATTCTTACATCTGATCCTTTAAAAAAATTCTTATTATTGAAGTATAGTTAACATGCAATGTTATAATAATTTCAGGTGTACAACCTAGTGATTCGAAAATTGTATACATAAACCAGTGCTCACCATGAGAAGTGTAGTCACCATATGACATTATTACAATATTATTGACTATATTCCCTAGGCTATCCTTTTTATCCCTGTGATTTATTTATTGTATAATTGGAAGTTTATACCTCTCAATCCCTTTTATTTTGCCTCTGCCCTTCTCCCCCCCAACCCCCCCCCAGCAACCACCAGTTTGTTCTGTGTATTTAAGAGTCTGTTTTTGTGTTTGTTTGCTTGTTCACTTGTTTTTTTTTAGATTCCACATATAAGTGTAATAATGTATTTGTCTCTTTCTGACTGATTTTTTTCACTTAGCATGATTTATCTCTAGCTCCATCTGTATTGTTGTCAATGGCAAGATCCCATTCTTTTTTATGGCTGAGTAATAGCCATTGTATATCTATACCACATCTTTTTTATCCACTTATCTATTGATGGGCGCTTAGGCTGCTGCCCCATCTTGGCTCTAATGTTACAATAAACCTAGGGGGTACATATATCTTTTCTAGTTAGTGTTTTCTGGGTAAATACCCCAGAAGTGGAATTGCTAGGATCATATGGCAATTCTATTTTTATTTTATTTTTTATTTATTTATTTTTGTGTGTGGGGGTGGTAATTCTATTTTTAATTTTTTGAGGAACCTCCAAACTGTTTTCCACAGTGGCTGCACCAGTTTGCATTCCCACCACCAAGATTCCTTCTCCAAATTCTTGCCAACACTTGTTATTTCTTGTGTTTTGGATGCTAGCCATTCTGACAGGTGTGAGGTGATACCTCACTGTGGTTTTGATTTGCATTTTAAGGAGGAATTTTTTTTTTTAGTGATTTGTTTATTTATCCTAGAGAGAGAGAGCTCAAGCAAGGGGAGTGGGGAGGGGCAGAGGCAGAGGGAGAGAGAGAATCCCAAGCAGACTCCCCGCTGAAGGTAGAGCCTGATGCCATGACCCTGAGACCATGACCTGAGTTGAAATCAAGAGTCGGCGGCTTAATTGACTGAGCTACCCAGGTGCCCCAGCAATTTTTTAAAATGAAATTTTGTTGCATGTTGTAAACTCCCTTTTCCACCACCCCTGCATCCCCCACTCCCCTTTAGTCTTCAGTAAAATGTGTGTTACTCACAATGAAGTTGGTTTTGCTTGGTTGGGAGTGTGACAAAAGGCTGAGTGTGGCATCATGGTGAGCACATGAGCCAAGACTGCTCATGGAAGATGAGATACATTTATATATTCAAGGAAACCCGTTCCTTTAATCCCCTGACATATGTCAGAGATGAGGAGAAAATTGGCTTTGATCTATTTAATGGACATAGCATTGGCTATATTAGATTCTAGTAAGCATCCATTACTTGAACCCTCCAGAATATTCTTAATTTATCTAAAATTTGCAGAGAAGATATAATAGGCCAGATAGTCCCTCAAAGATCTCAGGTCCTAACCCCTGGGACCTGAAAATGTTACCTTATATAAAAAAAGTGTCTTTATCAATATGATTAAATTAAGGATCTGGAGGTGGGAATCCAGGATAACCTGGATTATCCAGGTGGGTCCTAAATGTCATTGGATGTATCCGTATAAGGTGGAGGCAGAGAGAGGGGCATCTGGGTGGCTCAGTTGGTTAAGCATCTGCCGTCAGCTCAGGTCATGATCCCAGGGTCCTGGGATCAAGACCCACATTGGACTCCTTGCTCAGCAGGGAACCTGCTTCTCCCTCTCCCTCTGCTTCTCCCCCTTCTTGTGCTCTTTCACTCACTCGCTCTCTCAAATAAATAAATAAATCTTAAAAAAAAAACAACAACAAGGGGCGCCTGGGTGGCTCAGTCATTAAGCGTCTGCCTTTGGCTCAGGTCATGATCCCAGGGTCCTGGGATCGAGCCCCTCATCGGGCTCCCTGCTCTGCGGGAAGCCTGCTTCTCCCTCTCCCACTCCCCCTGCTTGTGTTCCCTCTCTTGCTGTGTCTCTCTCTGTCAAATAAATAAATAAAATCTTAAAAAAAAAAACCAACCAAAAAAAACCATTAAAAGATGGAGGCAGAGAGAGAGTACACAAA
Source organism: Leptonychotes weddellii (assembly GCF_054177405.1). NCBI lineage: Eukaryota > Metazoa > Chordata > Mammalia > Carnivora > Phocidae > Leptonychotes > Leptonychotes weddellii. The sequence goes on along the minus strand of NC_138375.1, from coordinate 131,030,150 downwards.
CAGAGAACAGAAAGCCATATGAAGACAAGGCAGAGAGATATTTGAAGATGGTGGCCTTGAAGATCAGAGAGATGTGGCCATAAGCCAAGGAAAGCCAGCAGCCACCATAAGCTGAAAGAGGCAAGGAATGGATTCTCCCCTACCGCCTCCAGAAACACGCAGTACCCCCCGATGCCATAATTTTGGCCCAGTGGTACAGATTTCAGACTTTTGGCCTCCAGAACTGGGAGAGAAGAAATTTCTATTATTCTAAGCCACTGAGTTTGTCCCTGAAGCCAGACCTTGGTATGTTGATGGTTGGCCCGAGTTTAGTGATTCTTGACAATTTTTTACATCTCAATGAGCACACAACTCAAAATGATATCAATAATGTTAATTATAAAGATTCAAACATACTATCCCACCAATATGGAACTTAAGCTGATTGCAAATGGTTTAGTTCAGTTCAGAGTTTTAGAAGAATTGCTGTGAGTCGAGGTGCCTCCCTTGTGAACCCTAAGGTATGTGAAGGACGGGATGGGAAAAAAGGCCTAAAGGCCAACTGAAGAACTTGAAGCTATACTACTCAGCTCTTTGATACTTAAAAAGTCTAGTAGCAACCTAACAGCTCCACTGTATATTAATCAATACACGACTTACTTTGGGCAGAGGGTTTGCACAATTCTTGGAGGGAAGAGGCATGATTACGAACCACAGTGTTCCTGCCCTAGGATGCATGCTCACACTGCAGCTGGGTTCGGTTCAGCCCAGAACCATTTATGCATTGATCCCCTGTAGCGTATCAGACATGCTGCCAGGCGCGGGGGGATACAAGACAGGTTACGCATGGTTCATTCTTCAGAAAATCAAGAGAGTCACATATGAAGCCAATGTCTGGTTCTGAAGTCATGATTAAGGTGAACTGACACAGGAGGTCAAAATTACCCTTGAGATTCCCTAGGAAGGCACAGTGTTTGTTGTCTATGCGTCAACTCTCAGTTCAACCACGTGGTTTTTCTCCCAGCATCGAATCAGGCAACTATTTCTTTAGTTAGGCACTTGAAGAAACACTTGGCTCATGGCTTATATTACATATAGGGCCCATGTCATAAAAGGATAGTTTTTAACATTAGGGGCATCCCTGGCGAGACTTGGATTGGAAAGAGAGCATAACATATCCCACGTTCTCTTTACCTCTAGGATATTCCTGAATGATGGGCGGGAACTCCCTGCCATATGTAAATTGTGGTCTCTCTCTCTCTCTCTCTGCACTTGGCCAAATGTGTCTAGTGAATCTGAATTAAGTGCTCTGTGATGGGATGACAGTTTTTGCCCTTTTATTTGTTCATCTGTTCACAGTTACTAACAGATAGTAGGGATGGGTAGTAGCTGGTATTGCTGAGGAAATGATTTCTCCTTATAAGGAGATTCCTGTCTAGTGGGGAGATAAATGTGCACGTTGTGGTATGTGGCATATTAGAGGGTGAGCATTGCCGACGGAGTTCAGAGAAGGGAGATTACTTCTGGTGGATGCAGGAAAGACTTCATGGGAGGAGGTGGTATTTTAGCTGGGTCTCGCCTGCAGAGTAGGAGCTGAAGATGCAAGGAAAGGTGTGAAATAACTCTCTACATGGAGGTAAAGTGTGAGTGGGGCACAGAATGCAGGTAAGCTTCAGGCTTGCTTGGGAAATAGATTTTTTTTTTTTAGGGAGGGGCAGAAGGAGAGGGAGAGAGAGAATCCCAAGCAGATTCCATGCTCAGCACGGAGACTGACGCAGAGCTTGATCTCACAACCCTGAGATCATGAGCTGAGCAAAGTCAAGAGTCAAATGCTTAACCGACTGAGTCACCCAGGCGCCCCATAGCCCTACTTGGAAGTCTCATAAGTTATAGGGTTTTGGGTCTAATGCTGAGAAAGATCGTGCCCCCATCATGGAACAAAATTAACTTTAGACCCCACGTTGCTCTGGTTTTGCCTTAAACAAAGCTTAAATATAAGATCCACAAGAATCACAGTGCTGCCAAGAAACTTAACTGGGCCCAGAATAAAGCTCACGAATATTTACAGACATACACAAGTATTCAGCACCCAACAAGATAAAGCTGGTGTGTCCTCTGCCAGATGCATCTCCCCTTTCTCTGTTCTCCATCCATCCCAGAATGTTCCAACTTCAAGACCCTGTGGCTTGACCCAGCTAAGCCCCAGGGTGATGATGTATATGGGTTCCTGTTAGGAATGGCTGCAGAGACTAGTTCTGTGGTAGACACACATCCTGGTTAATAAAATGGATGAGCGTTCTCTTCATCTGTGCCTGGTTCCTGCTGCCCTGCAGAATTTTATAAGTTGCCCCGCAGAGGTGGTGCACTCTGACAAGGCTCTGGAATAAGAACATTTAATTTCGTGATTTATTGGTACTGGGGGTGGAGGATGCTCTGGGAGAGCCTTCTCATTTCCTTTTATTATTCCAGCTTTACAAGCGTGCAGCCCATCTGTCTTCACAAGGACCACTTAATGCAGAAGCTGGAACAATGATGAAGGAATGAAGATCTTGTAAAACAGCGATGGGTAAAGCCCAGGGTAGCGCTGGCAAAATTGGAAGAGATATGAAGCGGCAGAGGCAGCAGATGCATACTCTTCCATCCCGAGGACGTGGCTTAGTTAACTTACATGCTTGTTGGCAATTCATTTTGAAAACATTGTGGGAGAGAGAGCAGTTGGAGATAGTTTTAAGTAGAACGGTTCTCGGAGGGTAGGTTCTAATAAATTGAACTGTATTGACTCTGGAGACATGTGCAAGGTGCTGAAGTACAAAAGAGGAGAGAAGTAAGAAGCGTGCGGAGAGCAGCGGTAACTGGTTCTGTCCAGCCTGCCTTTAAAGTCCTTGTGTGGTCATTTATTAGCTGTGCGAATGTGGCCGACTTATTTAATGTGGCTGAGCCTTGGTTTCCTCATTTGTAAAATGAAGACCTAGTATCTCAGAACACCGTTGTAGAGATTCAAATAAAGCACTTAGCTGGAGCCTTCATTTATTTATTTATTTATTTATTTATTTATTTATTTATTTATTTATTTATTTGAGAGAGAGAGAGCACAAGCCAGGGGAGAGGCAGAGGCAGAGGCAGAGGGAGAAGCAGACTCCCGCTGAGCAGGGAGCCAACTTGGGGCTCGATCCCAGGACCCTGAGATCATGACCTGAGCCAAAGGCAGACGCTTAACCAACTGAGCCAGCTGCTAAGAAGGTGCCCCTTCTTAATAAATGTTATCTAATAGCAATTATTAAAGGAGAAATTATACCAGCCCACATTAATTGATATTTTGGGATGCAATCACAATAAAGAAAATAAATAAAGGGCTCCACATGGTGTCTCATGATCATTTTACTGACATTGCTCTATTATAATTCTCTTGGAACTTGGCTTTGTTACAGGCACCATGATAAGCGAGCCAGAAGGGGTCAACCGGTGGAAATGCTTTCCTGAAATCTTTGCTTTGCCTTAGACCTTTCCTCTCCACAGGCATCCAGTTGCTGAGTAGAGCAGGTGTATGGCGCAGGTTGGTAACCTAGGAGAGGTCCAGAACCTCTGGGATGCTTCTTAGGGCTTGTCATTCAAGAGAAACATTGGTGCGTGAGTAAAAGAGTGCTTCATCACAGATGCTAGGTTGATCTTTCAACAGTGAGTCTAACCCAGGTTAGCACAACGGGGAAATAATCATATGAGACTTTTCTTTCTTCCCTCCTTCCTTCCTCCCTTCCTTCCTTCCTTTTTCTTTTCTTTCTTCTTTCTTTCTTTCTTTCTTTCTTCCTTCTTTCTTTTTCTTCCTTTCTTCTTTCTTTTTCTTCCTTCCTTCTTCTTTCTTTCTTTCTTATTTTCTTTCTTTCTTTTTCTTCCTTCCTTCCTTCCTCTTTCTTTCTTCCTTCTTTTTTTCTTTCTTTTCTATCTCTTTTTAAAAGATTTTATTTATTTGAGAGAGAGAGAGAGTGAGAGCAACTATCTACGAAATTAGAAAGTTTGGCTTCTGAGGATCAAAATGGATGATAAGGTTATAAATGGCTAATGAAAGACTTATAACTCCTGGAAGTGAAGGAGAAATGTGATTTATTATGCCAAGAACCAAAGAAGGGATGTTCACAAGGGAGGCAGGTTAGCAGACCTGAGCCTGAGAATGCGAACCTTGGGGATACGTGAACCAGAGTAAGATGGAGACTCCAGGAAAAGGCTTAGGGGGAAACAGGGCAGGTTTGGTCATGTAGGGTTTGTCAACTACTTAGGGATGGCTTTGTCAGAGAGAAGCGGGCAGGATAGTAAGCTGAGGGGGGTAAGACCTCCTAGAGATGAGAGATGGGGTGGGGCGGTCAGAGAGGTTTGGGGAGAGCAGCACCACACAGTGGAAATAATAGCTGCTCTGAACACAAAGGCTGTTCATTCTCTGGGCCCCCTGCACCACTTCCTGTTGGTCATGGAGCCTCTGGGCCCTTGGCTGTTAACTGTGGCCAGGGACGGGTCAGGACCCTCGGAAGAGCTTCACCCCTCATCAGGACAGAGGATGGAGCCACGTTACTGCCATCGGAGCATCCTGGAATTTGTAAATGGTTCCTCCTTGGAGCCTGGGCTATGGTGTAAGAGTTCAAGGTTCACTTTTATGTACTTGCATCTAACTTGGAACCAGCTGGCCATTATTTAGATCTGGATTTTGGTGTTTGCAGGGAGGAGTGGAAAGTTTATGTTTTTGTTTTGAGTGACGACTTCTATTCTAATTTGCTTATTGTTATTTAGGACATCACCATTTTTGGTCCACCGATGTTCCTCCTTATTTCTTCCTATGGCTGTTACTGTTTTTTTTTTTTAAATCTCATCTTTTTCTTTTTTCTAATTTCTAGAGATTTTAGATATGAGACAAGGTAGGTGCCATCTTGAGCCAACCTGGTTGGTTAAGTTAACCTGTTGGTTAAGTCGCTAGTGACTTAAATTTTTTTTTTATTTGGGGGTGCCTGGGTGGCTCAGTTGGTTGAGCATCTGACTCTTTTATTTTTTAATTTTTTATTATTTTTATTATTTTTTTTCTTTATTTACATTCAATTTATTTAACATATACTGTATTATTAGTTTCAGGGGTATAATTTAGTGATTCATCAGTTGCATATAACACCCAGGGCTCATTACATCAAGCGTCCTCCTTAATGCCCATCACCCAGTTACCCCATCCCCCATCCACCTCCCCTCCAGCAACCCTCAGTTTGTTTCCTAGAGTTCAGTGTCTCTTATGGTTTACCTCCCTCTCTATTTTCATCTTGTTTTATTTTTCCTTCCCTTCCCCTACGTTGATCTGTTTTGTTTCTTAAGTTCCACATATGAGTGAAATCATATGGTATTTGTCTTTCTCTGACTGACTTATTTCACTTAGCTTTATACTCTCTAGCTCCATCCACATTGCTGCAAATGGCAAAATTTCATTCTTTTTGATGGCTGCGTAATTCCATTTGTGTGTGTGTGTGTGTGTATGTACACCACATCTTCTTTATCCATTCACCTCTTGATGGACGTCTGGGCTCTTTCCATATTTTGGCTATTGTGGACATTTTGAGCATCTGATTCTTAAACTCAGCTCAGGTCTTGATGGCAGGGTTGTGAGTTCAGGCCCCATGTTGGGCTCCATGCTGGGCATGGAGTCTACTTAAAATTTTTTTTTTAAGTTTGTAAGTAAATTCAAACAGCAAAAGTTACAGAAATAGTACAAAGAATTTCGGTATACCTTTACCCAGATTCACCTATTGTTAACATTGTAGACCATTTGATCTATTTTCTTTGTCCTTTGCTCTATCTATCTTTCTATCCATCCTGTCTATCTAATTTTGGAACCAACTGAAAGCTGCATAGTGTATAATTGTTTACCCCTAAATACTTTAGTATAGATTTCCTAAGAATAAGACTATTATATATTCACAGTACAGTGATCAATCTCAGTCAGTTTCGCAGTGATACAATACTTTTACCTGATCTCCCTTCTCACAATCCAGTTTTGCCAATTCACTCTGTGAAGCCTTTTGTAGTCTTTCTGTGCATATGCATGTACCTTCCTCCTGCACAACAGGATCCAGTTTAGGATGAAGTAATGCATTTAATTATCTTGTCTTCTTAGGATCCCCAATCTGGACCAATTCCTCAGTTTTTCTTTTTCTTTTATGACATTGAAATGTTGAAGACTGCAGTCCCCTTTCAAGCAGAACGTTCTTCATGGAGGGTTTGTGTATGTTTTGCCATGATCAGTTTTGGGTTATGCACCAACCCCCCACCCTGGTCAGAATACTACAAAAGTGATATTGTGTCCTTCTCAGGGTATGTCATCCAGAGGGACACAGTCTCCATTGCCTCTATTTATAGTGATTTTGATCAGTGTCGACTGATTTCACCACTGTCTAGATCATTTGCCCTGGCTCCTGATAAGCAATCTGTGGTGAGGTGTTTTCAGGCCATGCAAGTACCCTGCTTCTTACCAAAGTTGACCCCCTATACACCCACTGGAGATACCTATAATAAAACAAAGAAGGACAATACCAAGGATCCGGAGCAACTATAATTCTCGTACATTGCTGTGGGAATGTAAAATAGTGTAAGAATTGCAGAATATGTGGGAGTTTTTTTAGAAAGTTAAACATGCACTTTCCAGATGACCTAGGATTTTGCTCTCAGTTATTTGTCCGAGAGAAATGAAAGCATGTGTCCATACCAAGACTTGTGCACAAATAGACGTGGCAGCTTTGTTCATAATAGGCCCAAACTGGAAACAACCCAAATGTCCGTCAACAGGTGAGCGCATATACAAATTGTGGCATATCCATATGATGGAATACGACTCAGCCATTAAAAGGAACAACATTCTGATATGTGCAACAGAATATATGAATCTCAAAACCATTATGTTCCATGAAAGTAGCCAGGGACCCAAGAATGTGATTCCAGTTATGTGAAATTCTAGAGAAGGAAAACTAATATCTAATGAGAGGAAGCACATGGGTGGTTGCCTGAGGCCAGGAGTGTGGGGAGTGTTGACTGCAAAGGGACATGTGGGCATTTTTAAGGTGATGGAAAAGATTTTACTCTTGATTTGAGTGGTGGCTACATAGGTGTATACATTTGTCACAACTCATCAAACTCTACCAATAATGGGTGCATTTTGTTATGTGCAAATTTTCCTGTATAAAGTTGGCAATTCCCCTCCTAGATTTAGCCCCTATTTATGATTCTGCCCTGAACCAACCATTATTGTGGTGGTTACAAAATAATGATTCCTTAACTCCAACATTCTCTCCACGTTTACCACTTGGTACTTGGCATTCTTCTGGAAGCGAGTGTCCACCCTTCCGCTGCATCATTCTTGCCTTGTTGGTTATCATTATAGACTCAGCGAGTCCCATTTCCCCACCAAAGGCTTACCGTTGATTAATGCCTTTAATTGCTTTGGCACTGAAATTGTCTTGTATTTGTCTCGTATTTGGCTTGAGGTAGCCCCTACCTACAGGCTGATGCCTGTGTCCTTGTGACATGCCCCATCCTTTGTTTTTGAGGACTTCCTTGCTTTCTGGCATAAGATGAAGTTCCAGACTCATCTAGTACCTTCTCTGCCACAGGCCAGGAATGGCCATGTTTCAAATTGTCCTGCTTCCTCTTATCGAGGAATGTAATAGAAATCAGGATCTGGCTGGTAAATGTGCTCATTGCTCCTGGCCCCCCCGTGCATCTAGGCCCAGCCAGAGCTGTTCAGTTTGCTTTCTACTAGAGTTTTGTTTTTTTTTTTTTAGAAAGGAATGAAAGGAACAGGGATTAATTACTAGAACTCTCTGCAAAGAAGGCGAGGAAGAGGAGTAAGGCCAAAAGGGGAGAAAAATCACTCTTGAAAAAAACTTCTTCTAGAAATCATCCAAAATCCAAAGCTAAAGCAATAATTGCTTAATATTTGAGTGCTCTAGATTTTGCTTTAGCCCCTTTTACTAATTGTGATCCTCTTGTATTCTTCATCCACTTTGTGGATTTTCATGTTGACTGTCTGGGCCTGAAGACAAATGCCATGTTCCCATTGGAGCCCTGTCGGCCACTCTGCTTCTCAGGAAGAAAGCCGCCTCTGTGGGGTGTGTGCGTGAGCATGTGAGGGTGGGCGTCTGTGAGCGTGGGTCTCCTCGTGTGCATGATTTAGGAAGGAGATGCAAAGTGAGCAGAAAGTGGAGGTGGATCTTGGACAGCAGGCTTTGGAATTCTGTTTCCAAGTAAAGTAGGGCCAGGGAGGAATCGGCCCATCTCTTTTTCTTGAATTACCATTTATAATTTCACAAGCTTCTTCTTTTTTTTTTTTTTTTTAAGATTTTATTTATTTATTTGACAGAGACACAGTGAGAGAGGGAACATAAGCAGGGAGAGTGGGAGAGGGAGAGACAGGCTTCCTGTGGAGCAGGGAGCCCGATGCGGGGCTCGATCCCAGGACCCTAGGATCATGACCTGAGCTGAAGGCAGACGCTTAACGACTGAGCCACCCAGGTGCCCCAATTTCACAAGCTTCTGTGAACCCTTAGCAAGTCAGCCTCCCCAAGGGTGTGTGAGTGCTGAGACATGGTTCCTAGATTTTCTTCTTGTGACTCAAAGTATCCATCAGTGAGCCCCATCTATGGCATCCCTGTTGCTTAATCAGAGTCCAGTGAGCTGTGGTGTGGCCGGGAGGTCCCCTTAGAGCTCAATAATAAGGCACAGATGGCCTCTCCTCACATCCTAGCGCATCTGTCACCCCATAGAGGTAAGGAAATGGTTGGCTTCTATACTGGGAAAGAGACGAAACCCTGATGCTTGAGTCATTTAATCCTGAACTGAAAGAACCCAGGAGAATATACACAGGAAATGTGGACAGGAGATGGGAGGCCTTCTCTAGCTATAACCGGTCTTATTGAATAAGGAGAAGGCAGGGATGCCCATTAAGTGATAGAAATGGCTGTCTCAGCTCGTGTTTCCTGTAGTGAAATCAAATTTATGGAATGGAAACTCCATTAGAGGGTTTTCTTTGACTCATCCAACAGACACACTGAACACATTATAATGGAAAACTCATCATGGTGATGCTAATTGTTTTCTCCTTTTCTTCTCGTTTTACTCCTCTTCTTATTTTTCATTTTGCAGGCAGTGGACTTCATAGGTTTTGTAAAAAGGATATAAACTTTATAAGAAATTTGAGTCATAATGAAAAAGAAAACGGAATTGCTCAGCAGTCCCATTCAGAAAGAATGTTCTTTTTTTTTTTAAAGATTTTATTTATTTATTTGACAGAGAAAGACACAGCGAGAGAGGGAACACAAACGGGGAGTGGGAGAGGGAGAAGCAGACTCCCTGCTGAGCAGGGAGCCCGATGTGGGACTCAATCCCGGGACTCCAGGATCATGACCTGAGCCGAAGGCAGTCGCTTAACCAACTGAGCCACCCAGGCGCCCAGAAAGAATGTTCTTAATATTTGGCGAACCCTAGGCTGTAGGGGTTTTAATTCATATATTCAGGCAGAACAGGTAGAAATCTTTTGGAAAGCTGAGATCTTACGACACATGCTAATTTATATGAAATGTATTAAATAAACTGGCCTTGACTTTCACTTGGTTCTGTGGAAAACACACTAATGTTAAACCGAAGGAATTGCTGAAATCCAGTAAATATTTTTTCACTCTCTAGGATTTGGAAAAATGAAGATATACATGTATGTGCATGTCTGTATGTATGCATGTGGCATGTGATATGTTTGTATGTGCATGTGTATTCGTGTGTGTGTGTGCAGGTGTGTGCACACGTGTATTTGTAAAAATGAGTGTTTGGGACCAGAATCCCTAATTCGTACATACATTGAAAATGCCTATTTATGCAAGAAGAAGTCTTAAGTCAAACTTTCTTTCCCTTAGAAATTTGTGGACATCACTAGCAATACTCTGATTTTTTTTTGCTCTATAGGACTTGATTTATAGGTGTGAATGTCTATACAATTTTTTTATGAGCTTGAAGCCCAGAAACTTCCTTGATACATGTTTCAGAATCGATCACTCAGTCCTTTTCACAGCACCTGGTATAGCCTTTTGAGTTGTACATTCAAATATTTCATGGGGGCATCTGGGTGGCTCAGTGGGTTAAGTGGCTGCCTTTGGCTCAGGTCATGATCCCAGGATCCTGGGATCAAGTCCCATGTTGGGCTCCCTGCTCAGCTGGGGAATCTGTTTTTCCTTCTGCCCCTCCCTGGCTCGTGTGCTCTTTCTCTCTCTCTCTCTCAAATAAATAAATAAATAAATTCTTTAAAAAAACATTTCTTGATTTCAGGAGAAATACTAACATACATGTGATATGTCAATATTGATTTTGGTAGATTGGTAGATTATCTTGTCATGTGTCATGTCAATCCAAAATGACTGTTGGATTACTTCAATTTGATGGTGTAATTAATGCATGGCACTGGTTTCCTAAATGTCTTTGCATTCCTCCAATAAAATACTTCTTGGTCACAGTGTCTTGTTATTTTGATATACTACTGTATTTAATTATTTTATTTTTTATTAGATATCAGTGAGATCATATGATAATTGTCTTTCTCTGATTGACTTATTGCACTCAGCATAATACCCTCTAGTTCCATCCATGTTGTTGCAAATGGCAAGATTTCATTTTTTGATGGCTGCATAATATTCCATTGTACATATATACCACATCTTCTTTATCTGTTCATCTGTCGATGGAAAGCTGGGCTCTTTCTAGTTTGATTATTGTAGACATTGTTGCTATAAGCATTGGGGTGCAGGTGCCCCTTCGGATCACTACTTTGTACCTTTGGGGTAAATACCTAGTAGTGCAATTGCTGGGTCATAGGGTAGCTCTATTTTCAACTTTTTGAGGAACCTGCATACTGTTTTCCAGAGTGGCTGCACCAGCTTGCATTCCCACCAACAGTGTAGGAGGGTTCCCCATGACTATAAACTTTTGAGGAAATCTGTATTGTAGGGGCCAAGAGCAGACTGCCCCAAGATGGGCCACTTTGGCATTGAACTTTATTCTGAGTTAAGAGCAATCAAAACCCAGCAGATTCAGGAAAAACTCTTTACCTCCCCCTCAACTGCCTGCTACATGGAAGAGAGCTATTAACAGACACTCCCCTTTATGGGAGAAACATATCTACATAACAGAGCAACCCCTTTGTTTTCCAAACATCTCCTCTCACCTTCCTGCTAATGGTCTTTCTCCCATTTGTATCCTCAGACCCCACCCTCTCCTTAGCTCATGTAAGTGTCATGTTGCCTGTCTTTGGAATTTCCACATCTGTGTGGATTCCCCGTACATATGCTATTAAATTTTATTTTCTCTTGTTAATCGGTCTCATGTCAATTTGATTCATAGTCCAGCTGGAAGAATCTTGAAGGGCAGAGGAAATCCTTCCTCCTGAAACTATCTTGCTGGAGGCATGGGTCGGGTGTTCTGCTCACTCCCTTGTCTTAACCCAGACTTCACAGAATTTGGCTGGTAGGCCTCAGAATTTGTAGTTAGTGGTCCTATGTTTATTCCCACTGAAGCTTTCAGAGAGCAGAGGAAAAAGCAGATGAGTGGGCGTTCAGGTCCACCGAAGAGAAAGGCAGCAGCAGAGAAGAGGAATAAACTAGGAAAATCTACGAACCGGTTCATCAGTCCTTGAATTACTGAGAAATCTGTATTCACTTTAGAGCAGAGCAGAGAGGCAGACCATTTATACTGGGAAAAAATGACTTACTGGGATTGATTTTGTTATTCTTTGAAGTCTCAGAGTGCTATGGCCCAATTTATATTTATATTTTGTCAGTTAAGATGCTTCATATGATCAAGGTTGTGTTTATTTATCTCTGGCGTTGGCCTCCTTGCTTCTGTTAGTGGAGATTTAGTGGGTGACTTGTGTGCTCTGTTTCAGCATTAATAACGAGGAGTCCGTATCTGTTTCCGGAGGTACACAAGTTGAATTCCTCCACTGAGCAGCCTCAAGCAGCCGCTGGAGTGAGCGCGCACCGAGCCCTGAGATCAGGTGGGAGGGAGGCGTGATCTTGTTTCTCAGTTGCAAATGCACCTGTCTAACCCCTCCCCCCACCCCCCTCTTTGTAATGCTGGGGCCTGGACGATGCAAAATACCTCTTTCGTCTGCCGGCTTTCTGTTAGGTCTGCCTATAGGCGGCGCTAGAGAGCAACCAGAAGGCGGGAGGAGGGAGAAGGTGCACGGTGTCCAGTGTGTTCCTTATTCCTGCCTCTTCACTTGGGCAGCGTACGTGGTTCGAGTCTCCAGCTGTTATTTCCACTTTCTGAGAACCATCCTCATCATGCCTGTTTGGCTGTAGTAGCCCTGCCAGGCAGCACCCCCTCCTCACAGGTCTGAGTTCTGAGAAGTAAAGTTGGTATTATGCCTGACGCATGACCTGTATATCTGTAAGCAAAGTTTGTCGCTGAAGTCAATGCTTTGTTGACCTTAAGTCGTCATGAGTAGGGAACTCTAAAACAGAAAGACTTAAATTAATAAATCATAAGGGAGAAAGGAGAAGAGGGTGGGTGGATTCTGATACTAAAATTCTTCTCTTTGGATCTTTAGCTAGTTGTGGTACAAACACAACAAATAGGAGCTTTTAATACACTTTTTTTTTTTTGCTGAGAAACACCTGGGTGGTTCAGTTGGTTGTGTCTGACTCTTGATTTTGGCTCGGGTCATGATCTCAGTGTCCTGAGATGAGCCCCAAGTGGGGCTCTTAGCTGGATGTGGAACCTGCTTAAGATTCTCTCTTTCCCTCTCCCTCTACCCCTCCCCACTGATGCACTCTCTTTGTTTCTCAAAAAAGAAAAAAATATTTTTTTGCTTGTAGCTGCTAACAATTGTATTGCTACCTTTGGGGTGATATTTGAGTATACTATAAAACAAATGCAACATTTCAGGTGAGGCTGAGCGCAGCAGGTACAGTGAGGAGAAGAGAAGGATCTAGGTTCAGAAACAAGATCCTCATACAAACTAAAAATACGAAAAGCATCAGTAATTTCACAGCCTACCTCCCATGTATGAAATACTTGACTAAGACACAAGGGTCCTAGAGCAGGGAAGAATACCCTTTCCAGAGCGGCTGGGGAGCAGAGCCGCCATTTTGTGGTGGAACACTGGTCATCTTGTAACCCACATCATGATGCTGGTGAGAAATAAGTTGAGGCACACTTAAACCCCAGGGCCTTACGGGTTTGGAAGTGTGATCTTATTATTGTTACATTTAAAAGACCCATGTGAAGCATTTTCACTCATAGCTTTTATTCACAGTGAAATTTATCAGATGGTAGTTGAAGGTTCCCCCATAATTGGTGCATTCTTTCCTCCTGTGTCTAGACTGCTGTTGTACTGAAGTGTGTAACTTGGAAATTCTTCAGTCTTGCATATAGATGGACACAAATACACATCTATGCTTATGTGATGACTTTACCAATTACCTCCCTTTGTTATAACACATTGTTATAATTTAACTTTCCTATAGGGCATGATATTTACAGGATCCTGTGGAATAATTTTGATTTTATTCGTTTCTAATTTCAGCTTAGCAGGAGTGATTTATAAAATGTTTGCTTTTACGAAAAACATCCAAATCTGATCTACGCTGATGAGGAAATGAGGCCATTCTGTGTTAGTTTCCCAGATGAACTGGACACGTACCGCTGACAGCCTTCATCTGGCAAACTGGGTTATTTGTGTGGCTTAATCAGTGATGTCAGTGTATTGGCTGGTTTCTATGTCCTGCTCCATTTCAGAGCTCGGGGAGCTCATACTTCTGTGTCTTTATATTGACTCCTCTAAATAGCTCGGGCCATGTGATTACATTTGAAATTTCTGGAGGATATAGCTTGAATAATTCCAGCTTGTGGAGAATGTCTTGCTTATATGGATTTTTTCCTTAATTTATGCAACAAATATGGTCAGTAGCTGTCATGTGTCAGGAACTCTGTGAAGCTCTGGGCGGCAGTCAACACACAGATAAGATCTCTATGCTCCTGGAGCTAACATTCTAGTGGAGAGTAGTAAAAAGCATACTGAAAAGATTCATGATAATTGTAATAAGTGCTTGGAAGGAAAGTAAACAGGGTCTTGTGATAATAACAATGTGGGGAGAGGCCCCTGGGTGGCTCAGTTGGTTGACCGTCCGGCTCTTGATCTCAGCTCAGGTCTTGATCCCAGGGTCATGAGCTCAAGCCCCACATTGGGCTCTGCACTGAGTGTGGAGCCTACGTTAAAAAAATTAATAATTATGTGGGGGTATAATGGTCTGGGAGGTCTCTCTGAAGAGGTGGCACTTGAGCTTGGGATACATGAGTCGCAGGAGATTAAGGAGACAGAGCATAGGGAGCAAGGAGGAGCATGGGAAATAATCATCATCATGCAGGAGCTTTTAGAAATTTAGACTTTATTCATAGAGCAGTAAGATGCCAGTAAAGGAGTTTAAGCTGGTGAATGACAAAATCTGATACATAGCAATGGTTATGTTCCTAATCATAAGCCGAAGGATATAAAGCGGATATTTGTTCATGTTTTTGTAACTGAGTTTCTAGTCCCTAAAAAATGCTCAAGATTATTATTATTTAAAGTCTAAAATCAGATTGGATGAGATCCTGGGAAACCAAGGACTGCGGGTCATGAGTGAAGTGTTTCTTTTCACTCTTGCCTATCTTCTGTCTTGGATAAAGTGGAAATGTTCATTCCAGAGCAGTCCTTGCTAATGCTTAATAATCCGATGAGGTCCTCAAGGAAGCCTTGAAGGCTCTGGAATAACCTAGTTTACCTGTGGGTTGAGCGGGTAGGGGAGGGTGGGAAATGGCAAATTTATCCTCTCCTTGGCAGCTGCCTGGTGCTCAGAGCTTCCCTTTGGTGGAACTGGTAGGACTCTGAATCAGGACATGATGTCAATACTCCCTTACCGTCTTCCTTCTTCTTCCCCTAGGCTATACCTAGGCCTTGGAAACCCCTGAACTGATGCTGCAGTGTAGACTGTCATTCAAGGAAGACGTGGTCTAGTCTCCAGTTTCTTAGGAAATATGTATGCATAAAAAAAGAAGCTTATTTCCTGCTTATTGTTGTCAGGCACATAAATATGCCAACTGGGCATTAGGATTCGGTTGTATTGGGGGATTAGGTTGTACAGGGGAGTTGGGGACAGAAAAAGGGTGACCAGCAGTCTACCATCTTCTGCAGTACTTTGGCATTATGGAAACATGAGGGCAGTACAGAAACTTTAGTCCTACTTGTTGACAGTGGTAAGGAGGAACCCCAAAGGTAAACTTTCCCCACACATTTAGGGGAGGTAAAAGGGACCAGAGCAGCACCCTGAATCTCTTTGAACACGGTTTCCCAGCCTTGACTTTTGGGACCTTATAATTCTTTCTTTGGTGGGTGAGGTTGTCTTGTGCATTGTAGGATATTTAGCAACATCCTTGGCCTGGATCCACTAGATGCTAGTAGCATCCACTTCGTTGTGACAGCCAAAAATGTCTCTAGCCATTGCTGTTTTAGATCCTCAGCCAGATTATCCATAGTCCCACTCTTCTTCCTTCTGTGTCTTGACTCCTTAAGCCATCACTTACATTGGCGAACATCCAGGACCTTTTCAACTTTTTTCCTCAATTCCTTTCCTTACACCCAATAATCTTGGGAATTGTGCCATGTGTCTGCACTTGCAATCATTCCGGTTTCTCTCTATTTAGTTTATGTTATATGTTCAAAGCCCTGAATTTGCTCTGATTATCAGCTAGGAGAATTTAGAAAAAATTGCTTGGAAAGGTGTTAAGTGTTATCTCTGGTAAACATGAGGCGAGAGCAAAGATACCATCAAGAGAATGAGGTGGGGAACTATCTTTTTTATCTTATCAAATAAGCTAACATTTGGTCATATAATTCCTTAGGGTGGATGGAACCAAATTTTCATTTCAGTTCTATCAGATGAGAGAAAGAGAAAGCAACTTGAAAGATGAACTTCAAGGTTTTAAAATATTTTTATAAAACTGACCTTAACTTTCTAATTTTCTACCAATGAAATTCATCCATGAATATGTTTAGAAATTGATGGCATTCAACTGATGACCTTAAATGTGTGATATGAGGATATTCTGGAATGACAAAGTGGGCAAAACTGGATTCTGGTAAAATGTGATTTGGGCACTTAGTAGCTGGGTGATCTTGGACTTTCATTTTTCAATTTAGGGAAAAAAAGTTACTCATTAGGTATGCATATACGTAATACCTTCAATTTGGATAACCATCCTTTTAAGGCCTTTGTGGAGGCATATATGTGGTATTTCATAACAAACAAATATGTAATAAGATGGAGAAAAATATACTTTCTCTGTATTTCAGGAGCAGGAATTCAAGGATTTAGTGTCTAATTGACTTCACCAGAGTCAAACGTTGACAATATCATAGACAAAAGTCTTATTGGATCAACTGAATCAAATCAAGTTCCAGTTTTGCAATTAATTTTTTAAACTTAATTATCTTAATAAGTATATAAATTTAACTGATATGCAATCCAGGAGAGAGATCTAAATTTTTGCTAGTTCCAGCCTACATAACCAAGTTCAAATAATGCCCCCAGGTGGTTCTGACTTGGAAGGAGCTTTATTGCTCTTTCTGAGGTACTCTTACTTCATTCAAAGATTTAATCTTTCCTTTCTTAACAGGATAATTATGTTTGTATATGGAAAACAAGACACCCTTTGGGCCCCCCAAGTCCAAATCTTTGTGTTTCTAGTTGTCTTTTTTTTTTTTTTTAAGATTTTATTTATTTATTTGAGAGAGAATGAGAGACAGAGAGCACGAGAGGGAGGAGGGTCAGAGGGAGAAGCAGACTCCCTGCTGAGCAGGGAGCCTGATGTGGGACTCGATCCCCGAACTCCAGGATCATGACCTGAGCTGAAGGCAGTCACTTAACCAACTGAGCCACCCAGGCGCCCCTCTAGTTGTCTTATTGGGGAATTTGGTTTTCCAATATGGTGACATGACTTTGCGAAGTCAATTAATTCAAATGGGAACCTGATTTCTTGGTGGCTTGTCAATGGTAGGCCATTAAGAAATACCCCCACCTGGCACTGCATGGCCCCTGGGTATCTGTACCTTGCCTTGCCCCAAGCATTCTGTACTCTATCCTATTCCCTCTCAACCCGCTTGGCTTCCATGGCTAGTTTTATGAATGTATTCATGGTTATTCCAGTGCCTCATTTCCTTGACAAATGCTCCAGTCTGTCTCAGCTGTCCCTTGAGTCTTCTTCTACCACACTCTTACCACCTGCCCCCACTTCACTCCCACTCCTCCCTCAGCTCTGATGGTATCTTTCATCCCATGGCCTGTTCTGGTGATTGTGCAAAAAGGGCAGGAATTCTCACTGACCATAGTGGCCAAGTTAGTGAGTCATTATTAAATACTTAAGAGTTCTGGGCATCTGGATGGTGCAGTTGGTTAAGTGTCTGACTCTTGGTTTCTGCTCAGGTCATGATCTCAGGGTCATGAGCTCGAGCCCTGTGTTGGGCTCCATGCTCAGAGTGGAGTCTGCTTGGGACTCTCTCTCCCTCTCCATCTGCCCCTCCCCCCTCTGTGCATGAACACACACTCTCTCTCTCTCAAATAAATAATAAAATAAATCTTTTAAAAAAACACTTATGGGTTCTTAGCATGTTTTAAGCACCGTCGGCTGGATAGTGGCTCCCCCCGGAGACTATACATAGTGGGGAAAGCAGAAATCAAACAGGCATGCAAATAACATTAACTACGAAGTGTGTGGGAGGAGGAGGAGATCAGTACAGAAAGAAAAGCACAGATAATGGCCCTGAGAAGGGACAGAGTATAGCTTGACTCAGGGTAAGGACAGAGTGTAGCTTGACTCAGGGTAAGGACAGAGGCCCACTTGGTTGTGCTGTAGTGAGTAGGGGAAAGTGAGCCACATTCCACTGTAGACTGTCCCCCTTACCCACTTCACCTGGCTGTCAGTCAAGCACATCCAGAGTCAACAAAGCAAGGAGATTCTTAAGGATGGACAGGTACCCTGGGAGTTGTGGTGTGTTTAGAGAGCTCCATCAGGGCTCTGTTTTCTGTGAGGCTTAATACAATCTTGGTCAAATGTCCGAAATGGTATATCCTGTCTGCTTTGTACCTCTTGCTCTGATTCCATTTCTCTACAGGCTTATTCCCTAACTTGCTTCTTCCTTCCTTCCTTCCTTCCTTCCTCAAGGGACAATACCTTAAAACTTTCCAAAATTAATAACAGAAACCAAATTACAAATCCAGGAATCTCAGAGAACAAGAAGCAGGATGAATAATTTAAAAAAATCAATGCCTAAACATATCATATTCAGACTGCAGAAAGCCAAAGACAAAGAGAGAATCTTGAATGAAGCCAGAGTGTGGGAAACTGTACCTATTGTAATGTTATGATTTATAATAAGAAATACGTATTTGGTTTTCACTCCCATTTAGAGAGCAATAAGGGAGTCTTTTGCTATGTTAATGAGGTGAATTTTGGACACCACTTAAGGATGGGCGTTGGTTGCTGGGGAAACCAACCTTGCAACTAGAGGGTTAGGGGGAGAGGAGTGGAGCTGGAGGTTGAATCAGTCACCAATGGCCAATGGTTTAATCAATCATGCCAATGAATTGAAGCCTCCATAGAAATCCAAAAGGGGTGGAGGCATCTGGGTGGCTCAGTCAGTTGAGTGTCTCTGACTCATGGTTTCAGCTCAGGTCATAATCTTGCAGTTGTGGGATAGAGCCCCACTTCGAGCTCTGTGCTCAGTGAGGAGTCTGCTTCAGATTCTCTCTCCCTCTCCCTCCTGCTCACTCTCTTTCTCTAAAATAAGTAAATAAAATCTTAAAAAAAAAACCCAAAAACCCAAAAGGTTGGTGGTTTGGAGTGATTCCAGATGGTGAGCTTCCAGAACTCAGGAAAACTAGTTTACTCACTAGATTACCCATTTATTATAAATGATATTAAAGGATACAAATCAACAGCCAGATAAAGAGATACATAGGGCAAGTGCACAAAGGAGCTTCTGACCCCTTGGAATTTAGGGCCCATAATGTGGCATGTGGATGTGGTCTGTTTCATTCACCTGGAAGCTGGTCTAATAGGTAACTGCTCAAAGTAATTATAGCAATAATGTATTGGGTGGATATAGCTTATGGATAAGTCAAAGAATGGAGGCCATGTTGTAAGGGATGAGAAGGAGGATTGTGAATGCTCCATTATGAAGTACCATCCATAGTGTTGAAAACACACATAGATTCATATACCACAAACTCTAGAGCAACCACTAACAAAACTTAAAAAAAAACAACACTAAAGAAGTTGATAGAATTCAAACACTTATTTTATCTGCTGCTTATATGTGAAAAATACCTTTAAATTCAAGTGTGAGCTCTTATAAGAGTAAACCCTGGTTGGATAGTGGACAGTGACGTACCTGGCTTTGGGGAGTGTGAGCTCCTGTTTTGTCTCCATTTTATATTTCAAGATATTAGGATGTAAAGAGGAAACAGAAGGCTGGACATTTCTCTCTGTGTGCTCTGGTATTGTTACTTTACCTCTCTGAGCCCCGTTTCCTCGCCTGTCGTGTGGACATAGCACTACCTGCTTCACCTGTTGTCAGCTTACGTGAAACAACAGATATTGAAGGTTTTTGGGAATCCTAGGACTTACTTCAATTCTCTTTTTTATTTTATGCTCATTTTTTTTTAAAAGAAAGGTATTTTTCAGGCAATGGGAAACCCTCAATAAATAATCACCAAACTTTCTATCTTTTATGGCTGCTTAGCAAATGTTAGTTATTTCCCTTAGAATGCTGACATTGAAGCAATATTCATGAAAGAAATGCAGTATTTTGTCTGGAGAGTTTTTGCCACCCATTACCCCCTCAGTGTAAACTATAAAAACTCAGGGTCCTGGGGTCTAATATTCTGGTTGCTGATTTTACTGCAGAAGTTTTCAAAGATGAAATATGTGATAAGAGTTCAAAGAGGATTGAACATATCTTAAGTATTCAGTGAGGTTTCAAGGATCAATTCTTGACTTGTCAAAATGAATCAGCATTAACTACTCCCATTTAGTTTGGTTTGGTTTGGTTTCAACTGTTAATGGAAATAAAATCTTTCGGAGAGGCCTGTTAGTCATCAATATACACAATTCCCACTCCATTAGATAGACATCTTGGTTCTTGATTATGGTGGTAACATCACAGAGATATTTGGATCCTCACAAAGAGTGGAAATTTGCCTTTCCAAGTGCCATCGACAAGCAAGATGAGGTCATGCAGGAGTTCACAGGCTCTGCACCTAGAAGGTTGTACATTGAGGGATTAAATGAGGAGGACATGGTAAAGTAGGTAGGTCAAGGTCTTTGCTTACTTAAGAAGCTTTATAGTCAAAGCTCACAGGCCTGCAGCTACTAAGTCTCACCTCCATATTCCCAAGGGAAGGAAGTGAGGTGGAGAATGACCTCGAGCAGGGCAGAGCTATTCTGCTATCCCCCTTGGATGTGGGCATGCAGAGAGCTGTCCGAGGAGGGGAGCCTAGAGATGCCTGGAGATGCATCTCGGTCATGGTCTCCGTGAAGGAGATGGTATAATACAAAGGACATATAAATATACAACAGCCCCATTCCAAAGCCATGGGGTCTCAAGATATCCCGAGGGAAGGAGTGTGAAGAACTGGAAGAGACTGAAGTTAGAACCATCGATTCTCTGGGGAAACTAAAAGCTATGGTTGGGGACCTTGGAAGTCATTACAAGTCCTGTCCAGGATATTCCCTGAAATTGATGGGCGGAAGTGTGGTGTTTGTGAGATGCAGTCAGTTCTGTTCCCAGGGAAATTATCCCTCATCATAAACACAGACCTCAGTCCAAGGCATGGAGTAACTACAGCTTTGCCCAAGGGCTGAACTGACTGCAGGGATCACTCAATCCCCAGGACGCCCACTGTGTTCCTAAATTTTTGGATACTGATAGGATAATCCCCACAGTTTTTAAAGCAACCTCCTGTATGACTGCACAACTATTTAGACACAAGACATAATCAGACTCACCTCATGGTACTGTTTATTGACAATACTTTAACTCCCAAGGTGCACAGGCATGCCCTGGGCATAGTCCCCAGGAAGACTCAGTGATAAGAGTCTCTTTTGGAGGCAAAGAGAAGTTCAGGGTCAGCTCATCTGTTCAGTCTTCTGTTTCCTCTTTACATCTCTTTTTTTTTTTTTTTTTTTTAGAGAGAGAAGGGGGGAGAGAGAGAAGGGGGAGGGGCAGAGGGAGAGGAAGAGAGAGAATCTTAAGCAGTCTCTATACCTAGCTTGGAGCCTGACTTCGGGCTGGATCTCACGACCCTGACATCATGACCTGAGCTGAAATCAAGCGTCAGATGCTTAACCCACAGAGCCATCCAGGCGCCCTTCCCCTTTACATCTTAATGCTTGGAATAGGAAGCAGAGACAAAGCAGCCATGCTGGGTCACTGGTGCCTTTCCTTCTCATGGTCCCCTCCTTGCTGTGCCCTGGTTCTGGTGGGGGTTCAGCTTGCCCGCTGGCTCCTCAGAGTTTCCACTTAAGCTTGACTCCCTCTCCCTGGAGATCACAATCCTCTTGGAAATTCTAAGTAGTCCAAAAACCTTTAAATCTATTTTACTTTCCTTTCTCCAGGACACAAAGGACGTCCTGTTGTCAAGCTTGGCCAGTGCTTTGTGCTGTCCTCCCCTCTGTTATACCTTCCTTCTTTCTGTTTCATTCTCCTGTCAAACCTTGAGTTTGCCAATCTGTTCCTCCTCTCCTCTTCCCAATGGTCAGTTTTCTCTTCTTCGGTCTGGATGAAATCTACTTGGGTGTCTGCATACAGACCTCATAGAACACGTATTTTAAGGACCCTCCTCCCCGATCCCCCACACCTGCTTTTATAAACCAGATCCTAGAAAAGTCAATTATTTATTTGTCTTCAGTTCTTTCTCTACAGCCTGAGCCAATAGGAACCAATAGGCTGCATCATAAGTGTTTTTGAGAAAACGATATATTA
>NC_138375.1:130985069-131007593 GCF_054177405.1 Leptonychotes weddellii | reverse complement strand
GCCACCCGCTCCCAGTTCGCGCGCGTTTGACTCCGCCACTCGGGGTTCCCACCCCGGGGGTTGCAGTTCACTGGCGGGACCCCGGCGCACAGGGTTTCTGTCTCGGAGGCTGCAGTTCGTGTGCGCGTGAGCGTCGCTCCGGGGTTCTGTCTGGGGGGCTGCAGTTCGCGTGCGTGCGACCCCGCTGCTCTGGTTTTCCACCCCGGGGGCTGCCCTAAAGTCCGTTCCCAATGCTACCGGTCTGCGAGTCTGTGCCCATCTGCAGCGCGCAAGGCTGTCACTCACCGGCGGTGTAGGATCCCCATGGCCAGGCTCCCTCCCGCCGCCGTTTATCCTCCTATATCTGCCCGCAGAATCACGGCTCTCCGCTTTGTACCTCAAAACCAACCGCCTGCGATATTCTGTTTGTAGAGATCCAGATCTTCTTACATCTCAGGCTGGTTTCTGGGTGCTCAGAGTGGTCTGGTAGATATCCAGCTGAATTCCGGGGACCAGTTGAAATAGGGTCCCCTATTCCTCCGCCATCTTTCCCCCCCTCCCCCATCCGTTCAATCTTCTGATGAAGGTTTGGATTTATTTTTCTTGACCTGTAATCTACAGATTTAATTACAAGCGAATCGTGTATCATTTTCTTCAGCCTTGCGTGTGGCAGAGTGCTGTGTGTCATCTGCAGCAATAAAACCACAGGGGAATTTTCCTCTGCTTTGAACGGCAGCAAGGGTAGGCAAGGAAGCCCCATGCTTCCCCTATCTCCAGGAAAAAGAAGAGGGAAATTTTGCCAGACCAAGCTTTTATCTCAACAGGAGTACAAGTATTCATTAGAAAGAGGGGTTTCTAATAGTGTTTTTTTTTTTTTAAGATCTTATTTATTTGAGAGAGAGAGAGAGAGAGCACAAGCAGGGGGAGGGGCAGAGGGAGAAGGAGAAGCAGACTCCCTGCTGAACAGGGAGCCTGATGTGGGACTCGATCCCAGGACTCTGGGATCAAGACACCAGCAGAAGAGCAGAAGGCAGACACTTAACCAACTGAGCCACCCAAGAACCCCTTCATTATTGTTTTAAAAGTGATTTTCTTCCTCACATCCAGTGAGGGAATTCATCATGCACTCAGGGACCTGGCATTTTGCTCCTTAAGCTTTATAAGCTATGCTAGCTGCATTTAAGGGGATCTTAACATTTCCTTATGTGTAAAATATTACATGATGTGGGAAATTAGGACTAGAGACACAGTTTTTGGCTTCACTTTTCTGGTCATACTGTAGAAATAGCAAAAGGCTGAGAAGAGAGGACATGGACTCTGTTCTTATATCTGTCACTAAAATACCACGTGACCTTGGGCAAGACCTTTAACCTCTATGAGCCACAGGTTTTATAGATAGGTGAAACTCAAGATTCCCAAGAATTCCAAAATGACTCTGCCGTTTGGAAGAGGTAAGCTTGTCCTTCGGATCATCTGCAGAGGCTCTGTCCTTCAGTAGGAGACTTCAAAATGGCCCCCACCTTCAAACCAAAATGCCTTTCTAAATCTACATACTGCCCAAATTTGGGGGGGCTCCCTTTCTCTGTGTCAGACTGCTCCAGGTTTTTAAATCTCTTTGAGAATGAGCCCTGTTTATTTCTCAGTAAGTGCAGTATCTAAACAATCCTTAAATACTACCTCTTTGCTTCCAGCCTCTGAAGTGGAAAGTTTCAATGCTCTTGGCCTCCAGCTGAGCCTCCACGTGGGATTTCTGATCATGGTTCCTCATGTCTTTACAACAAGACATCCTTCCTGGGCATCAGAAGGCAGGGTGGTAGTTTAAAATTGAAATCTATTCCCCTCCTCTTGGGCTTAAATCCATTAGACAAATGCCATCCAAGACAGTCTTGTTTGGGGGCACCTGGGTGGCTCAGTCAGTTGGGCATCTGACTCTTGATTTCGGCTCAGGTCATGATCTCAGGGTCAGGAGATGGAGCCCTCTGTTGGGCTCCGTGCTCCGTGTGGAGTCTCCTTGAGATTCTCTCCCTCTGCCCTTCCCCCTACTCTCTCTCTCTAAAAATAAATAAATAAATAAAATCTAAAAAAAAAAAAGTCTTGTTTGACCAGCCAACGAATTCACCTCTTTCTAAATAGAATAGTGGGGAGAAACATTCACTAGAATGTTTTCATTTTTTTCCTCACATAGCCACTAAAAGAATTATGAAAAATTATGTAACTGCACCCTACCGTTTTTATGTTGATAACTGTTTTTTCCAATATCAGTTTAAATATTTGAAATGATTTGTAATTTCTGGTGCACTGTGATTGTTCCATTGCTCGCAAATGTTTCTAGCCTTGGCGATTTGATTCTCTTATCAATTTACAAGATATGTAAGAAGTTTCCTTTAACAGAAATTTTACATCATTCCGTTTATCCTGGACTCATATTTCCATTCCACTTCCTGCAGAGAATTTTATACCAAGATAATATATTTCAGGCTTGGAATCCTATTATTGATCGTTCTACCACATGTCTGTGCAAGAAAAATATTTATATAAATTGGAATTTAAATTGTGCTTCCCAAACTTGACTTTACTGTGATATTCTTTGTAGATGATTTCTTGGGGGGGAAAAAGTTTCTTCTGGATTGGATTACCATAACAACCAATTATTCCTGCACAATTAATCAAAATAAAATAAATAAAAATTTTGATGAGTGACTTTTAGACACAAATGGTAAAATTTTTGAGGACACGTATCTCTTGATAAAACTACTAGGACTTGTTGTCCAGTTAGGTTATAAGTCCATAGATAAATATTACTCATTGCTGGAATCAAAATAGGGCTGAACATCACTTTTATTTATATTTTTGTTTTCTAGATATGAGTACCAAAAGCCATATCCCCATATAAATAAAGTATATGGAAGTGGAAGGAGTCACATTATGCAAGTGGCAATGAATTTTTGAACTCCTTCCAAATTATGCATCCAAATCACACAGTTACATATCATCAAAAATGATTTTAATAATATATCAGCCAATAACTTGATTTGGTGCTCCTTCAGTTTTGTTGAAATTAAGGAATGGAAAACCATCCAATTTCCAAGGGGATTTGTTACCAACTCATCAGAACCACCCTCCTTCCCCATTTCTGGAATGTATGTCAAAAAAGTTTTATCAAGACTTACCAATGATTATTAATTGTACCCACGATTCTTGACTCTTAGGGACATTGTTGAATATATCCTCAGAAAAGGTTGGAAAACAGAGATATTATTCATTTACGAACATTTTTGTCACTTCTCTACTGGTGTGCTCCTGGCTTTGAACTCCAGAGATTCCCTCTCAGGGAGGAGACATAATTGTGGGGTGTGGAAGAGGTCAGATCCTTGGGCCTCCTGGAACTTTTGAAACCCTAAAGTGATGCACCCTGGTAGGACTGGGGGAGAGAGGTACTCTTTCCTATTGTAAAGGGCAAAGGGTGACTAGGAAGTGGGGAGAATCAGCAAGATGTCTCCACTGCAGAGACATTCTCAGCTGCTCCATTTTTTCATTGCGATCTCATTAACATAGAACATTTTATTTGTTTCAGGTGTACAACATAATAATCCGATATTTGTATATACAGCGGTCAGCTGATCCACTTACGAAGGAAGAGATAAGAGTGGAGCCTGGAATTGATTCCCTCAAAACCAACCATGCTTATGATCCCTTGGGAATACTTAATGGCCCTCTGGAAGTCTGTGTTTTCCAGTTGGAAAGGGCACGCCTCGAGGGCGTGCCACCAAAATCCTTAATATCCATATTGGTTATATGTTTTCTTCAAGGTAAATACATAATTACCATTCATAACAAGTTCTGTGTGACTTTTTGGCATCCTTTCCTTGGGAATGATGAACAATGCTCACAGAATTTATCTTCACTTGTCTCATGAGAAGGAAAAATGGTCATATTCCTGGCTCCCGAGGAATTTCTGCTTTCCATGGAGTGTACCCTGAAAACACCCCCCATAACAACATCTCCACGTGGTTCCTGGATGAATGACCCCAGTTGTAGACATGAAATCTCCAACTCCTCCCTTCCAACATCAGACTCCGGTTCCATTAGTGCTGATGCTCCTCCCTAGGGAATCCTAATAAAGTACAGCACCGGAGCCAGACCCTGAGGGTAGCCTGCCCAAGCTCCTCATTCCACACGACGTTTCTCACTTGGCAGCTACCATTTGCTGCTTGACCTTTCGGGCGACATAAAATCCCGGCCGCCCTGCGCCACTCTCAGTGACTCCCGACAAGATTGGAGCCAAGCTGATTTATGTGCACTCCTAACTCAGTGATTGCCCGAACCTGTGTATTTTATTTTAGAGCCACGGAACCTTTTGCTTTTTTCCCTTTAAATGAACAGTTGAAAAGATGAAAGCATAGTTGCTTTATTGTCATCAGGGAAGGGGGCCTGGAGTCCTGCCCACTTGCCTATCCTTAAGTTCTGGGCTGCTCGGTTTATTTTTATTTATTTTATTTTTTTTTTTTTTAAAGATTTTATTTATTTATTTGACAGAGAGAGACACAGCTAGAGAGGGAACACAAGCAGGGGGAGTGGGAGAAGCAGACTCCCCGCTGAGCAGGGAGCCCGACGTGGGGCTTGATCCCAGGACCCTGAGATCATGACCTGAGCCGAAGGCAGACGCTTAACGACTGAGCCACCCAGGCGCCCCTTTATTTTTATTTTTTAAAAAGATGTATTTATTTGAGAGAGTGAGCGAGTGAGAGAGAGCACGTGCATGTGTGAGCAGGTGGAGGGGAGGGGCAGAAGGAGAGAGAGAGAGACGCTCAAGCAGACTCCCTTGGGAGCGTGGAGTCTCAACACGGCTGGAACCCATGACCCATGAAATCATGACCCGCCCCGAAACCAAGAGTCGGTCACTTAACCGATGGAACCACCCAGGGTTGTCCCCCTCCCCTCCCGGTAACTAGGTTTATAAAGCACTGTCTCAGGTGGCTTCCCAGTCTCACTTGTCTCCAACACCTTTGCTATAGATCACCAAAGCACGATTGGTATACTTGGATACTTACTGAAATCACCTGCAAGCTTTAAAAAATACTGATGCTTAAAAAAAAAAATACTGATGCTTGAGACTTGCCCCCCCACCCCTAAGAGCTTCTGTTTAAGAGCTCTTGGGTCTCCTGTCCTAGATGATTATAATGTGCAGCCAAAGTTGAAAATTACTGCACCAGAGGGGTTTTTAAATGTAAATTTGATTATGCCACTCTCACTTTTTTTTTTTAAAGATTTTATTTATTTATTTGACACACAGAGAGAGACAGCAAGAGAGGGAACACAAACAGGGGTGAGTGGGAGAGGGAGAAGTGACTGAGCCACCCAGGAGCCCCTACGTTACTCTCACTCTTAGTATCTTAAAGCATCTCAGTGGTTCTCAAAGTGTGGTCCCCCAGACCCACAGCTTCAGCACCACCTGGAACTCGTTAGAAATGCAAATGACCTGACTTAACCCCAGACCTATTAAATCAGAAACTCTGGGCATGGGATTCAGCAGTCTATATTTGAACAAGCCCTCCAGGTGGTCCAAACTGGAGAGCCTAGTCCCCTCGCAGAGTCCCACCAATAGAGTACTCACTCTATAGTCTGCTTTCTGTTATTATGGTTTTACGTTTGTTAGAAAAATATTTAAAATCAGATCATTTCACGTAATCACAGTCTTTATATATCCAACCTTCTGGTGATTTTCAAACCTTACTGAGTAAGAGCAACTCTCTGAAAAACTCGTCGTAAATGGAGATTCCTGAAGCCATCCCCAGAGATTCTGATTCGGTAACTCTGGGCGGAGCTCAGATGGGCTCTTTTTTAAAAGCACCACAGCTGGGGGCGCCTGGCTGGCTCAGTCAATAGAGCATGCGACTCTTGATCTCCGGGTTGTGGGTTCGAGCCGCACGTTGGGTGTAGACATTACTCAAAAATAAAATCTTAAAAAAAAATAAAAGCACTTCAGCTGATTCTGATTGTCAGGAAAGTGCCCACCAAAGAAAGAGCAGGGACGAATTTAACTCCTGATGACCAGGTGGGCCAGTCTGTGAGTTAGTTTAAGAGAGGACATCTGGGGGTCTGCTTCACCATTTCCCTATGTGGGTGAAAACAAAGCCCGAGGAGGAGACATGCCCTTCAGCATTATGGTAATTTGTGAAAATACCTGGTTACTCAAACATATTGCCGGGGTTTTTTTTTATTTGCATTTTTGAAAAAAACAAAGCAACAGGAGAGAAGGTATGTGAGGACGTTAAATGTCAAGCAAGTGAGGCATACTTTAAAAACTTAAAAAAGAAGAGCAAGAGAAAGGTCTTTCTGTTTAAACAACTTGAGAATCAGGCTCCAGTGATTGGAGTTGTTTCCTCAAGTCACAACGGGTTTGTTTTGGAAGCCGAGCAATGAGGGTGAGGTAAGGATCAATGCTCTATATTTTTATTTTTTAATTTTTTTGGCAGATCCAGTTGTTACAGCAGACTTTATCCATGGAATTACCTTTACATCTTGGTCAAAATCAGTTGCTTGTAAATATGCAGGTCTATTTCTGAGCTCTGTTCTGTTGATCTCTGTGTCAGATCTCTCCCTGCTGCCAAACTGTCTTGACTAATGGAGCTTTTTCGTAACTCAGTTACTGTGTCAGTTCTCCAACTTTTTTTTTTTTTTAAATGATCCTGGCTATTCTAAGTTCTTGATATTTTCGCAGACATATTAGAATCAACTTGTCAGTAGCTACGAAAACAGCCTCCTGGCACTTTGATTGGGGTGTTGAATCTTCAGATCGATTTGTAGAGAATTGATAACACTGACTATTAACATTCACGAACAGAACTCTCCATTTGTTTAGGTCTTTTAAAATTTCTTACTGGGAAAAAAAGCAAGGTTTTTTGGTTTTCAGGGTGTAGCTCTTACACATAGTTTGTTAAATTTGCCCCCAAATATTTCTTGTTTTTTGATGCTGATTATATTGGTAATAGTATTTTTTAAATTCCTGTTTTAATTCAAATTTTGCTAGCCTATATAAATTGCTCTTCATGTATTCACCTAGTATCCAGTGACCTTACTAACTTGTATAATAGGTCTAAAAAGTTTTTTTGTTGACGTGTTAGGATTTTACATGTAGACATGCTGTCTGGGAATAAAGATCGTTTCACCTCTTCACCTCTTTCTTTCCAATCTGTCTTTTTTTTCATGCTTTATTACGGTGACTAGAAATTTTTTTTTAAGATTTATTTATTTATTAGAGAGCCTGTGTGTGCATGCATATGCTCAAGAACATGGGGGGAGGGACAGGGGGAGAGGGAGAGAATCTTCAAGCTGACTCCCTGTTGAGCCCGATGTGGGGCTGGATCCCATGAGATCATGACCTGAGCTGAAACTAAGAGTCCGACACTTAACCGACTGAGCTCCCCAGTGACTAGAAATTCGAATACAATGTTAAGTAGAAGTGTTCCGAGCAGGCATCTTCTTCTTCCTGCTCTTAGGGGAAGAGAATTCAGTCTTTCACCATTAAGTACGATATTAGCTGAAGTTTTTTTTTAAGGTAGTCATTATCAGATTCCGGTAGTTCTCTTCTATTCTGCTTTGCTGAAAGATTTTTACCTCTTGTGGGTATTGAATTTTGTCAGATGCTTTTTCTGCGCCTGTTGAGATGATCCTATGGTTTTTCGGCGTTTGTATATATTATTGTTGGTGTTGATGTTCTAGCAGCTTTGCTTGGGTAAGAGAAATTACCTTCTGACTTGAGAGGCAATTTAAAAAATGGAACGATCGTTTATGATCAAAAAAACCTCTTTGTGTCATAGACTATTTCCCTCTGATGTGCTTCCTGGCTTTAAACTATTGCAGTGGATTAAAAAAAAAAAAAAGTTGGATTTTCCTTTCATCTATGCTAATGCTTTCCATTAGGAATCAATGAGATTGGGTTATCCAAATTTAGTCCTGGCATTTTGCTAGGCAGAATAATGAAATGCACTCTTTTGCTAGAGAGGAAAGGGAATTAATGTTGATTAAGAATTCACTATTCTTAGATAAGCTCTCTGTGTGTAATCATTTAAAATTGTCCTCACATAGACCCCGTACGTAGCTAAGAGTTCTCTTCATTTTTCAAATGAGACAGACTCAGAAAAATTTACTCATACATTGAATCAGACTCATGCATTTTTTAGTTTTAAAAACAATTTTAAAACATTACAGAAGATTTGGACAAAGGAAGTAGTGAATCGCTCATTATCTCAGTGCCCTTATGCAATACATATTTTTGGGAATAGATGTTGATTTTCTTTTTCTTTTTTTTTGCTAAATATCAGTATGAAGAGCCATTTTGTTAAATGCTTATATATATTCTTCTAATACTTTCTACTTACCCAAGTGTATAGGGGAGAAGTGTCAGTAAAACATCTGGTATTATATCAGGCACTTGATATGAACCAATAAATAATAGTTATTTTTATTCTTATCTCTATTTTGTGTCTTGAGCACAGTATGGTCTCCCCGAAGGTACAGGCCGTGTTCTCTATAGTAGTCATCATAGTGCTGAATGGGAGCTCTGGGTTTTAAGAAATACTGTGGGATCAGTGACTGGTGGATGAACGAACTAACCCAGGACCTTAGTTCTGCAGAACAGGAACACAATCTGTCCAGCCCAATCATGAAAGAGAAGGTAGAGGAGGAGGGGGAGGAGTACGAAAGACTGTAATATTCTGGCGATGGTAACAAACAGAATTTTGGAGCACATAATATTGCCCGTCACTCAGAATACTAAAATCAGGATAAAGGAAATGCTCAGCTGGTCGTAGGAGCAGAGCATTGTGGGTGTGGCTTCATGTTCCCAACTCATTCCCAGCCAACTGCTGCTCCCCAGGAAATTCTCAGTCCTGACCCACCAGTGAGAGTCCTGTTTTCTCCCAGGAGGAGGAGGAAGAACATGGCACAGTGGGAAAACAGGTGGAAGGCCCTCTGAAGGGCCTGCATTTGAATCCTGATTCAAAGGCATTTTTAGGATGCTTTTTGTGGCGAGTTAAATAAAAATCAGAACACCCCAAAATGCTCTCAGTTGGTGTACCAATAAGGCAATTAATTGCTCATTTCACCTAATGGGTCTTTCAAAAGCGAGAAGGGCTTTGGAGGTGCTGGGACGCCATCGAGAACGTAGGTCCTGCCATCCCTCCATTCTTCTACCTTTGTGTCAGCTTCATCGGCAGACCAGCAGCTAGGCGGCCATGCCGTTCCCACACCTAACATTCACATACAGCAGTGACTGGGGGAAGAGAGAGAGTATGTATCTCTCAGTTCTTTCTCAGGACTCACATACTGTTTTTCAGGAGGCCCTTGGCAGGCATCACAACAGAACTGGACAGAATTGGGTGGAGAGTCTGTTCCTAATCCAATTGCCTGCAAGGGAAATGCATCATCACAAACCCGCCAGGTGTCCCCTGGACATGGAACTGGGACCAGCTTCCCAGAAGACCCATCTGTGCACAAAATCCTGGCTTTAGAGAGAAAAAGGGGGAAATGGATGCTGGGTAGGAAAGCTCCGTGTTTGCATTATGGGGTCCCTATAGAGCTGGGTGTCGTTAAGACTGGAGTCACAGCCTTAAGTGCTTTTGAGTTTCAGTTTATCGCCTGTCAAGTGGGAATAGTAATGCTCTGCTCACTGGATCTCTCTGTATGGCAGCTGAAATTGTACCTATAAAAGAGCCATGGAAAGGGGTATCATTATTGTCTGATCTCCTCAGCTCACACGGACATCCTAATGAGTTTACTAGTTCAATAATGGTTTTATGTGTGTTAGTCAAATTTCCAGTTGGGTTGTAAACATCCTGTAAGTGCCTATCCTTCTGTGATCTATATTTGCTAGAATATTGGGCCCAGAGTATGTTCTAAATGTTTAGTTGATGGTAGTATTTAGAAAGCATCTTTTAGAGGTGCCTGGTGGCTCAGATGGTTGAGCATCTGCCTTTGGCTTGGGTCATGATCTCTGGGTCCTGGGATCAAGCCCCACGTCGGGCTCCCAGCTTGTTGGGGAGTCTGCTTCTCCTTCTCCCTCTGCCTCTCCCCCTGCTTGTGCTCTCTCAGTCTCTCTCAAATGAATAAAAAATAAAAAGCATCTTTTACAGATAAAAGAGTCCTTGTTTAAAAAAAATCCTTTATTTTGGAGTGTTACAGTCTTCTGACTTCACACAATGTATAGATTCATTTATTAGCACTTTTGCAAATAATTGAAAAGTACATTCAGTTCTTCTATGATTTTAATGGCTCTGCAAAATTTCCACTAGGATCGGTGATAAAGTACCTGATGGAAATCAGATCAATAGGCTGAAAAATGATTAGGTTCAGGGCCTGTATATATCATACTGCAGGTTACCCAACCTCTTTCTAAGATTTTAATCCTGGTAAAATTGTGGCTCATGAGAAACACGGTTAATGAGAAACATGATGCATAGTGCTGGAGGGAAAATGAGCTCATGTGGGTCCCTAGGAGGTTGGGGAATGTATGTGGACACAGGGGTGGAAGTCAGTCTGCTCTTGTTTTAATCAGAGACTCTATGGGTTTTAGGCCTGATCTCTTGAGCTTTTTGTATCAACTGAAAAAACATTTCTCCTCCCTGTCTCAAAGTTACTGCCCTCGTCCAGGGTCACCACCCCATTTCACAGTTTATCCAGTATTTTCTCAACTTTGGACCCTTTAAATATACCTTAACTGTGGAATATAGTCAGGAGGGTTGTAATAGCTTTGTATGGTGACAGATGGGAGCTACACTTGCGGTGAGCACAACGTTACCTGTAGACTGTTGAATCACTGTGTTGTCCATGAGAAACTAATGTCATTGAGTGTCAATTATCCCTCAAAAAAAAATTAAGTTAACCTCACTTTGCATTTACATTTTGCAGCACCTGCTAAGTTACTAGGCATATTTAATAATAATGGGTACCATAATTAATTGATGTGTAATGTTCACACTCATCTTAAAATGCTTTCTAAGTTAACTTAAAAAAATGATTTTATTTATTTTAGAGAGAGAGAGCAAGCCAGGGGAGGAGCAGAGGGAGAGGGAGAGAGAGAGAGAGAGAATCTCTAGCCGACTCCCCACTGAGCATGGAGCCCAACGTAGGGCTTGATCTCAGGAATCTGAGATCATGACCTGAGTGGAAACCAAGAGTCAGATACTTAACTGACTGAGCCACCCAGGCACCCCCTAAGTGAACTTTTATGAGTCCCATTTTATAGATGAGGAAACTGAGGTCAAGGAGTTTTAGTAACTTGTTCAAACTAAGTGGTAAATGAAGGACTTGAACCCAGGTAGGTACTTGAGGCTTTAAAGCTGATCTTTTTTGACTGTATCTCAAATATGATCTTGCTGAGTCTCCACATTCTTGTTGTTAAGCTAAAGTTGGCCAGTAAGCTCACCAAGAGGTTTCCATGCCTTGAGACTCTCAATTTTATGAATTCTAAGATTAATCAAAATCTTACAGGGAAATAAAATTCTTGGCATCCCTACTCCTGATTTAAATACATTGGATAAAGTGGGTATGTTTAAAAGAAAAGGACTTTACTTACATGTGAATATGTACATATGTTTATATATGAATATAGATATATAGAATATCTTCTTTAGTATTGAATATTTAGAAGCTTTTTTTCCCCAAAGATTTTATTTATTTATTTGACAGACAGAGACACAGCGAGAGAGGGAACACAAGCAGGGGGAGTGGGAGAGGGAGAGGCAGGCTTGCTGCAGAGCAGGGAGCCCGATGTGGGGCTCGATCCCAGGACCCTGGGATCATGACCTGAGCCGAAGGCAGACGCTTAACGACTGAGCCACCCAGGCGCCCCTGAATATTTAGAAGCTTAACCAAGATTTTAGAAGTTGTGAGGTTTAGAAACTGCACCCCCCTCAAAGTGCCATTAACAGTAGCTTTCCTTGGAACTATAGAAAATATTTTGATTATTATTTGGTAAAGGACATTACAAATATTAGGTACATTTTCTGTGAGAGAATAAATAATCTCATTAATAATAATTTTTATTTATTGGATTGATGGGCTTTACTATGGGCCAGCATTTAAATGCTCTAATTTAATAAAAACATGTATTTATTATTGTTATTTTTAAAGATTTTTATTTATTGAGAGAACGAGAGAGAGCATGCACGAGCTGAGGAAGGGGCAGAGGGAGAGGGAGAGAGAGACTCTCCAGCAGACTCCATGCGGAGCGCAGAGTGCAGTGTGGGGCTCCATCTCACAACCCTGAATTCATGACCTGAGCCAAAATCAAGAGTCTGACGCTCAACCGACTGAGCCACCCAGGCACCCCTAATAGAAACTAATTTATTCAACAAATCACTATTAAGTGAATCTCAATTTTTCTGGTGTGTATGGAAAATCTAATCATGAGCTGTTGAGTTTATGTTGGTGGAGGAAGGCCAGGTATCCTGCTAACTATAAAAACCTTATCTCTCATTTTGAAAAGTTGGTGAGCAAAACCACACTTAAGCTGGAATAACTTCTGTAGTCAATGAAAGGGAAAATACAAATCCTGTTTCCAGGGAAAGTGTATTTGGTGATGACTCAGACCAAATGCTGGGGCCTGATAAGAGGGCTCCTTCAGGCTTTTAATTGAACTGTGACTGTAACAAGGGATCGACAGAAATCACTTCTGATTTCCAGATAAACACATCGATCCAATGTCATTGAAAGCTGATAAGACAGATTTCCAGCAAAGAGATTTAAATAGTACCTCCTGCCCTGCTTCTTCTGAGCTAGGACGTCAGCGCGCCTTTATTCATTTGACAACTGAATTTTTTTTTTTTTTTAAAGATTTTATTTATTTATTTGACAGAGAAAGACACAGCGAGAGAGGGAACACAAATGGGGAGTGGGAGAGGGAGAAGCAGACTCCCTGCCGAGCAGGGAGCCCGATGCGGGACTTGATCCAGGGACTCCAGGATCATGACCTGAGCCGAAGGCAGCCGCTTAACCAACTGAGCCACCCAGGCGCCCTGACAACTGAATTTTTAATGGCTCTGCGAATGTCACTGGCAGTAAAGGAGGATTATTTCCATTTTCGCAGATGTGTTAAAGGCCTTTGCTCTCTGGAGCTTTCTAAATGTGAAATAATAAGATCATATCAACAGCTAGCTTAAGGGCTTCCATTTTAGTTTCCCAGTGTGCAAAGACATGCATCCTCCAATGCAGGGTCTACTGTCCGCATCATCTCGATCAGTACACGTGCACCTCAGGGCAACTGTTGCACCCTATGACTTGACTTGTGCTTTGGGAAGCAAGCAGAGTGGGTCTCCCTGAATGCAGCTTCTGGTCCTTGATGCAAATCAGATGGTGTTCTGTCACCTCCACCCTTCAGTGTCTCCAGTGAGACAACTTCATCTGCAACTGCAGGAAGGAATATTCTGATTCAGTGAAAGTAGCTGATTAACTCTAGAGGCGGAGGAAGAGGATCCTGTTTGGGGCAGAAAGGACCGCCATCCTGCAAGCCTTTTCCTGTCATTACGGATTGGATTCCCCACCCATGTCCATGTCCCAGCAGACCCCAAGATGGATATTGGTGTGTGGAAGATTTCTTAGGGAATACTGCACACTAGGGGAAGAGAAAAAAAGGGAAGGAAGCGGGAGTGGTCAGAGGAAGTTGGGCTGCAAAGCAATCTTAAGAATATTCTCAGCTAACCTCACAGGAAGTTCTGAAACCAACAGTGTGTTATTCCACATGGCAAAGGACATCCCCTATGTGTTCCTGTGCTGACCAGTCACTGGATTCATGCTGCTCCCAGAAGGTGTGGCCTGGGGTAAGGAGCTGTCTTCAGCCAATTTCTGGAGCTGACCATGGGGAGCTGTAGCTTCCATGCTCCCCCAGAGCATCAGATACTTTGGTCCCATAGGAAGATCTGTGGGACATAGCACAGCCTTCAATTCTCCAGAGCCATTAGTTTTGGACTGAGCCTCTCAAGGTGGAGCAGCAGATGGGAAGGATGTATTTTTTCCAACGGGATTCTACAAGAAGAATCTGGAGACACTCCTATGTATATAAATGACTCTTAAGTCCTTTCTATCTTGAGATAAGATGGTGTAAAACTACTTCTCTCTACTTCCTGCCTGATTGCATATTGTCCTTCCTGACTTGTTGACTTTTTAAGTCTAAGCTCAAAATTTATCTTTGTTTTTGTTTTTTAAATTAAGTGGGCTCGGGGCACGTGGTTGGCTCAGTCAGAAGAGTGTGTGACTCTTGATCTTGGGGTTGTGAGTTTAGCCCCACATGGGGTGTAGAGATTACTTAAGTAAAACTAAAACTAAAAAAAAAAAAAAATTGATTTCTTAAATTAAGTAGGCTCCATGCCCAATGTGAGCCTTGAACTAAAGACCCTGAGATCAAGAGTCACATGCTCTACCAACAGCCAGCCAGGTGCCCCTAAACTCAGTATTTGTTTTAACCTCACTTCATGTGTATGAAAATGTTGAGGAAATAGAGTTTTCTCCTGGGCTTTCCTCTATCCCCAGGAATATTCTCAGGCCCCTTTGAAGACACTTAGGAGGAGATCTTGGAGCTGTTTTTCACAAATTTGTCATTAAATCATCTGAGTCAGAAATGTCTGAGGAAATAAAATTCTGATTCCTGGGCTCCACCTCAGCACTAAAACATAATAACTTGATGGTAGCTGACACTAACAGGGGCTTATGCATCTTCTAGGCCTGGGAATATGCATTGAACACATTTCCTAGATAGATCTTACATGTGGTAAAGTTTGAAAACCACAGGCCTAGAAGAATATTATCTTCTTTAGATTGTTCTGAAGTATGGATGTGATGGTTAATTTTGTATCTCCACTTGGCTAGAACACAGTACCCAGATATTTGGTTCAACATTATTCTAGATGTTTCTGTGAAGCTGTATTTAGATGAGATTAATGTTTAGATGAGTGGGCTGTGAGTAAAGCAGATTA
This sequence comes from Leptonychotes weddellii, assembly GCF_054177405.1. Classification (NCBI taxonomy): domain Eukaryota; kingdom Metazoa; phylum Chordata; class Mammalia; order Carnivora; family Phocidae; genus Leptonychotes; species Leptonychotes weddellii. The sequence continues at coordinate 130,992,645 of NC_138375.1, read as the reverse complement.
CCCTCCTAATGGGGGTGGACCTAATCTAGTCAGTTGAAGACCTTAACAGAGGAAGGACTGGCCTCCCCTGAGGGGGGTTCAGACTCAAACTGCTGGTCCTCTCTGGATCTCCAGCCTCCTGGTCTACCCTTGCTGGTTCTGTTAGGTCACAAAGAAAACCTTGATAAATTTTTTAAAACATAGAAATTGTCAGAGCTTACTCTCAGATCACAATGCAATAAAAGTAGGAGTTAATACAAAAATAGGAACAAACAAAAACCCCTCCCAACCAGTTGAAAATTTCAAAATCCAGGAGACCTACTGAACGAGAAGAGAAAATTCAAAGTATTATTACAACATTAAGAATATAGTTGTAATTGTCATATTACCTATAGAAACTCATAGCAAAGACCACTAATGAGTTCAAAGGAGAATTTGTAGCTGTACAGTCTTCCTAAACAATGAAGAATGGAAATAAAATATGCATTCTACCCAAGAAATTTGAAAAAACCTATCATGGGAAATCAGAAGAAAATATGTAAAAAAAATATTAAAACAGGAATCAATAAACATGTGGAATCTAAAAGCAAACATACAGACTAAACAGAAATAGACTCATAAATGCAGAGAACAAAGTGGTGGCTGCCAGAGGGGGGTGGAGTGGGGGGGATGGGTGAGATGGGGGAGGGGATCAGGAGGTACACACTTCCAGTTATAAAATACGTAAGTCACCTGGATGAAAAGTATAGCCTAGGGAATATAGTCAATAATATAGTAATAACATGGTATGGTGACAGATGGTGGCTACACTTGTGGTGAGCACTGAGTAATGTATAGAGTTGTTGAATCGATACATTGTACACCTGAAAGTAATGTCATGTCATATGGCAATGATGTCTCAATTAAAAAAAAAAGATCTCAGGTACACAACTTACACCTCAAGGAACACAGAGAGCAAACTAAACCCAGGGTTAGTAGAAGGAGATCATAAAATTTAGAGCAGAAATAAATGAAATAGAGAATAGGAGACAGTAGAAAAAGTCAACAGAATGGGGAGGGTTTTTTTTTTTTTTGGTAAGCAAATTAACAAAACTTTAGCTAGACTAAGAAAAAGAACGAGAAGGCTAAATAATTCAGAAAGGAAAGAGGAGACATTGCACCTGATAACACAGAAATTAAAAAGGATCCTGAGACACTCCAGTGAACAGTTATACCCCGACAAACTGGACACCCTCTAAGAAATGTGTAAATTGCTAGAAACATCAACTGTCTAAGACTGAATCATAAATAAAGTCTGAACAGACCCATAATAAGTAAGGAGATGGATTCAGTGATCCCAAACCTTCCAGAAAAGAAAAGCCCAAGGCCAGATGGCTTCACTTGTGAATTCTATCAAATATTTTTAGATGTATTAACAGCAATCCTTCTCAGACTCTTCCAGAAAATCGAAAAGGAGGGAACACCCTAGACTCATTTTATGAGGCCAGCATTATCTGATACCAAAGCCAGACAACATTACACAGAGAAAAGTGCAGGCCACTATTTCTGATGAACACAAATCCAAAATAGTAGTTAATAAAAATACTAGCTGTCCTCAACAAAATACTAGCAAACCAAATTCAACAGTATATTAAAAGGATCATTCACCATGACCAAGTGGGATTTATTCCTGGGATTCAAGGAAATTATAAATGTAAATCGGTAAACATGATATATCACATGAATAGAATGAAGGATAAAAATCCACATGACCATCTCAATAGATGAAGAAAAAGCATGTGAAAAAATTCAACACCTTTTCATGATAAAAACTCAAACCCAACAATGCTGGAAATAGAAGGAGATTACCTCCAAATTATAAAGGCCATATATGAAAAGCCCACAACATGTAGTCTCTTTAATAAATGAGGAAAAAGTAGTCTCTTTAATAAATGGTGTTGGGAAACCTGGACAGCTACACACAATAGAATGAATCTGGACTCCCCCTACACCAAAATCAACTGAAAATAGATTAAGGATTTAAATTTAAGACCTGAGCCTAAAACTTCTAGAAGAAACATAGGGCTGAACTCCTTGACATTAGTCAAGGCACTGATTTTTTGGAATGATACCAGAAGCAAAGGGAACAAAAGCAAAAATAAGCAAGTGGGACTATGTCAAACTAAAAAGCTTCTACGCAACAGAGGAAATCATCAACAAAATGAAGACAACCTACTGAATGGGAGAAAATATTTGCAAACCACATATCTGATAAAGGGTTAATTTCAAAGTACACAAGGAACACTTACAACTCAATAGTAAAACACCCCTAATAACCTGATTTAAAAATGTGCTAAAGACTTGAATAGACATTTCTCCAAAGAAAACATACAAATGGTCAGAAGGTATATGAAAAAATGCTCATTGTCTCTAACCATCAGGAAAATGCAAATCAAAACCACAATGGGATCACCTCACACCTGCCAGAATGGCTAAAATCAACACAAGAAGCAACACATGTCAGTAAGGACCTGCAGAAATTGGAACCTTGTACACTGTTGGTGGGAATGCAAAGTGGTACAGCTGCTATGGAAAACAGTATGGAGGTTTCTTCAAAACATTAAAAATAGAACTATTATATGATCCAGGGTATTGATCCATGAGTATTGAAATCAAAATCCCAAAGGGATATTAGCAAGCTCGTGTTCACTGCAGTGTTATTCATAATAGCCAAGAGGTGGAAACAATCGAAATATTCATAAACAGATGAATGGATAAAAAAAAATATATATATAATTCAACCTTAAAAAAGAAGGAAATTCTATAATATGCAACAACATGGATGAGCATGTTATACTAAGTGAAATAAGGCAGTCACAGAAGGGCAAATATATGAGATATCGAAAATAATCAAACTCGAGTGCCTGGGTGGCTCAGTAGGTTAAACATCTGATTCTTGATTTCAGCTCAGGTCATGATCTCAGGGTCGTGAGATCAAGCTCTGCACTGGGCTCTGTGTTCAGTGGGGAGTCTGCTTGGGATTCTCTCTCTTCCTTGTCTTGTGCCCCTCCCACCCACACATGCATGTGTGCGCACACGCGTGCTTGCTAGCTCTCTCTCAAATAAATAAAGTATTTAAAATAGTCAAACTCATAGTACCAGAGAGTGTAATGGTGTTTGCCGGGGTTGGGGGAGGAGGAAATGGGGAGTTAGTAATCTACAGATACATAGTTTCAGTTTTGACAGATGAATAATTTCTAGAAATCTGGTGTAGGATGGTGTGCCTGTAACTAACAATACAGTATTGTACAGTTTGTTACTAAAAATTTGTGAAGAGGACAGATCTCATGTTCAGTGTCATTGCCACAATAAAATAAAAATTGAAAAAGTAAGAAGGTCAAGGAACTACCATTGGAACCAGAAGAAGAGAGTCATTTAGAAAAGGCCACCTTGAGAGGAGTTGTGACTTTTTGTTCTACCCTACAAGGAGGAAGAAGGAAGATACCTATTCCAATGTCTCTTTCCTCCCTGAATATCACCTCCTGCTGGGACTGCCACATCCAGTGAGAAGTGGAGAGCAAGGGCTATTGGTACCCAGCAAGTCAGCCTCTTAGAGCAGAGAGTGGGCCAGAGAAGGTTGGAGAGAGGACATGAAAAAGCAAACAGAAGATACACAGCACAGGTGGGTCCTCTCAGTTATGTAGGCTTGCTTGGATAATCTTTACACCTTTCTTTGCTGCCCCAGGCAGCTTGCTGGTAGGAAGATGCTTGCTTGCCCGTACAGATTGAAATCAAAAAGCAAACTTCCTCACTGGTATGGTGTCCTCTTTGGGGCTTCTTTTGGAGGGCTGCCACAATTGAACTGAATCTGACTCAACTCAGCCAGCCAACGGAGCAGGTTCCGCCCACTGGGTGTATGAGGCCAAAGGGGATGGAAGCAAGTCAATCTTATGTAAACATCCTTTGTTCAGAGGAAGTTTCACCTTGAGCTCTAGGTCTTCACATGTGAAGATGGAGCTGCTCTGGGTGAAGGGGAAAGGGAGTATGGAGGCCTCCAAGGACTTTTGGTCTGGAGCTGTGGGAACACAGTTTTAAAACAGTGGATCCTTTTAAAGGCTCTCCTTGTGCACACAGGGAAACCAAGAACCAGTTGAGTAGAAGTCTACTGTTCAAGGTCAACCGACGAGCTGGTGGCTACTCCATGTTCAAAGCCAAGTCTCCTCATTCCCGGTCTCATGGTCTTCCCATCTTCCCTTGCTGCCATATCATAGCTTAGGCTATTTATACTTTTCACTGCAAATGTTCTCTATGCATAGGCTGCCTCCATGGTATATTTACTTCTCGTGGAGCTGAGGCAGGAGAGCTGCCCATGCTGTTTGCTCATAGATGTCAAGGATGCATGGATTCTGTACCCTCTTGAGGTTGTGGACCATTTTTTAAAAGATTTTATTTATTTATTTGAGAGAGAGCAAGCAAAAAGCAGGGGGAATGGCAGAGGGAGAGGGAGAAGCAGACCCCCTGCTGAGCAAGGAGCCTGATGCGGGACTCGATCCCAGGACTCCAGGATCATGACCTAAGCCAAAGGCAGCCGCTAAACCGACTGAGCCACCCAGGTACCCCTGAGGTTGTGGACATTTAACATGAGCCAGACAGCCTTTGATGTGATGTCCTTTCAGGCTGATGTGGCTTGTAATTGCCATAGTTTTCCTCATAGTAATTCTCTTAATTTTATTTTCTGGGTCTTGACTGTGACATGAGCTGTCATTTTGCCATCTTAATTTTGCAGATTTTGCCTTTAGGGAGCTGCTCTTCTGACTTCCTGGTGCTTCTCCAGAGGGCCAGACAGAGCCCCAGGACGTAGGTGCGCAGCCAGGCCTCTGCCCACCTGAAGATTTGGTGGGTGGCCTCCCAGAGCTAGTGGAGGCTGCTCCCCTGTATCTCCACACTAGAAATACTACTTTTTAAAAATGAAACAACTATGGGGCGCCTGGGTGGCTCAGTCAGTTAAGTATCTGCCTTCAGCTCCGGTCATGATCTCAGGGTCCTGGGATCGAGCCCCGCATCGGGCTCCCGGCTTAGCAGGAAGCCTGTTTCTCCCTCTCCCACTCCCCCTGCTTGTGTTCCCTCTCTCGCTGTCTCTCTCTCTCTGTCAAATAAATAAATAAAATTAAAAAAAAAAAAGAAATGACTAGAATGACCCAACGTAAAAATAAACTGAGATGGCGCTTTTCAAGTAACCATTTACAGAAATAAGATGCCGAGGTACAATTAGAATTCATACCATGTTCAAGCCAAAAAAAGGATTGGTATTTATTTCTATTATTTATTATCATCTTATTAAGATGATCGATGAGCTATTTTATTAAGCTAATAATAAAGGAAAGAAGAAGAAAACATGATTTCTTTCATTCGTAGTCTTTTATATTTGTGTCTGTAGCTGAAAAGGGATGTGAATAATTTTTTCCCCCTCACTCACGAAATCTCTCTGAGCGTTGTTAATCTAGACATGTCATTGTGCAAAGCAAGCATAAGATACAGTTGTTGTGATGCCCTTCTGGTCTATCTTCTGGAAAGGGAATCTCTCAGGGAATTATAACTCCCTGTGTTTCATCCTCCCTAACCCCAGGAAGAAGAGGAAGGTGTCAGGTCCTATTGCAGGTGACTCTAAATCTCCACAGAGTCTTCTATGAACGCGAACAAAGAATTATACTTTGTTGTCTTCAATCTTTTTTTTTTTAACTCTCTCCGAAAGGAAATCACTGTCAGTCTGTACCCTCTGGTATTTTACCCACTTATTTACTTATTCAACACATATTTTCTCAGGGCCCATTAGACGTCAGACAATGTGCTAGGTGCCAGTCATCGAACAACACAAGATGACAGAAGATTGACTAACAATGCAACTAAATGGGCTATTAGGATGGACTAAACTGTGTTCTGATAAAAAAAAACACAATAAAAAACCACAGAAAACAAAAACCAAGGGTTCCGTGGCTTAACACAATTAGGGTTTATTTCTCACTCATTTAGAAATCTTACAATTCTTGGGGCGCCTGGGTGGCTCAGTCGGTTGAACATCTCCTTCGGCTCAGGTCATGATCTCAGGGTCCTGGGATCGAGTCCCACATCGGGCTCCCTGCTCAGCGGGGAGCCTGCTTCTCCCTCCCCTCTGCCTCCCTGCTCCCTGCCTCCGCTCCCCCCTGCTAGTGTGTGCACGCACACTCTCTCTCTCTCAAATAAAAATAAAAAAATCTTAAAAAAAGTCATCTTTCATTAATGCTCAGTGTTGGAAACCTCTGTCAGTCCTACGAATCTGCCTTGTGCTGAAACAGTTAAATTTTCAATTCTGTCAAACAATGTTCTGTTCTAAAAAAAAAAAAAAAAATCCAGGTGTTGGAGTTGTTGCTCAAGGTATCTGCCACACAGGACTGAAAATGACCTTCAAAACTGAAAGCAGAGTTCTGGTCCAGCAAGCTACTCTTGTTCTGGTCAGGTCACTAAGGGCCTCCAAAGTAAATGCTCAACTAACTGAGCCACCCAGGCACCCAGAACGATGACAGTTTTAAGAAGGTTTCGGAATGAGCACGCCATGGGTACAACTGTGATCAAAAAGGGAAGCCATGCATTATCTTAGTATGCCTTTTTACTGGTTCCAAACCTACGGTCTCCAGTTTGCTCTTTTATTGAAAAATGGCACATGCAAACAGGGAGACTAGAATGGTAGAGATTCTCAAAGGGGTGAATTAGAGGAATGGTTCCGTGGGGCACATTTCATGATGTTATGTAGCCTGTGTAAGATCCTTGTAGTCATGTCTATAAAGAAGTACAGGGAGAAGGTTGACTAGCGGCTCTTCATCCCCATGCAAGACCGGAGGAAGAAGAGTGGGGCTAGAATTGCTGTCAGAGATAATGGGGTTGATAAGAAGAGCTTTTGGCTGGAAGTGACGAAGAAAAATGAGAGATTTCCCACCTTACATTTAGCCAAAGCGTTGGCAGGCATGGGGGGTTCTGTCATTCTTTAATGGGGTTCTCCGGGAATGGGAGCACATCCTGCATCTCTAAGGGATGTCACTGGTAAGGGCTTCTCTTGCAATTTTTTTTTTCTCTGCCTCCAGAAAGCTTTTCCATATTGTTGAGCCGCTTCCCTGTGCTGGAAGGTTTTAACTGGCTTTACTGAGCGTAGGGCAACAAGGAGGAGCGGGAGAGATGAATTATACTGCAGAAAAGGAAAACAAAATTGGATACACATATTTTGCTTCTGGAGTCTGTCCATGCACAACCTACAGGCCCCCTTCTGACCGTTTTTCTTCTTGGTTCTGGATTTCAGCCATGTTGCTGGCGGCCATTGATTTCTCGTGCACTTTCTCACTTCTGCTTTCGGGGGTCTCAAGGCCCCAACCCGCTTCCTGATTTGCCTTAGAAGAAAGCAATAAACAAATCACCTCCTAATCATCAGCTTTTTACAGTTTAAGTTTGGTTGCTTGTTGACTTAACTGTGTGGTTCCAGAATAGCCTTTGTTTTCCTTTGTAAAGCACACCAGGTGTTCCTTCCATTTTGTACTTTTCACCAGCACAGCCCTGGCTCTTAAAAGGATGAGTTATTCTTTTTTTTTTTTTT
>NC_138375.1:130937297-130984569 GCF_054177405.1 Leptonychotes weddellii | reverse complement strand
TATATATATATATGCCAAAAATAAGGGTAACTACTATGAAGGGATAGAATATGACTCAAAAAATGAAAAATAAAAATGTTTTTTGGAAAAGGTATTGATAAGATGTTGGTTGAAAAAGGGAAAAAGAAAAATTAAAAAAAAACAACAGTTAAAAAAAATTAACTTTGAAAGACTAAAGAATCATGGTAAAAAAGCCATGGATTCTATGTGCAGTATTCCCCTAGCGCTGGAGTTCTGCCGTTCTCATTGATGGGTAAACTTGGTCTTGGCTGGCTGTTCTCGCTGATCTTCTGGCGGAGGGGCCTGTTGCCATGGTTCCCAAATGTCTTGCTGGAGGCGAAATTGCCCTGCCGTTGCCTGGTCTGGGCTAAGTAATCTGCGGGGGTTTGCTCTCGGGAGCTTTGGTTCCCTGCAAGCTTTCTGTACAGCTTTGGAGGACGAGAGTGAAAATGCGGCCTCCCAATCTCCGCCCTAGAGGAGCCAAGAACTCGGGGCCCCTCTCCTCAGTGCACCCCCAGAGAAAAGCAGTCAATCACTCCTGTCTCCCCGGTCTCCGGCCGCACTCCGTGCTCACCCGGCCTGTGACCGCGCGTTTCTATCTCTGGCACCCGACCCCGTGTGGAGTCTCCAAACCCAGCAGATCCCTGCGGTGCGCTCCCACGCCGCTCCTCCCGGGGGAGGAAGGGCACTCTCCCCGGATCTGCTGCTTGTTGGGTCCCTGCTGGAGGAGCAGTGGCCGGACTGTGCCGCGGATCACAGTCTATGACAGCCCCGAGCTGAGAGCCCACGCCTTGGCTCCGTCTCTGCAGCTGGCTTCCCCACTCTGATCCCTGGGAGCTCTGCCGCACTCAGGCACCCCTGGCCTTTCTGTTACCTAAGGGTCCTGAGACCACACTGTCCCGCCAGGGTTCCACCCCTCGCTTAGCCACTGGAGCAAAGTCCCTCAGTGGAGCCGACTTCTAAAAGTTCCTATTTTGTGCTCCGTGGCTCTATCATTGCCAGAAGCGGCCGACGGAGGCCCCCTCCCCCGCTGTCTATCCTCCCGAATATCGCCTCAGATTCACTTCTCTGCACGTCCTACCTTCCAGAAAGTGGTCGCTTTTCTGTTCTGAGAGTTGTTGCTATTCTTTTCTTTGATCTCTTGTTGATTTTGTAGGTGTTCAGAATGGTTTGATCCCTATCCAGCTGAATTCCTGAGACCAGACGAAATCCAGGTCTCCTACTCCTCTGCCATCTTGCTCCGCTCCCCCCCGAGCCTTATCTTTAAACCCCAAAGTTTGTAGAACATACTATATGTACTTGAAATAATATGTGTGTACTGTAAGGAATAGTATAATTTCACAATGTAGAGATGCCACATTGTAAGTAGGGTATACATGACCTAACTCTCTAGATTTTTTTCCTTCTTTCCCTTCTTTGTTCTCCTCATATATAACTATATTCCATAAACCTCTTGGAGGGGAGGAATCAGTTCAGCTCGCTCTTCTCCCCTACAGCTACTGGCATTGGAATAAAGATGCCCCTGGTTGTTTCTGATTCACATCCAACTCAAAGCTTTGTTTCTTCCAAATCCTCAGGTTAGGCACATGGCAGGTGTTCAATTCATACCTGTTGATTACCTGAATATAATTGAGGAACTCTCTTTAATAAGGAACCTGGAGACCTTGCAGGCATTTTCCTCTGGTGTTTTACATGAGAAGGTGTCTGGCCCTGTATTTGGAATAATCATCTCTGCTGGACACAGGCTCTGAGACATGTGGCGAGGGTATGATTTCTTGCCTCCAAAAGCGTACTGCATAAGGTTCCAAGGTTCTAATGAAACTCTTTTCTTCTGAGTTTAAATTAAAGCAAATTAAATGCAGGCAGTCAAAAACATTGAAGCGTTACTACCTTGCAGGCTTTTTTTTTTTTTAACCTGAAATTTTAGCCAATAGTCTTATGAAAAAGAATGTCACTAAAGTAGAGCACTAAAGTCTGCTCTCCAGACTCTTGTTTGTTTCCTTAGGGGTGACATTTGGTGTGGCCCAGAGTCATTGTTGACAGCAGGATCCTTCAGGCCAGCAGTCAGGCTATTGTCTGACTTGTTTTGTCCAAAAGCAATTCTATCCCTGACTGACAGCAAATAGACTTCTAGCAGAATAACAAGTGGGGGGCCGGTGACAGGCTGACATTCTTCAGAATTTCTACAGTAACCTGTCAATCGGCTGTACCTTGGGTTCTGCTCAACCTACAGTAAAACATTTAGGAAAACTCCAGAAGCCCCGATCCTTGTCCAAATGGAGCAGAAAAGCTTGATTTCAGGACTGGCAGTCAGTGAAAGAAATACTCCCCCAAGCAGTGCCTTTGTGAATTAAAGTGTGTATACAACAGCAGCTGATGTCCATTATGGAAATGGAAATGTGCAGAAATCAATTTGTTCCTGTTTAGAAAACCCTTTCACTTTAGAGTTTCAAAATTAACCCTGGGAAATAAAGAAGTACTTATTTTTTTTTCAAGAGCTAGATGTGGCAGAGTGTTGGGTCCTAAACCCAAGGAGAGAGAATTCATTGAATTGGATGGTAGGAAATAGAATTTATTTGAAATTAACAAGATGTAAAGTACTTGAAATCATATATATGTAAAATCTATATGTATAAGTGATTTCATATATACATGAAATATATATGAAAGCATATATATAGGGGGACACCTGGGTGGCTCAGTTGGTTAAGCGTCTGCCTTCAGCTCAGGTCATGATCCCAGGTCCTGGGATCGAGCCCTGCATCGGGCTTCCTGCTCGGCGGGAAGCCTGCTTCTCTCTCTCCCTATGCTGCTCCCCCCCGCTTATGCTCTCTCTCTGTCAAATAAATAAAATAAAATCTGTAAAAAAAAAAAAAAAAAAAAAGAAAGCAAGCATATATATAGGAAATATATATCCGGTTTCGAAGGAGGATGTTAAATGAGGACAGTGTGCCACCGGATGAGGAGAAGGAGCAGTTGGTGAGGAACGCCAGCTGTTTGACACTGTGGATGAGGAATACGAGCCATCAGAATGGAAGTGACAACCCCGTGTCTCTTTTCCATTTCCTGATGTTCTCTGTGAATGTTCTATGCAGCAAGAAGGTTCTGAGAGTCAGAGTCTTGGCAGGCTGGGGAATGAGTGGAGGAGCCCCAGGGAATGTCTGGCATGGAAAGAAAGTGGAAGTCAATGGTCATATCCTGTATCCCTCAGAATTCTTCCGAGATGATGAATTTTTTTCTTCTTTTTCTTTTCTCTCCCTCCCCCTCCTCCTCCTCCTATAGAAAGCATTCATTTAAACAATACAGGGGAAAGAAAGCAAAAAAGTAGAGATCTTTTTAAAAAGTCTCATCGCCCAGATAAAAGCGCGGTTTGCTTTTTGTAAAGATGGGAGACATGACAGCCTGTTTATAGGCTGGGATTGATCCAGTAGAGAGGGAGACATTGATGATGCAACAGGGAGGGGGCAATCTTTGAAGCTTTGTCCTTGAGCAGGTGAGAGAAACGGGACCTAGCATGTAGCTGGAGGATTTGCCTTTGATAGAAGTGTGGACAGTGCATCTACAGAGACAGAAGGTGTATTAGAGTCATGCTTATTAGATGCAGTAAAATAATAGTTCATCTATTTCTCCTTCATATCACAGAGCAGGGCAGATCAGGCTTCTCTTCCAGGCTGTCCCCCTCTAGATGGTGATTCTAGAAATGAAGTTCCTGCCATGGTGTGGCTCTGCCATACTGGGATCCTTTATTTCCAGCCATGCAAGGGAGATGGAGCCAAGAATCTCAAGGGGGACTTTCAGGGCCAGGTATGGAAATGGCTTGTGTTACTTTCACTCCCATTCCTTGGCTACTATTCATGCTGCTAGCCCCAAGACAAGGAAGGCTGGAAAGTGTAGTCTTCTGTGTTTCCACGAACAAAAGAGAGAATTAATGAGCTTCCAGCTAGTGTCTGCCATAGGAAGGAGGGCAGAGTCTCTAGATGTCAGTGATTTTTTTTTGCTAGTTAATATGATTATGGGAATGGGTGAAAGTTCTTTTCATTTCTGAGTGTAACTGGAAGTAAGGGTGTAGGGAGGCAAGAGGGTTGAGGGTTGGAGGAAAGAGAGAATGCTGTAAAATGGTCGTCTAAGTGGGTTGAGACTAAATGCTAAGGGAAATGTGTCGAATACCTCTGAGGGAGCGATGGTTGGTGGGCGAGCACTGGGGGGTTTGGCTTGCAGCTGCTGTTGGTCGGCAGGACCAGTAGGAGGGAGACAAGGTGGAAGCTGAAGGCTACCAGGCACGTATACAACTGTCTCTCACTTTCTCTGACAGCCAAGACCTTCAGATTGTACTGACCACTGCTGCTTCCTTTCTGCTTCCTAAACATCTCCCACGTTCCTTTTTGGTCAAACTCTCACCAGAAGCCCTAGGAATTCCCAGGAATTCTGGGAAATGTAGTTTCTAGCTGTAGTCAAGGTAACCACAAAGCACACTCCAGTATCTTTGGCTTTACTTTTTGCCAAAGTGTGTACATGTCACTCTCTGGAATATTATATGTATACTTTATTTGTTTTTTGTTTGTTTGTTTGTTTTGTTTTCTTGTTATTATAAAATTTAACTCTATGAAAATACCAGTTTGCTTTGTCCACTGTTATGATCCTCAACACCTAGAACAATATCTGGTGTAGAAAATATTTGTTGAATGAATGCATGAGTTTTTTGGGCATCATGGACAAAGACATCCAGATGTCTTTCCATGTATGTATACACATACAACTACACACAAACAGATATGGGAGTCAAATTTTATGAAAATGGGATCACACTCTACATTTATGGCTCTATAACTTTGTTTTTTGTTTTATTTTTTTCTTACCACAAAATCAGACCTACCTCAGTAACAGTAACTATTGGTCACTATCACATTTTTAAATTGTTATAAAGAACTCCGTCATACCTATCACAACCTAAGTAATGAATTCCGTTGGTATAATTAAATAATTAATTAATACCTGATGGGTAGCCATTGTGCTAGCCTGGCTCTAGGTTGATAAGGCCAGGTTGATGAAAAAGACAGAAGGGTCTTGATTGGGTTCTTTCAAATGAAATCAATATGATAGGACCTTTTCAATATAATCTCAGATTCATTAATCTATGCCAGTATAGTTTAGACTTTTCCCCAACCATCCAGTACTCTTCTACCTGTGGGCTAGAGGTTGGGGGTGGGCGTAGGATGTGGGATATACTTACCAGAAGATCCTTACCAAATGCCAGCCTAGGCAGAGAAGATGAGACAACTTGTGTTGACTTAGCAATATGGTCTAAGGACCATGATACTCAAAATTTAGCGTGCTCAGGATCACAAATCCTCAGATGCCTATGCACCTTATTCCTACAATTTTTTTCCATTCCTCTGTGAATAGCATATGACAGGAACAGAACAATAGAAGATGAGCTTTCGGTCTAAGTGGTTTGGAGTAACCATTTGAAGCCCAATCTTACACAATCCCTGCAGGGGCTGAAGGCTGGAGGTTTCCATTGGGGAAGTGATTGTAATGAGAAAGCTCAAGGAAGAAATATGCAAGTCTTTGAATCCAGGCCTAGGAAAGTGCAGGATCTCTTTGTAAATATCCCGAGCAGCCCTGAATATCAGGGATATCCAGTATATCCAAACCACATAGTCTCTCACCACAGACCAAGTGAATCAAGTGTTGGCCTTTGTGAAATCTGCTAAAGGGAGCATGGAATTTGCCACATGTGGATGCATTCCTCCAATTTCCATCTGTGCTTTGAGTCCGGGGGTCAGGGGTCTGTGAGACCAGGGAGAGCAGTCCAGTGGTAGCAGTGGCCGCTGCTGGAGCAACCTGGCCAGAGAGTCTAGTTATCAGCGACCAGGCGGGACATGCTGTCATCCACAGCTGGTAAGGCAGGAGCCAGGTCAGCCAAATTGTGGAGAACAGACCCCCACAGCCCCCAGGGGCATGTGATGTGGCCGCCATTCACCGCAGTTGTGATAGCTTGGGCTCAGCCTGCGTGCACGAATGAGCCCCCTGCTTTCTGCTCTCATGGATGGCAGCTGGGGTTTCACCTGGCCAATATTTCTAGCTAATCATACACTATGTGTCGAGTGCTCACTCCCTGCATGGAAGCCCCCAGGAGATCTCGCGAAGAGCATCTTGTAATGAATTTACGGAAACACAAGTATTTGTATGTTCCTTGTGCAAGTGTCTTAAGATTTGGGTTTGTTTTGTTTTCCCTAAGTGAGAAAAATATATTATAGTAAATATATATATATATATAGGATCCCCCATGTTTATAAAAACTGAGAAGACCAAAGCTTAAAAAAAGGACTAAATCTTGGTATGTTCAGGAAGAAAGGAATAGAGTGAAGCACATCAGTTGTTAACATTGATATCTTGAGGTGGGGGTGGGGGGAGCAAGGGGGAGATTAAATTTTTTTTTGATTTGTGTTAATCACAAAGAGCATATTAATTTTGGAAAAGGGATGACAAAAAAATCTCAAAATATATAATCAGATTTTTTCAGTCCCTTCATGCTCAATGCAAAAGTTAGTTGGAAGGAGGGCTTCTTGGAGGAAAAGATGATGGGAACTTGCTAGTGATGTCACTACCAAACCAGCAGTGTTCATTCGCTCATCCATCCATCCATCCATCCATCCATTCATCCATCCATCCATCCATCCATCCATCCATCCATCCATCCATCCATGCATTCATTCATGCATTCGTGGATCCATTCATTCAGTGAATGTTAACTGAGCCAGTACCATGTCCCAGGTACTGTACTGGTATTATTCTAAGTGTTGGTACAGCAGCTAATGGATAGGATTCTCTGCCTTCTCTTGTAGTATAGACAGATGGCACACAAATGAAATATACGTCTGGTAGTGAGAAGTGATGGTGGGGAAAGCAAAAGCAGAGTACAGGGATAGGGGATAGGGATGGTGTTTCAGGACAGACCTTACTGAGGAAGCAACAGGTCAGTAGGGATTTAAATCAAGCAAGGGAGCAAGCCATGGAAAGACGGGGGTGGGGGTGGGTGGGAAATCAAGATCCAGACAAAGAGGAGCACCATGTTCAGAGAATAGCAGGAAGGCAGAGTGACCCAGGAAAGAGTGAAGGAGGGAGGGGGGTTGGGGAGCTAGTCATGGCCCGCATGATACAGGTCTTATTGGCTGGTGGTAGGGATTTGGGGTTTTATTCTGAATATGATGGGGGTCAGTCAGAAGCTTGTGAGTAGGGTGACACAATCTGATACACACTTTTTCTTTTTTTAGAGGGTGAATGCACATATGCATGAGCACGTAAGTGGAGGGGAAGGGGCAGAGAGAGAGAATCTTGAGCAGACTCCCCGCTAAGCACAGAACCTGATGTGGGTCTTGATCTCAAGCCTGAGATCATGACCTGAGCCAAAATCAAGAGTCGGACACTTAACCGACTGAGCCACCCAGGCACCCACTGTAGATACACTTTAAAAGGATCGCTCTGCCTATTATGTGAATAGACTCCTGGGGGACAAAAGTAGAAGTCAGGAGACTCTCATTAGACCAGACAAAAGAGTCTGGGAGAATGTTGACCTCTTTCACTTTCTGGCAAATACTCTATTGCTTCAGTACCTATCTTTCGTTGCTCTTGAGCACGAGAAAGACAAACCCAAAGAGAAATCCCTCTGAGGTCCTCGGTGTGGACTGGTTTTAGGTCCTGGAACCGAGGTAGAGTCTGAGCCTCTTGCTCACATAGTTTATTCTTGCCTCTGGACCCACTCAAGCCCGAGCTCCAATGTGTCACCACCTGCTGTGGAATGCTGCTGGCCTTATGACCTGGGAGATCAGACGACACAGAGCTGGCGGTGGGCACTCAAGTCGTGTAGTTAGTGGTGTCCAGTGATCAGACCCGCATTTTCTACTGCGGCCTATTAGCCCTGCAGGAGCTCTTTCTCCAAAGTTGTGTTGTTCTCTGCTGTTGGGGCATGCACCTGCTCTAGAATCCCAGGGGCTTGCCAGAGACTCTGCAGCAACGTCATCAGCCAGAGGTCTCTGATACAGTTACACCTGCTGGCTCATATAGCCTAAGAGAATAGAGCACTTGAACTACAGCTTGGATTTGCTGCAGACCTTTCTTCTGAATTGGACCCCACAGAAAACTGGCAGCCTCTTGTTATCTGATTAGTAAGTGGGACTTGTTTTCCAAAGTCCAGCATATGTTGCTTCCAAGATCCAAAGAGCCCTACTACTCTGCCTTTTGCTTAGTGGTAGGAGGTATAAGGTATGATAATTTGTATTTTACTTTAGTGGGAATGCCCTGGGCCATCGAGTCCCTGAAAACTTCCCTGATGTGGCAGTTCCACGATGTCAGGTTTTCTGCCAATCCTCTGCATGCATCTGTCTTCCTAGAGCATCTTGGTCGCCTGTCACTATCTGCTCATCAAGTTCAGTTAGGGTGACATTGTCTGTGTAGTGAACCAGCATGATGTCTTGTAGGTTGTCGGGGTGATACGTCCTTCAGACTACACTTTGGAGGAGAGTGGGAGTGTGAATATAGTCCTAAGGTAAGAAAGGGATTGTGGAATACTTTCCTGGCAAAGTAAAGTTGATCTTCGCACATAAGGGTGTGGACGTCTTTGGGGGGGAACATTAGTCTGCCTCCCACAATCCTAATCCCAAGACTTCCTGCTAAGAGCATTGTGTAAGTAAGGACTCTCCTCCTCCTAGCAAATATTGTTAGCCTGTCTACCAGGAAGATGATCATCAGCACGGTTACAAGCAGATTAGTCTGGGTCAGCTGTCTTCTTTCCTTTCAGTAACTGGGATAGAAGTAGAAGATGGGCCAGCTGCTTTAACTCCTTCCTTCCCAGATTGATTGGCTTTACATCTTGGGAACCAGAAACTGGAGGACTCAGCTGTCAACTGTGGCATCTAACGTCTTTCTATTGTATTTATCACTCCTATTCTCTATGAGTCCCTTAACCTATCCATCAGCTCTGTCCACCCACCCACCCATCTATCCATCCATCCACCCACCCACCTATCTATCCACCCATCCATCCATCTATCCATCCAACCACCCATCCATCCATCCACCCACCCACCCATTCATCTACCCTTTAATTTGTACATCTACATAAATTCACTCTTATGAATTAATTAAAATCATGTACAGGGGTTTTAGCTCAAATATTAAGCATAAATTGTCCATAAAACTAAGTAAAAGTTATTTGCTAGGAGAGGTAGGTGAGAACACAGAGAAGTTGAACAGGGACAAGGGAGAGGTGAAGAACTCCATCCTGGGAGCGACTGGGGAAGCCAGGGCTGGTAGATTCCTGGCCATTGCTTCATGAGTTAAAATGCATGTGGTGGAGGGGACAAAAGCAAGCCATTTAAGGGGAGCTGCTAACATGAGAATTCTGTCAGAAGCATCCCCCACCTCTCCTGTGTGGCCATGGGCTTAGAGAACTCTCACCTTGTGCGAATCTTCTTTCCATGTAGGAACTACCCAAACTGTACTTGGTGCCCCCCTCTCCACTTTTCTTCCTCATCTCTCTTTTAGTATTGTTGTCATTTACCAGGGAGATACATAGTGGGGGGGATGAATAGCTCATCCTTGGTAAAGCCTTTCCTCTATATTTTGTTTTTGCTCTTTTACCAATTTTCTTTTCTTTGGGATAATTGTTTATTAAAAGGGAAATAAGAGGGGTGCCTGGGTTGCTCAGTCAGTTAAGCAGCTGCCTTCAGCTCAGGTCATGATCCCAGGGTCCTGGGATTGAGCCCCACATTGGGCCCCCTGCTCAGTGGGGAGCCTGCTTCTCCCTCTTCCTCTGTCCCTCCCCCAGCTCGTGCTCTCTCCCACTCTCTCTCAAATAAATAAATACAATCTTAAAAAAAAAAAAGGGAAATAAGAATTTCAATAAGGGATTTCCTATTTACTCTTTTAAAGATTCTATTTGAGAGAGAGGGAGAGCACAAGTGAGAGGCAGGGAAGGGGCAGAGGGTGAGGGAGAAGCAGACTCCCCGCTGAGCAGGGAGCCCGATGCGGGGCTCAATCCCAGGACCCTGAGATCATGACCTGAGCCGAAGGCAGACACTTAACCGACTGAGTCACCCAGGTGTCCTTTTATTTTTTATTTTATTTTTTTAAAAGATTTTATTTATTTGACAGAGAGAAACAGCGAGAGATGGAACACAAGCAGGGGGAGTGGGATAGGGAGAAGCAGGCTGTTTGTGGAACAGGGAGCCTGAGGCGGGACTCGATCCCAGGACCCTGGGACCATGACCTGACCCAAAG
Organism: Leptonychotes weddellii; assembly: GCF_054177405.1. Lineage (NCBI taxonomy): Eukaryota > Metazoa > Chordata > Mammalia > Carnivora > Phocidae > Leptonychotes > Leptonychotes weddellii. Next base: position 130,974,288 of record NC_138375.1, on the reverse strand, counting down.
GCAGATGCTTAATGACTGAGCCACCCAGGCGCCCCCCTTTATTTTTAATAGAAGTATAGTTGATATGCAATGTTGTCTCAGTTTCAGGTATACAACATAGTGATTCAGCAATTCTATGCATTATGAAATGCTCATCATGCTGAGTGTAGTCACCATCTGTCACCATACAGAGTTATTACAGTATTATTGACTATATTCCCTGGGCTGTACTTCTTACCATTGTGACTTACTTATTTTATAACTGGAACTTTGTACCTCCTAATCCTTCAATAAGGGACTTCGCAATTAAAATTTCACTTATTGGTCCCAGGCTCCCTTAAAAATTAATTTAAATTATGGAGTATTCCAAACATGTTAAAAAGTCAACAGAAATAATGTGCATACAATATACCCATCACTAAGATTAAACAGTATGTCAAACTGTTGATATATTTACTTAATGTTTCTCATTCTTGGGGCATCTGGGTGGCTCAGTCGTTAAGCGTCTGCCTTCGGCTCAGGTCATGATCCCAGGGTCCTGGGATTGAGCCCACATCAGGCTCCCTGCTCGGTGGAAAGCCTGCTTTTCCCTCTCCCGCTCCCCCTGCTTGTGTTCCCTCTCTTGCTGGGTCTCTTTCTGTCAAAAAAAAAAAAAATGTTTATTGTTCTCTTTTATTTTTTACTTTGTAGGAAATAAAACATTATGAATGGATCAAAAACCCAACCCCTACTCCCCATTTTCCTCCTACCCCAGATGTGCTTTTTTTTATCTTTCATATGTTTTTATGCTTTTATTACACATTTATGTATTTATGAATACTATCCTATTGCTACTTCTGCATCCCACATCATGTGTTTGAGGTCTGTTCATGTTGATTCATGCAACTCTCTTTTTAATTTTAGTAGCTGTATAAAATTTCTTTTTTTAAAATGTTTTATTTATTTATTTATTATACAATTACTCTTTTTAAAAATGACTATTATTAATTTCTTGGGCCACAGGAACAGTGTCAAATTAAGTCTAAGCCGGTACCAGTCACAGGCTCGGGGTTACAACTTCCTGTGGAGACTTCCCTTCCCTTATTCCAAACTCCAGGTTGAGGTAGACTTTCTTATCACCACCCTGTGATACTGAGTAGATGATTTCAAGCCTATCTTTTTACTGAGGGTGCAGGTCTTTGAAGACCTTGTTTCTAACACTTTGCTTTACTCAAGCTCAAGACCTCATCTCTTGTCACTGAGGAGGGCCAAAGCCCCTTGTGGCTGAGACATTCACCCTTTCACCTCACTCAGGGCATCTGCCACATCAGCCCAAAGACACTAACAGTTGTGCTTCTGGTCTTTCTTTAGTTTTGGAAACCAGGAAATAATAGTTATGGGCTAAATTTTGTTCTCCTCCATTGCCCCAATTCATACGTTGAAGTCCTAGTACCCAAATCCTTAGAATAGGATTGTATTTTGGGACAGGATCTTTAAAAAGAGAATTAAGTTAAAATGAAGGTCTTTAGGGTATTCCTAATCCAATATGGCTGGTTTCTGTGGAAGAAGAGGAAATTTGGACCCACAGACATACAGAGAAAAGACCGTGTGAGGACACAGGGGAAAAAGGTAGCCATCCACAAGCCAAGGGGATAAGCTCAAGAAGGAACCAACTCTACCGACACCTTGATCTTGGACTTCTAGACTACAGGACTGGGAGACAATACATTTCTGTTGCTTCAGCCACCCCATCCATGGTACTTTGCAATGGCAGTCCAAGCAAACAGATACCCTCCCTTTTCCCTGTCAGCTCAACTTTGCATTTGAAACAATATTTCTTATATTCTATACAGCATTTCTAATTGTAGCTGGGAGGGTTTTCAGGTTAGCCAGGAAACATGCTGTGGGAATGTAAGTCCCACGCTCCTTTTAAAGAGCCAGACTGTGCCTTCTGGACTCTGTCAATCTTCATGAAAGGTGCTGCCCTGGGGTCTAGCAGTGAACGCCACACCAGAGGTCAAGAGCCCTAGGCTTTCAACATAGCTCTCTGCTAACTAGCTGCAAGCCAATGAATGACTCCTTCTCAGCTTCTGGGCTCTCATCTGTGAAAGAGGGGTCTTCCATTGGGTCTAAACCTTCACCTCCTCAGACACCCCTCTGGAGCTTGCTGAGGTGCTATTGAGGTGGCTATCATCCCACTTCACCCTGAGCAGCTCCCCTTGTGTGCCTTTTGCCTTTGTGTTCTGAAAAATATCTCATGTGAAAAAGCCTTGTGGGTCTAAAACCAGTGTAAAAGCATTTTTTTTTTTTAAGATTTTATTTATTTGAGAGAGAGAAAGAATGAGAGAGAGAGGGAGAGAGCACATGAGAGGGGGGAGGGTCAGAGGGAGAAGCAGACTCCCTGCTGAGCAGGGAGCCCGATGCGGGACTTGATTCCGAGACTCCAGGATCATGACCTCAGCCGAAGGCAGTCACCCAACCCACTGAGCCACCCAGGCGCCCCAAGGCATTCTTTTTTTTTTTTAAAGATTTCATTTATTTACTAGAGAGAGAGAGATCACACGTAGGCAGACAGGCAGTCAGAGGGAGAGGGAGAAGCAGGCTCCCTGCTGAGCACAGAGCCCGACATGGGGCTCAATCCCAGGACCCTAGGATCACGACCTGAGCCGAAGGCAGCTGCTCAATTGACTGAGCCACCCAGGCGCCCCCGCCCCAAGGCATTTTTCAAAAAGATAAAATCTCAAGTTCCGGTAGAATCGCTGGAGCCTGTTTCTTCCCAGCAGCAGTCCAGAGGCTCCGTGATCCCATTTAGTGCAGCCCACTGTCTCGAGAACGGAAGGAGCCAAGCCCCAAAGCCAAGTGATTTTCTGGATCTTTCCAGGAGCTGGTGGCTGAGCATGACACAAGACGGTAGCCCCCTGATTCCTGGTCCTTCCTTGACTGAAGAGTCAACGCTCCATGAGAGCCCAGCCTGTCCCTGTGACTGAGGGCGCTGTTTGCGTGACATTGCTGAGCATCATACCCCGGGATAGTTCAGAGCTTTCCTAACAACTCTGGGGAGAATGGTGTGGATTTCTTTAAAAGGGCCACTTGGCTTTTTACTCCCCACCTTCCTCCTATTTTTCAGTCACTTGGGTCAGCTGACAGGCAGCTGTCAGCTGCTTCCCAGGCTGCCGTGGGAAAATGGTGTCTGGCCAAACCAAGGGACAGGAGGCTGCAAAATCCATGTCTGGACAGTCCGTGTCCATCAGAGAAGTCACAGTCCATGCATTTCTCAGACTACGTCTCCAGCCATGACTTTGGCAAAGGACACTCACTGTGTCCCAGTGCTCATCTGCAGCCCTCTTGGGTCCCTGAGCCCTAGGAACCCCTGTGGGTCAGGATCCTGCAGGAGTGCAGGCTGCAGACAGCAAATGCTGACTCCCCCGGATTATCCTGGAGCGCAGCCTTTTCGGCATTCGTTCAGTATCTACAAGCAAAAAAGCAACAAACAAACAAAAATTCATGGGTTCTTTTGGGTTCCGACCATTTAAAAAAATATATTGGTCTTTCTCCTTTAATTCTTGATTTTTCTTATAATTATCCTCTTTTCGTCTTCCCAAAACAAATGGCACCTAATCAAATTCTAATTAACATACTGTGTTATATTTTGGTGTAAAATATGGTGATTCAGCCTTTCTATACGTTAGTCAGTGCTCACCACGACAAGTGCCCTCCTCAATCCACATCATCTGTTTCCCACATTCCCCCCGCCCCCCTCCCCCCGATACTAACCATCAGCTTGTTCTCTATAATTAAGAATCTGTTTCGTTTCTTTTTTCTTCATTCGTTCATTTTGTTTCTTAAATCCCTCATCTGAGTGAAATCATGTGGTATTTGTCTTTCTCTAACTGAATCATTTTGCTTAACATTAAACTTTCTAGCTCTCTCCACGTTCATTGCAAATGGCAAGATTTTATTCCTTTTTTATGGCTGAGTAATATTCCAGTGTGTGTGTGTGTGTGTGTGTGTGTGTGTGTGTATCTTTATTCATTCATCTATGGATGGACACTTAGGTTGCTTCCATATCTTGGCTATTGTAAATCATACTGCGATAAACATAGTGGTGCATACATCTTTTTGAATTAGTGTTTTCATTTCTTTTGGGTAAATACCCAGTAGTAGAATCCCAATCATAGGATAGTTCTACTTTTAATTTTTGAGGGACCACTATACTGTGTGCCAATTCACATTCCCACCAATACTGCACAGGGTTCCTTCTTCTCTACATCTTTGCCAACATTTGTTATTTCTTGTGTTTTTAATTTTAGCCATTCTGATAGGTGTGAGGTGATATCTCATTGTGGTTTTGATTTGCATTTCCCTGATGTATGATCTTGAGCATTTTTTTCATGTGTCTGTTGGCCATCTGTAAAGACATCATTTAAAAATACTTTTCTTCTTCTTAAGAATCTAAATTAATTTCAGTAAGATTTGAAGGAACAAATTGAAATATTTCACATTTATTTCTAAACATTTTTAAAAGAATTTCTTATAGAGTCATACAAATTTGGAATCAGAAGTAACATAAGCAATCATAGTCTATATGGGATATTTCTTGCTGTTTTTGGTAAAGCATCTGAATTTCCATTTGGGGACCCATCTCAATCCAGCTCTCCACCCAAGTGGTTTTGGGGGAGTTGACTTTCTCTCTCTCAGGCTCCAGGGGTGAGTGCAGAGCTCAGGTCTGGCTGATTAGCTTGTTCTACCTCTCTGGTCTCACAGATTGGCTCAAGGATAGGTTCAGGACTCTTGCCTTAAGTGTTGTGAAAGATTTCTTCTTGTCCCTGGACCTGAACTTGGGAGAATACTGGGTTGAAGCTGCTAGCAGCCATCTTGCTCCAAGTTGGAGTCCAACAATGAAACTGTGGAGAAGGGCTGAGCCAAGGAATGGGAAGAAACCAGGTCCTTGTAATAGATGAAGCTGTACCTAGAGCCATTTGGACTCCTGGACATTCTAGTTCCAGGGGGCAAGAAAGAACCCTCCTCCCTCCCCAGTGCTTGCATGCGCACACAAACACACACACACATTTTGTCTTTTCTGAGCCAATTTGATTTGGACTTTACCTGCAGTGGAGAGGTTTTATCCCCTTCATCTGATAGACAAGGACACTCAGACTCAGGGACTAGAAGTGATCTGGCCGGGATTCCTTGGTGAGCAGACTGACAACATAGCTGGGACTAGGACTGGGGCCCTGAATCTGACTGTGTGTTTTTATCATGGTTGAGTGCATATCTAAGTGGTTTCAGAAAGCCAAACATGGCTTCATTCAGGTCCAGAAACACTGGCAGAGGAGTGGTCATAGTTAAATTTAGGGTTGTGAGCATTACAGATGAGGGGAAAAACTGACCATCACGTAGATCAGGATGTTGAAATTTTAGAAATAACTACACAACCATCGAGATAAGTCAGGTGTGTGGTAACAACAGGGCCATGGATACAAGGATGGTGGAAAAATATGTAGATTACTTAACTCTAGCAGATATAGATATAGAATAAGTGTCTTGTTCTTTGCAAAATATGGAACATGGAAATGTCATGTTCTTTGTATGCATTTGGGGATAAAACCCAACTAGTGTTATGGTTATCACCAAAAAAAAAAAAAATGCTGCCAAGGTGCCAGATTTGGTCAAAGAATTTGGGGTACTGTGGAACCATCACACCCTAACCACCCGCTGCCATCCTCTCCCAACACACATGGGGTAGAAAAAGATTATTCTGGAACTCACTGGAAATCTGAATACACTCAGAGAATAAAGGAAGGAGTGTGGGGTTGATTCTATTTAAACATGTAAAAATAATCCATGTGTGTTTAAGAACCTCTTTGGGTATGACCACCTCTGTTGCTGTTGGTATAAATAAAGTCAACATAGATTTGCTTTGCTCTGCGTGGGCCCCTCCTAACCTTTGCAGGGCCCAAGGCGGAAGTAGAAATGGAGGCCTAATACCATAGTTGAAGAAGTGAGAATTTATATATTAAGCTAACTGTGAAAAGAGTAGAACATGTTCTACCATTCTACCCTGGTATGAAGGTAGGAGCCGGGTTCAGTGTTGAATTGTGAGACTCTGGGGAGTCAGGTGCCGGAATGTGGGCTGATAAGGCCATTCATCTGTGGCTCCCAGCTCCCCAGCACTGAGCCCAGCCCCTAGCCCATGCCCCGTGGTGTCCCATCTCCAACCCCGTCTTTTGTTGGGGAGGGTTGTCTCACACATGCATGTGGACACCCAGTCTGTGTAGCTAAGCGCTGTCCTCCAAAGGCACTCTTGGAATGCCACTTGGGTCTAGAGGTATCCTTGGAGGTATGGTTTCCCCTTAGATGGACAGACTGAGGAAGAGGTCTATGCAGGTTCCCTGGAAGCAGGTTCCGGGAGAAGGATCTCTGGACCCAGTGGAAGAGGAACATAGTCTTGGAGGAAGGGGACATAGGGCTTTGGTACCTGTCCTTGGCCATGGCCTCCTAGCCCTGAGGAGGGGCAGGGCCAGCGCATGGAGTCCCTCTTGCCTGGGCCTTCTCTGATGCTGGCTCTGCCTCCTCCACTCTTCACTGTCTGGTTTTGTAGGACCTGGTTCTTGGACAGGGAGGGCTTGTGAGTTGAATGGGAATGGAGGCAATGCTGACCGTCTGCTGTTGCAACTAAACCTCTCTCTTGTTTCTAAGGATCATGAAAGAGGGTGGAAGGGAGTGAGAACATGGATGGATGACATGGCATTGACATGTTGCTGCTTCTGGTTTGCACGATCTCTTTCTTTCTAATATAGGTATCTGTGGTTAAACCAGTGGACTGGACAGCAACCTTCACCAGGGTCTTCTTACTGTGTTTGTACCTCACCTAGCTACCCTGCCCACTGACTTCCTTCGGCTGCTAAATCCTCACCTTTGAAGTGTCTCCCTGATGGCCCCCCATCTGCATCTTCTGTGACCTTTGCTTTCCTTTGGTGATCCTTGGAATGCACCTTTGGATCACAGCTATAGTTGCGATCTTCTTTGGGCTCTGTGCTGTTCTACCCTGTTCCACTGCCTGGACTTTCTTCTGCAGCCCCACACCCCAGCTGGATGGCCCCACCCGGTCCCACTAGTTCTTAAAGATTTTTGACTTTTTTATTTGACACAGAGAGAGAGAGAGAGAGCACGTGGAAGGAGGGCAGAGGGAGAGGGAGAAGCAGATTCCCCGCTGAGCAGGGAGCCTGATGCGGGACTCGATCCCAGGACCCTGGGATCATGACCCGATCTGAAGGCAGACGCTTAACCAACTGAACCACCCAGGCGCCTCCACCCTGGTCCCACTAGTTCTAACCAGCTTTTAGTTTCGTTCAGTCTCCTGGCTGAAGTGTAACAGATGCATTTATAGATGTAGACACATACATATACGTTGTGTGAAATGGACGTTGGAAATCATCTCTAAGATTATTTAAGCATGCTTTGGCCCAGATTTCAGAGTTTATAGAACAGGAACGTGAGCCCCATCGATGTATTGTGAAGGGTCACACAGCGCACCAGGGACACAGCTGGGACCTGCAGCCAAGCCTTCTGACCCCTTCTCTACCTACCTTCCCATCCCCCCAGGTGACTCCCACCATCACATAGAAGATTTTCCCTCTTTCTGCCAACTTATAATTCCTGGAACTAGCAAAATGTAAGAAAATCCATTTCAAGTGCTATACTTCTTGTTTTCTCTTCTTTTTTCCTTTCCTTTCCTTTTTTTTTTTCTTTCTTTTGTCTTCCTTCCTTCCTTAAGATTGATTTATTTATTTGAGAGAGAGAGAGAGGGAGGGGGGATGCATGGGGAGGGACGGAGGGAGAAGCAAGGACTCTGGGATCATGACTCGAGCTGAAGGCAGATGTTCAACCGACTGAGCCACCCAGGTACCCCATCTTGTTTTCTTTCTTTTTAAATTTGTTCAGGTTTGTCTTCTTATAATATCTTCTGGTCTATGGACACTAAAACAGATCTGTGACTTGGTTCACATTCAATTCTCTTTCCTCCTAATTTCGACCTTCTGAGAAGACAAGCAGATAACCTTCCTTTTTTTTTTCAATTTCAGAAGCCAATCTGTGAGTCTAGGATGGAGACATAAGAGTAACCCTAGGATAGTCGAGCTGTTTGCTTCTCATTGGCACCAGAAGCTGGGAACATGGTAAAAAGGTGAATAGATGTTTACTCTTCTAATGCATTCCCTGACAAGTTAATCACATTAAGGTTGTCTAAGGTCAAGGTTATTTTTTGCATGTTTCCTAACCCAACATTGCAACACATGTACACATGCATGTGCACACGTGAACAATATAAAAATGATTTAAAATCTTTTTCTGAATAGTCAGACCGTCTTGCAAAAGATTCATGTGTTCTAGGGCTGAGAGCGATTCACTGCATGTGGGTAATAGTTTCTAGCATAATTTAGTTCCTGTTTGTGTAAGTTGCCATGTTGGAAAGGGTACAGAACTTAATATGTAATTTATCCAAATCAGCCAATTAGAAAAGATTTTGTTCTTTGCCTCCAATGTGACTTGGTAGTTGTCCCTATTCTGTGAACTCTGTCAGATTTGTTTTTGCCCTCATGGGAGTTGCAATCTGGTTCATTCATGTCTGAGTTTCCTTTTGCAGATACATCATAAGCATTGAAGAAATGAAATCAGTAAATAAACACATGAAAAATTTGGTTAATAAACCTAGTCAGTGGCTAAGATGAAATATTTACTGTCAACATTGTACATCACTTGGTAAACTCATTAGTGTGGCAGTCAATGTAAAGAGAATTAATGTAACTTCCAAATTTAGAGTGTGGATGGAAGAATGACAACAGGCTCATTTTTTCCTTTACTCTTTCTGTAATTCTGGGAAAATGGAGTGGAAAAATCATTACTGCTCTATATCTCATTTCAAAGGTTGTTGGTTGCATGTGTTGTTCATAATTTGTGTCTTTGTGGAATTTGATGAAGTGCTGGAAACATGAGGGGGGAATGCAGCCCATTTTTGGCAGAACATCTGTTTAATAGTAAATCTTCATGCTCTGCTGCCCTCACCAAAGCAAATGTTGACATTTACTGAGCGCCTGTGTTGATTACATATAGTATTTAATGTAATCACAGTAACCCCATAGGGTGTGTGTGTGTGTGTGTGTGTGTGTGTGTGTCGTGCATGTAAGTTGTGTTGGGCCACATAACTAAAGAGTGAAAGATCCGGTACTTAGGACTTGGTCTCACTGCTGAGTGCATGCCTCATGCATCAAATGGTCCCACCTGAATTGAGTGATGCTCTCAGTTAATGGTCTAATGATGCTCTTAATTCATTTTACTCCTCTGTTGATACTCATTTCAGTTCACTGTAGAACCTTCTGTTGAGTCTTCATTGGAAAGGAGAAAAAAACTGGGTATACATTAGGTGTGATTTTTTTCCCCCATATAGTGTTCAAAATCCTGGAAATATTCTTTAGACCAAATAGTTTGCAGTAAAGCCCAACTTCTGGAACCCTTCTGAAAACTCCGCACTAGCAAAAGAGCTAAACCTTGAAACAACACTGCATCATGCATTATTAGTCAAACAGAATGCCTGGTGAAAAAAACAAAACAAAACAAAACAAACCAAACCAAACCAGAGTGCCTGGTGATAAATACAGTTAATCCTATCAGTGAGAATACTGAACTTTCTACCAGGCATTATACTTTGCATTTTATGTCATAACAATTAGAGCAACGTTGTTTGAATATTTATTAGGTGAAGGAAACTGTGTTTTGCATAAATTATCTCCCACTTATTTTTTAGAGTATTTCAGGGAGGTAGAAATACATCATTACCAAAGGAAAAGAAAAAGCAAAGAAATCTATTATCCATTTTACTTATGAGAAAATTGATCCTCAGTGAGGTTGAGTTGCCTAAAATCACATGGCTGGTTAGGAGCAGAGCCTAGAATTGATTTTCTAATGGGGTGGTTTTTCAAAACTGGAATATTACCACGGATACACCAGAAGTGTCTTCTAAAAAGGATGGGAATAGTCCTCTTGAATGTTCTTTACCAGAATGAAAGCTGAGAAATTAGTCCCCCTCCTTCCTAGATAATTTCTGAGCATGCTTCCCACATGAAAAGCTCTCTGCCTGAGAAGGGCCTGGGAGGATACTCAGCCACATTGCTCTAAAGGAACTTGCCTCCCCGCATGGTAGAGATTGGACAAACCCACAATAGCAACATTACAACATAGATGGGGACCCTGTGAAAGGCAGATGCAGAACACACAGGGTCTTACTCAACTTTGTATCTCTCACTGGCATCCCACAAAAAAGGAATTAAAAAAAATTTTTTTTTTTGGATGTGTGAAGCAAAATGGCAAAAACTTTGCCAACCAGCTTAAGATGCTTATTAAACATTTTTCTGGATGAATAAAAACTGTGCTAAAAGCCTTGTAAGCTAGCTTTGGCAAAAGGAAATGAGAACAGGTGGGAAGAAAGGAGGTAGAATGGTGGGGAATGGTAGTGGAAGTAACGGCTATCTGTCCCACTTTTATATACATATATGTATTTTTTGGTAATTTTTTCTTTTTTTTTTTTAAGTAGGCTTCATGCCCAGCGTGGAGCCCAATGTAGGGCTTGAACTCACAACCCTGAGATCAGGACCTGAGAACTCCTGAGATCAAGAGTTGGATGCCCAACCAACTGAACCACCCAGGCATCCCTAAGGGTTGTTTTATTTTTTTATTTTTATTTATTTATTTATTTTTTAAAATTTTATTTATTTATTTGACAGAGAGAGACATAGCGAGAGCAGGAACACAAGCAGGGGGAGTGGGAGAGGGAGAAGCAGGCTTCCCGCAGAGCGGGGAGCCCGATGTGGGACTTGATCCCAGGACCCTGGGATCATGACCTGAGCCGAAGGCAGACGCTTAACGACTGAGCCACCCAGGCGCCCGGGTTGTATTATTTTTATTTAAGTAATCTCTACACCCAACATGGGGCTCAAACTCACAACCCTGAGATCACTAGTTGCACACTCCACCCCGTGAGCCAGCCCCAGGGCTTCTCTGTTGGGCCCACCTTTAGAAGAGGCAAAGATAACAGAAAATAGTCCATGCTTGTTTGCTTTCTGAAGGAAATACTCTCAGGATGGCCCCCTTCCTGTGATCAGGGGGTGGCAGCCTTAGCATCTCCCACAGTAACCCGAAAGCATGACTTAACGGGAAACTGAAGATGTTCACGATTGACCTAGGGTCGCCTTGGCTACTGTTTGTTTCTTTTTCATTTGACTAACAAATAACGACTTAAATAGATCTAATTCTGTTCTTGATCCTCTATATATCAAAGTGAGAATTTTAAGGATGGCGATAAAGAGGGAATGGAGTTTTGAGTCTTTAGCTCGCTACCTTAAGTTCTGTGGGACGTGGGAAGGCAGCATGTTGTTTTAGGTGGAGTCATCTGTATGCCTGGAATTTGGGTTGACATAATTAAGCTCACACATATGTGCGTGAGTGTGTGTATAAATATATCTCAATTCTCTCTTGTGTCTAACTAGCTATCAATATGCTTTATGTATAGATAGATTTGGGGAGTTCCCAAGGCTTATTGATTCTAAATTCTATAACACCCAAGTTAGTGCTATAAATTGCTTTGCCTCATCTTTATGTAAAAGTTTTCCACTTCAGAAAGTTAGCATTTTACCCACTGCTCTGTACAAAAGCTGCTCTGGTAGGGATGTTCAGGGCCTTTAGAAGAAGGCCAGGCCAGTTCTTACAATAGCATCAATGAGGAGTGATGGAGCTTTGACTATTTATTTCATTAAATTCTGTCCTAATTTCACATTGACAAAACATATCCTTTTGTGGTTAAGGTCTTTGCTGACAGCATCATCATCATCATAATAGTGTGGACTTATCATTTGTGTTACAAGGTCTCTGTGTTGTGGTTACTTTGGATGAGGTTTGAGGGTGGATTTCCTGTCCTTAACCAGTCAAAACCCATTGTTTCCTATAAATGGGAGAGGAGCATCAGGGCTGATCTCTGATAGCAAAGGCTCTGGAGGCCTGTAGGGTTTGGGTGTCATTCTTAAGAAAGACAGTACACAGGGGAGGCTGGGTGGCTCAGTTGGTTAAGCATTCAACTCTTGATTTCGGCTCAGGTCATGATCTCACCAACGTGGGATTGAGCCCCACATCGGGCTCCATCCTCAGCATGGAGTCTGCTTCAGATTCTTTCTCCATCCCCTTCTGCTCCTCCTGACTCGCATGCCTGTGCTCTCTTTCTCTCAAATAAATAAATAAATAAATAAATGAAAAGAAGTACACAAAAATCTTAATTTTGTAACTACAAAAGCTTATGATCATATCAACATCTTGCTAGTGTCAGGGAAGAAGAATTTCCTCTGCCCTTCAAGGTCCTTCTAGCTGGAGTATGAATCAAAGTGATGTGAGATTAACGGAGAAAATAAAATTTAATAGCATACATACATACATATGAGGAATCCACACAGACATGGAAATTCCAAAGATAGGCAGCATGACGCTTGGGTGAGCTAAGGAGAGGGGCAGTGGTCCGATGATACAAATGGGAGAAAGGGGAGAAAGACCATTAGCAGGAAGGTGAGAGGAGATGTTTGGAAAACAAAGGGGTTGCCCTGTTATATAGGTACATTTCTCCCACAAAGGGATCGAGTCCTGCATTGGGCTCCATGCAGGTATGCTGCATGTCAAAGGCTTTCCTTCCCGACAGGTTTGATAAATGAGATTACTATCTGGGCTTTCGGATTTTGATCCCCGGAAGGGTAACCTAGGTGAGAAGTATTAAAGGCAAAAGGAATTTTTTTTTACTTCAGAAAAATCAAACTGGTTCTATGTCAAGGTTAGAAGTGCCCTAACCCCACCAGATATCTACATCTGTGCTTATTTTTTTTTAAATTTGAATTTTAGGTAGTTAACATATAGTGCAGTATTGGTTTCTGGAGTAGAAGTCAGTGATTGATCACTTACATACAACACCCAGTGCTCATCACAAGTGCCCTCCTTAAGGCCCATCCCCCATCTAGCTATCCCCCACCTGCCTCCCTCCATCCTTCAGTTTGTTCTCTATCATCAAGAGTCTCTTATGGTTTGTTTCCTTCTCTCTTTTTGGTCTTTTCCCCCTTCCCATATGTTCATCTGTTTTCTTTCTTAAATTCCACATATGGGTGAAATTACATGGTATTTGTCTTTCTCTGACTGACTTATTTCACTTAGCATAATACTCTCTAGCTGCATCTATGTCATTCTTTTTGATGGCTGAGTAATATTCCACTGTATGTATGTGTGTGTGTGTATAGATATATATATATCACATCTTCTTTATCCATTCGTCAGTCATACATCTCTGCTTATTGATTGATTGATCAACAGTTTATTGAGGGAAAAAGATGTGAGGGAAACCAAGTGTACCAATTAACACTGTGAGGCTGTTTAAAAGAATTCTGGGAACGGAACTTCCTGGAGACATTCTGGTAAAACCACAGAAGGGGAGGATGATTTCCATGTAAATAAGATAATGTGGATCCCTGTGAAGAGATGAAGCTAAATTGTGAGTTTTGTAACAGGGTTAGTGGCTTGTAGATACATGTATGTAAATAAAATCTTACAGCGATTAATATATCTGTTGAAAGTGGAACCTCATGTCCTATCATATTTTGACTTAAAGTCTTGAAATCATAGATAATATACAGTATTCCTTTTTAATTTGGCACTCTTTCTTTGGTTTTGCTCTTTCTTCTTCATATCCTGACTTCTTAGATCTGATTTAGTGGTCCGAGAACACACAGATGTGGTGCAGGTGGTTTTACAGAGGGAATTGTGGTTGGCGTAGAGAAGGAAACAAATTTTTCTACCCTCTTATCTTCTGTGACTGTGGCATGCTAATTAAATTAACAAATAGATGGGTTAACAGAAGAAAAGGCGTACAAATTTTATTTGATGTTACTATTTTGATGTTTATGTGTAGGGAGGCCTTCATAGATAAGAAACGAAGATCCCAAAAGAGTGGTTGGATTCAAGGGCTTATATAAGCATTTTAACAAAGGGCGGTAAATTTGTGAAGTGGCAAGGAAAAGGAAAAGGAGTTTGGGCTTCTAGGAGTGGTAAATTGTGGGAACAGGTGTAGAAATGAATGGAAGATAAGGGTAATTTTATTAAAGTATGATTGTGCAGACCCATCTCAGTACTGACTTTCTATGACATAGAGGAAGGAGCCCTGCCTGGGGGTCAGGAGATGTGGGCTCTGGCCATGATTTTTCTTCCAGATTTGTAACAAGGAAAATCACTTTGCTTGGTGTGTATGTGTGGGGTGGGGGAGGGTCAGAATAGGTTATCATCCTCCAAAGTACATTCTACAGACTCCTTCAAAATGATTCCTTGGACAGCGCAGCAAGAAACATCCCTTTCTTGGAAATTCATGAAGCACATTAACACTAAGAATTGCTGCAGTAAAGAAATCTGCCAAATACTGTTTTATCCAGCATTGCCAAAATTTATTTGACCCTAGAAAAAACTTCCATTATTACTTTTTTTTCTTTTTAAAATAGCAACTTTTAACTACTCCTGGAAATATAGTTCCATAAGAAATACTTTGGGGGCGCCTGGGTGGCTCAGTCAGTTAGGTGTTGGCCTTCTCCTCAGGTCATGATTTTGGGGTCTTGGGAATGAACCAAGTAGGGCTCCCTGCTCAGCAGGGAGTCTGCTTCTCCCTCTCCCTCTGCACCCCCCCTGCCCTGTGTTCTTGAGAGTGAGCGCTCGTGCATGTGTGCTCTCTCTCTCTCAAATAAATAAATAAAATCTTAAAAAAAAAGAAATACTTTGGAAAAATCTGAGCTTAATGATCTCTAAAATATCTTGCTGGTCTTACCCTTTATAATTTTAAAATTTATTTTACTTTAGGAAATAACCTATTTGTGTATAGCTAATATGTTGAGTATTCTATGGAAGGGGTCCAATAAAGCTGCATTTGCTTTTTAAAAAAAGTTGACAGATAACAACAGAAAAATATATACATCTGACAGTGTACAGCAAAGACATGGTAATACAGGCAGAAAAAGAAATTCAGCTGATAAGCAATATGTAGACCATTAGCGTGTAGTGTGGTTGGTTTGAGGAAAAGGTTTATGAGCATTTTAGTCGGGAGGTTTGTGAGATGTTAGTGAAAATATCCAGAGCGACGTGGGAGAAGCTAACAAGTGAGGAAAAGGGGTAGGGTCTTCTCTGAAGAATATTTGTTCTGTATATGTTCTTTAATCTTGAATAACCCAAGTAAGCCATACAATGAATGATCCTGTATTGATAATCAGTGATGTCAAGAGTAGATGTGTCTCATGGGAGATGTGTGGGAACACGGGGCAGTTTGCTGCTGGAGGGGGAGCCGTAATCTGTTTATTTATATATAATCTGCCTTGGAGAATGTTTTCAAGTTTTAGTGGAGAACCCGTCTTGAGCCCAGGCCTGGCCACATCATTGGTGGGGTCCTTTGCATTTTGCACCAGGGGGGTCTATTTTTCAAAAACCAGGAAAAAGTGCCGTTTGAGGTGCTGGCATGGAATAAAGAGATGAATAAAAGAAAATTCCAAGGAAAGAAAAATTAAAAATTGAAACAATCAGCCTGAATTTCATCGTTCATCTTTATATTGCGTGATGCCAGTTTTAAACACAAGTAGGGGAGTGTTTAATTTTTCTAACTCGTTAAGAGCCTTTAACTCAGTTGCTGCAATTGTACGATTTGTGTTTTGCCCCTCAATCATCTATATGGATAAAAATAATTGCTTCTGACATTTAGATGGGGTCTTAACAGTTTATGGAGAACTTTCATGTACCATTACTCTGTATACAAATTAAGATATTGGCTACTATCATCATTTTATGGATGACCTAATAGGGGCTCAGAGAATGTATCACATGCTAACTAGTCTATCAAGACAGAGACTCGTATTTCAGCTTCTATTCTGTTGAGGCTCCATCTCTCTCTCAAATTATATTGCTATGGTAAAAACGTTGAAATCTATAAAACAGCCGTTTTCCTTTATTCATGCTTAATCAGATCCTCTTTTCTCATATGGTAGCCAAAGGCTTTGGGCTTTCTTTGATAATAAGGAGTAGTAGAGTGAATCAAGAGGCTGTGCACCAAAGTTTCCCGCTCTTCCCCTCCCTCGCTGCAAAGCCTTGGACCAGTCACTTAGGGATAAAAATAGCCCTTAACTCCCTGTATTTTCATGAAAGTTACAGGAGGCCCTGTTTGTCAAGTGCTTAAGAGTCATGCCTGGCTGTCCTATGCCATCCATGCAGAAAAAGCCTTTTGGGGGGTCATTTTGTTGCTCCTCAGCCCTTGTATGGCAGAAGGGAGATTAGGGAAAGGAAAACAAATCCAATATTTGTTAGTTTTTACACTTTCCAGAGATCTGGTGAAAGATTCCATTTGGGGACTCATTAAAATAAAAGAAGGAGAACCGTTTATAAATAATTTTAAACTGGAGGCAGTTTCATCCGTCGTAAGGCCCCCAGCTGGACCCCCAGCGGATCTGGTAGCTAGTTTCTCTCTCCAGGGGATAGAAGAGTTAGCCTTTTCCGGACTCTGAGTTGGAGAAACATCAAAAAGAGCACATTAGTGAAAATGTCTCATCCCTGGGAAAGAAACAGGCCTCTGGGTCCCAGCTTTAGAGTAAATGCTAAGCTGCCTCTGAATTTGGGAGATTTAGAGAGACCCAGCCAAAAAAAAAAAAATCCCTTAACCTGGAAGCAAAATTCTCAAATCCACCTTCAGAGGTGGGTTATGGTCCGAACCCTCCTCTTTTACGATGCAGGCGCCCCAGGGAGCCATGCCACCTTTAAGCCCTCATTTACACTTCAAAGCAGTGAGTTCCTGAGCTTTTATCTGAAGGGGTTCTGGAGTTGACTGCAGAGTATGGCCTGGAGCGGTGGGTAAGGGTCAAAATAGGAAACGGGGGAGAGGGAAGAGTTGACGTTGGCCCTGCTCTGATGGTCTGTGATTCCCTGTCCTTGAGTTTAGTCTGGCAACCAGTACCACTCTGTTTTTGGGTGAAGATCAAGAGATAGATCTCAAGGGAAGGCAAACAGTTTCAAACTTTCTCGAAAATTCTGGAAGGTGTAGTCAGTTGCGTGCTGTCTTTTATCCATTTGAGGCCTCTGCATAGTAATCACGGTTGTTTTAAGTTCCTCGTCTGATAATTCCAACATCCCTGTCACGTCTGGATCTGACACCTGCTCTGTCTCTTCAAACTGGATTGCTGTTTTTTTGTTTTTTGTTTTGCCTTTTAGTCTTCCTTGTAATGTTTTCATGATAACCAGACGTCACCAACTGGATAAAGAGGACTGCTGTAACCCGGCTTTAGTAATGCGTGGTGAGGTGTGGGCGAGGGGAGGCGGCTATAGTCCTAGGAGAGACCTCTGTCTTCACCCTGAGCCTTCACCTCTGGACTCCAGACTTCACCTGCGTTTCTCTGGTTTCTTCTCCCCGCTGAGGTGGCAAAGGATGGATAAAGGGGGCTGGGATTGTGTATTTCCCCTTCTTCAGGTTGCTTAGGCTCTGATAATACTCCAGCAGGTCAGGCTGGGGTTACCCACTTTCTCCTGACCGGATGCTCAGGGGTATTTCAACATGGCCCCCTTTTTCTCTCTCTGTTGGAGGAATGAGGGGACTTTTCTCTAATCCTCACTGTGAGAACCACATTGAGCTCCAAGAGGCTAAAACCCACACAACTTTGGGGGCCTCCCTCTCACTGGGTCCCCTGGGGTTTTTAACTCTCAGACTCATCCACAGGGAGCTTCTAGCAATTACTCACAGTTCAGGTTTTCCCACTCCCGGGGGACCTGGTTCTCATGTAGGCTTCTGCTGGGGGATGTTGGTGTTCTTTGCATTTGCCTGTCTGTCTGTCTGTCTAATTCTGGGGGCTGTTGTTTGCCCCATGACCTCAATTCTCTTACAGATCTAAGAAGAGTTGTTGATGTTTTCGGTTTGTTCAGCTTTTTTACTTGTTGTAGAGATCGAGTGGTGACTTCTAGGCTCCTGCCGTGTGGACCTGGGAAGCAGGGAAGTCTGGAAGGTTACGTTGACATAGCTAGTGTCTATTGATTTGAAAGCATAGCCTTGTATTTCCAGGGCAATCTGTTACTCTCCGTCTCAGGGGTGATGTTAAAAAAGCCTATAATCTCTGGTTTTACAGGCCCTCGGAGGGTCTCTGGTTTTTTTCCAGGGCTGTAGCTCATCTTTTCAAGTTCTCTAAACAAATATGATAATCCTCGATTTCGTGTTTTAAAAAGAGTGTTTGTGGGTATCACTAACCTCAGCTTCCATTCTGGGTCCTGAACCTGCTTGCTTTAGCCCCTCAAGAGAAGGCACAGGGCTCTTCTTTGATGTTCTCTTTGGGCTTATAGCTGTTTGGGGACATTTTAGGGATGTGTCCATGATACTTCATAGATTTAAATTAAATTAAATTATATTAAATAGCAGACTCAGGGCTTGTGGGTGCCTGAAACACTGCTTCTTCTGAGAGGTACCTTGCTGAGGCACTGTTGCAGGTGGCAGAAATAGGGAGTGGACGTCATTGTCCTGAGGCCTGTGGGTAGCTGTAAGAACGTTCTCAGTGGGAAGGCTCCGTGGTTGTAGGTCTGGGACTGGATTCAGTTTGGGCTTTGGTGCTTACCAGGATCTCCCAGGGAGTGCCGCACTCTTATCCTTAATAGTAGTCCAGGAAGGACTGGTATAAATATAAGACCTGACAGAACCTTCACTTGGGTGCACTTTACTTAGTCTTCCCAGAATCCTCCCTTCCATTTGCCAAGACAACTCCTCTCCCTCCAAACCCTCTTCATGCTTCCCTTCAAAAGCATTTGTCTTGTCTTTTCGGTTAGAGTAGTCCTTCATGGTCCACTAAAACTGGAGCTGAGATTATTGGTAACCCCAAGCCAACTTCCCTTTCCCCTTTCTTGAAGACAGGAAGGAGACAATCTTTAGTCGTTCCAAAGGGAAAGGGTAGGTGGCTTATTTACACTGTAGGCCCTCTTCCATAAGTTCAGTTCTTAAAATAAAGTGAGGGGGGCATGAATATCCCCAATAAAGTGACCAAAATTAAAAATCTTGTCACTTGTTACCTTACGGAGTCACAAAGCCAAGGAGAAGGAATAGGTTGTTAACATATTTGAAATGTTGAGAATTACTGCTCAAAGACCTACTTTATTGTTTTTGTACTTCTGGTATTCCTATATATAAACTAAGGGGGAGTTACGCCTCCCGAGAATTGACAGAAGGAAAAAGAGGTTACATATCTTAGCTATCCACAGTCCTGTATTTAGTTCAGTAAACATTTACTTATTTGTTTATTTATTTATAAAGATTTAAAAAAAGTAATCTCTACACCCAATATGAGGTTCGAACTCACAACCCCGAGATCAAGAGTTGCATGCTCTACTGGCTGAGCCAGCCAGGCACCCCTCAGTAAACATTAAGCATCACTAGAGCTAGATTGTGCTGGGGAACTGGAAAATTCTGAGATAAATAGGATATAGTTCTTGCTCTAAAGAAGCTTAGAGAATAGAGGATAAAATAGGTTCTAAAAATACGAGCAACATGGAGACTGTGGAAAAGAAGTGGGAAATACTGCACCTTTTTTGTGAACAAGAACAGAGGTGGCCTCTGAAGGATTGAAAGATGGGTAAGACTTGACAGCTAGAGGTATAATCATTCTACTTAGAAGACATTGCAATTGCCCCCCACCATCCATCCCACGTTTCTGTTAGGTCATAGTAATGTCATTTGGGGGGATTGATTCTATCCTTGCTCCCTGGATACACTCTGATGGGTTCAACCTGGTTGGTGCCACCCTGCATCCTTTCTATCATAATTAATTCAGGTAACCTGGACTTGAAGCATTTTGTTGGATGGCAGATGTAGGTTGAATGTGCATAAATCACAGGCATTTTTCTTGAATTCCATGACATTGATGCTATATTCCCTTCAAGTTGCTAGGTACTACAATGTACTGATAGGGAGCAGGGAATTGTAGAGTCCACTATGAGGGAGACAAGTCTAAGGACAAAGTTGACCCAGGGAGGGGCATAGAGTGATAGAAAGGCAGAAAAATGGAACGTCAGTACTCCCCTAACAGGTACAGGAAAGTTGAAATCCTTCGACATCTTGTAGTTACATAAGCTGATAAATTCATTTAACCATTCAGGCTAGTCCACATGAGGATTTCTGTACTTGGAACCAAAAGTATTGTAAATGACACGAGATGGGTGAGGGGTGGGCATTTCAGGGAAGCTCAGTTTAGACTCAAGAAATATCATAACAGACAAAGGGTAAGAGATGAGATGTGCCATATTTGGGGGAGGGGCACAAGGGTCATGGAGGGCAGGCTGAATTTGAGGATTAGAATTTTACAGCTGAACATAAAGATCACTTGTTCCAGACCTTCTTTTGTCATATGAGGAAAAGGAAGGTTGGGGAGCCCTGTGACTTTTCAGGGGTTGAGCTGGGTGGTGGTGGGCTTGGTCATAAAAGCTGCCAGTCTGTTCTCTGGATCCTGCCGGCCTCCCCACTTCTTATGTGAACACAGTGCCTGGCCTCCAGACCAGTCTCACTTCCTCCTCCATGTCCCATGTCTTTTCCAACTTAACTAGGACAAGATGGCGCCTGTCATTTCTGCCCAAACCCTTGTTCTTCCATGTATCCTGTCTTGAGTTACTCGAGATAGAAATGTTTTTTTCTTCGCACCTAAATGTTCTTCTTATATAATCTTGCATACCTTCTCTCAACCTCTATATCCTGATAACTCCCAAACATACAGCTTTAAGCCCATGATTTTTAGACTCTTGGATATATACTCTATTTGTACATTTTCATCGGAAGTTCTCAGGAGTATATCGGACTGAATGTGTCCCAAATGCCATAAATTTCTCCCATTTGCCAAAAAGCCATTATAGCAGACAAGTGGGTCCACTTGTCACGTTTCTGGGATTTATTCCCAGTACCACCTTCTCTCTGAATTGAACCCTCCATCCCCACTAATTAACCAATTGGTCAGTAATATTTAAGTCTTTATAACACTTTCCATTTTCCCCATCCACTGCCATTGCCTTTATTCAGGTCATCAATGTTTCTTTCTTTTTTTTTTTTTAAGATTTTATTTATTTAGTTGACCGAGAGACACAGCGAGAGAGGGAACACAAGCAGGGGGAGTGGGAGAGGGAGAAGCAGGCTTCCCGCTGAGCAGGGAGCCCAGTGTGGGGCTCAATCCCAGGACCCTGGGATCATGACCTGAGCCGAAGGCAGACGCTTAACGACTGAGCCACCCAGGCGCCCCTCAACAATGTTTCTTAATCAGAAATTAAAAGTCCGTCTCCTTGCCCCCAGTCTTGCATTACTTCCAGCCTTTCCCCTCGCCAACTGTTAGTGATCGTTCTAAAAGGGACATTTTAGATGACACTGTAGTGGCCCTGGCTACCGATATCCCCTGCCCCAGTGTTGTGGTGGCCATTTTCTTGGCCATATTACTTGGTTGTGACTCAGCTGAAGTCTCTTTCCCCCACAGTGCACAGCCTTTGATGGCCTTGCTCAGAGTTTCCTCCCTGTTTTTTATCTTTTGCTGGGCTCTGCAGCATTCGGCCGAAGCCACTCTTGGCCAAAGTCATGTTTAAGGCCCCTTATGTGGCCCTTTGGGTTTTTAGCCTTTATTGGTGCATGTGGTTTGTTGCAAATCAGGGAGTTGTGTCATTATTGTGTGTTAGTTTTGCCCACCTTTAGCCTGGAGCTCCCCTCTGGTGGCTCTTGAGAGGACAAGCTTAGGCGAATGCACAGTCTTCCAGACTACTGGCCGTGCTTGTGATATTATTTGTAAGCCTGGCTGCCTAGGAGTCACCTTCTGCATGAGCAGCTTATTGCTCAGCCAGTGTTTGGTCAGAGGCTGTGCTGGAGCCCCGTGTACCGGGAGGCATCCACCACATGATGGTGGATCTGTATGGCTTGGGCTGCTTTCAAGTGTGCGCCATCCCACTGTGACTGCTCACCAGTGGGTATAGCCTGGCATGCGTGCACCACTTTCTTGACACCCACATCATCTCCAGGACTGAAGCTAATTTCCTTTTTTTCATTGTTGCTTGTAAATACTGGAGAGGAAGAGTGACTATGAAAGAGGCACAAGTAAAAATTGGCTGTATCTTCAGCATTGAAAACGCTTATTTGTTCAGGACTGAGATATTTCACAATCTCTTTTTTCAGTTATAGATCTTCTGTGGAAACCTGAGCCTACTAATTGCCCCTTAATCGAGTTTTCCTCTCCTTATTGCTAATGGCATATGAGAATTTTAACTGGCCATATAGCCATTTAAAGACTACATTTCCCAGCATCCCTTGCAGGTAGGTGTGGCCACATGACTCAGTTTTGGCCAATGAGATGTAGGTAAAGGTATCATGTGTGACTTCTGGGAAGTGTCCTTAAGGGGTTAAGCCCACTCATCTTTGTCTCTCTCTTTTTTGCCTCTGGAATGACTGTATAATGGCTGGGTCTTAAGGAGTTACTTAACACATGAAGGGGCAAAAGTTATAGAATTCTGGGCCCCTTACAGTTTGTGGAAGTGCTCTATAGCCCTGGGCTATCCACCTGTGGACCTTTAAAATGAAAGAATAAAACCATGTTTTTAAGCCAGTATTAATTTGCCTTTACTTGCATGCAGTAATGAATCTAATACCAATCTGATCTCATTGATGCAGCACTAGATCAATTTTTAATTAGAAAATGATAAACATGGTGTTAGGCTATGTTTGAAAAAACACTATACCATTTTGTGATGGAAGTAGTTAATCAAAGATCACAATGAGGGACACCTGGGTGGCTCAGTCGGTTAAGCATCTGCCTTTGGCTCAGGTCATGATCCCAGGGTCCTGGGATCAAGCCCTGGGCTCCTTGCTCAGCAAGGGAGGCTGCTTCTCCCTCTGCCTGCAGCTGCACCTGCTTGTGCTCTCTCTCTCTCTCACAAATAAATAAAATCCTTAAAAAGAAGAAAGATCATGATGATACACTGTTTTAAAAAAACAAACAGATTTCTGGTAATTGACATACAATTTACAACTGCACGTGTTTAAATTATTCAGCTTGGTAAAGTGTGACATGTACACACCTGTGAAACCATCATCTCAATTAAGATAATAAATATTTCTGTCATATCCAAAGTTTCTTCTGCTCTTTGTAATCCCTCCTTCTGGCCTCTTTCTTCTTCTTGCTCCCAATCCCCAACTCCAGGCAATCACTGTTCTGCTTTCTCTCACTTTAGATTGTTGCTGAATTATTTTTATTGCTGAGTAGCATTGTGCTATAAGGGTATATCACAATTTGTCTATCCATTCACTTGTTGATAATCGCTAGGTTGTTTTCCGTTTTGCTAGGTTGTTACAGATAGGGCTGGTATAAGTCTTTGTAAGTCTTTTTGTGAACATCTGCTGTCACTTCTCTTAAGTAAATGCCTAGGAGTGGAACGGCTGGGCCATGTGGTCTGCTTATGTTTAATGTTTTAAGAAACTGCAAAATCGTTCTCTAAAGTTTTACCTCCCCACTGGGAGTGTACAAGGGTTCAGTTCCTCCACATCCTAATACTTGATATGGTCAGTCTTTTAAATTGTAGTCATTGTAAGAGTCTAGTAGATCTGATTTGGTATCTCATTGTGGTTTGAATTTGCATTTCCTTAAGACTAATGATGCTAAGAATCTTTTCATGCTTTTCTTTGGTACGTATCTTCTTTGATGGTGTCTCTTCAAATCTTTTGCCTACTTTTTATTGGATTTGTTACTCTTATTATTTCCTGTTAATTGTTGCTTCCTTATTATTATTAAGTTTTGAGAGTTTGTTATACATTTTGGTTATAATTCCTTTATCAGACATATGATTTGCAAATATTTTCTCAAGTCTGTGACTTGTTTTATCCTCCTCTTAACAGTATCTTTCAAAACACAAAAGTGGGGCACCTGGGTGGCTCAGTCGTTAAGTGTCTGCCTTCGGCTCAGGTCATGATCCCAGGGTCCTGGGATCGAGCCCCGCATCAGGCTCCCTGCTCCTCGGGAAGCCTGCTTCTCCCTCTCCCACTCCCCCTGTTTGTGTTCCCTCTCTCACTGTTTCTCTCTCTGTCAAATAAATAAATAAAAAAATCTAAACAAAACAAAACCAAAAATTACTCAATATGATTAAGTTCCATTTTTCAATTTTATTTTGTTTTTTGATTTATCAATTTTTAAATGGATCTTTATCTAACCCAAGGTCACAAAGATTTTCTCCTAGGTGTTCTTTTATGACTTTTATAGCTTTAGGGTTTTTAACCTTAGATCTATGATTCATTTTGACTTAATTTTTGTTTATATTGTGAGGAATGGATTGTTCTTTTTTCTTTCCCTCCCTTCCTTTCCTTTCCTTAATTCTTCTCAGTTTATTAATTTTTTCATTCTCAAAGACACAGGTTTTTATATCATTGATTTTCTCTGTTGTTTTCTATTTTCTATTTCATTTATTTCCATTCTAATCATTATTATTTCTTTTATTCTGCTTATTTTGTGTTTGCCTTGCTCTTTTTTTCTGGTTTCTAAATGGGTGAAAGCAGTGGCAAGCAAATTTTCTTTTTTCTAATATAGGTGTTTAGTGCTGTAAATTTCCATTGAAGTTGCTGCTTTTGTGCCATCAATTTTTTTCAATTATTGTGTTTTCATTTTCATCCAGTTCAGAGTAACTTCTAATTTCCCTTTTGATTTTACCTTTAAGTCATAGGCTTAGAAATGTGTTATTTAGGTTCCAATTATTTGGAGATTTCCCAAATATCTTTGTGTTTTTGATTTCTAACTTAATTCCAATGTTGTCAGAAAACATACTGTGTATGATTTGAATCCTTATAACTTTATGAGAGTTGTTTCATTGCCCAGAATATGGTCTGTCTTTGTAAATGTTCTATGTGCCCTTGAAAAGAATGTGCATTTTGCTGTCATTGGGTATTGCATTCTGCAAATGTCAATTAGGTCTAGCTGATTACTAGTGTTCAAGGTTTCTGTGTCTTTACTGATTTTCTGTCTGCGATTTGAATCAATTATTACAAAGTTGTTGTTGAAATATCTATCCATATTATGGTTTATCTGCTTTTTGCAGTTTTGCCTATGTTTCTTTTATGTATTTTGCAGCTTTATTATTAGGTACATGAATCTTTATGATTATTATGCCCTCTTAATGAAATGATCCTCTTTTTTCCTGTGGGTTTTTTTTTTTTTTTGCTTAAAAATCTATTTTGTCTGATTTAAGATAGATGCTCTTGCTTTTCATGAGCATTTGCATGAGGAGGAGCAAGATGGTGGAGGAGTAGGAGACCTAAATTTTGTCTGGTCCCAGGAATTCAGCTAGATAGGGATCAAACCAATCCTGAACACCTATGAACTCAACAGGGGATCAAAGAAAAGAATAGCAGCAACTCTCTGAACAGAAAAGCGACCACTTTCTGGAAGATAGGATGTGCGGAGAAGTGAATCCGAGGCAATATTCAGGAAGATAGATGGTGGGGGAGGGGGGCTCCGTCAGCCGCTTCTGGCAAGTGATAGAGCAGCCGAGCACAAAATCGGAACTTTTATAAGTCTGCTCCACTGAGGGACGTCGCTCTAGTGGCTAAGCGGGGGGTGGAACCCTTGCTGGGCCAGTGTGGTCTCAGGACCCTCGGGGTCACAGAAAGACCAGGGGTGCCTGAGTGCGGCAGAGCTCCCAGGTATCAGAGTGGGGAAGCCAGCTGCAGAGGAGTGGGCTCTCAGCTCACGGTTGCCATAAACCATGATCCGTGGCACAGTTGGGCCACTGCTCCTCCAGCAGGGACCCAACAAGCGGCAGATCCAGGGAGACTCCCCTTCCTCCCCCGGGAGGAGCAGCCCGGGAGCACACCACAGGGATCTGCTGGGTTTGGAGACTCCACACGGGGTCGGGTGCCAGAGATAGAAGCGCTCGGTCATAGGCCGGGTGAGCACGGAGTGCGGGAGATGGGAGTGATTGACTGCTGTTCTCTGGGGGCTCACTGAGGAGTGGGGCGACGAGTTCTCAGCTTCTCCGGGGCGGAGATTGGGAGGCCGCCATTTCACTCTTGTCCTCCAAAGCTGTACAGAAAGCTTGCAGGGAACAAAAGCTCCTGAGAACAAACCCGAGCAGATTACTTAGCCAGGACCCGGCAAGGGCAGGGCAATTCTGCCTCCAGCAAAGACATTTGAGAACCACGGTGACAGGCGCCTCCCCCAGAAGATCATCAAGAACAGCCAGCCAAGACCAAGAGAAGATCATCAAGAACAGCCAGCCAAGACCAAGTTTACCGATCAATGAGAACGGCAAAACTCCAGTGCTGGGGGAATACAGCACATGGAATTCATGGCTTTTTTTCCCATGATGCTTTAGTCTTTCAAAGTTAATTTTTAAAAGTTTATTTTTCTATTTCTATTTTTTTAGTTGAATTTTTCTTCTTTCCTTTTCAACCAACATCTTATCAATTCCTTTTTAAAAATCTTTTTTAATTTTCATTTTTACAGTCATATCCTATCCCTTTATTGTATTTAACCTTATTTTTTGTATATATATAAGTTTTTATTTCTTTAAAATTTTGGGATACAGTTTCTTCTAACAGACCAAAATATACCCTGAATCTAGTGTATGGCTTTGGTCTAGTCTCCCGCCTGATCACATTCTCTCCTTTTTCTTTTTTTATTTTCTTTCTTTTTTCAACCAACTTCTTATCTTATCAATTCCTTTTTTAAAGTCTTTTAATTTTCATCTTTACAGTCATATTCCATCGCTTCATTGTATTTACCCTTATTTTTGTATATATATAAGTTTTTCTTTCTTTAAAATTTTTGGAGGCAGTTTCTTCTAACAGACCAAAATACACCAAAAATCTAGTGTGTGGCTCTGTTATAGTCACCAGCCTGATCATATTCTTTTTTTTTTCTTTCTTTTCGGGTCTCTTCTGATTTGTTTAGTGTATATTTTTCTGGGGTCATTGTTACCCTTTTAGCATTTTGTTCTCTCATTCATTTGTTCTTCTCTGGACAAAATGACAAAACGGAAAGACTCACCTCAAAAAAAATAAGAGGCAGTACCAACTCCCAGGGACTTAATCAATACGGACATTAGTAAGATGTCGGAACTAGAGTTCAGAATGATGATTATAAAGATCTAGCTGAGCTTGAAAAAAGCATAGAAGATACTAGAGAATCCCTTTCTGGAGAAATAGAAGAACTAAAATCTAACCAAGTCAATATCAAAAAGGCTGTTAATGAGGTGCAATAAAAAATGAAGGCTCTAACTGCTAGGATAAATGAGGTAGAAGAGAGAATTAGTGATATAGAAGACCAAATGATGAAGAATAAAGAAGCTGAGAAAAAGAGAGATAAACAACTACTGGATCACGAGGGCAGAATTTGAGAGATAAGTGATACCATAAGACAAAACAACATTAGAATAATTGGGATCCCAGAAGGAGAAGACAGAGAGAGAGGGGCAGAAGGTATATTGGAGCAAATTATAGCAAAGAACTTCCCTAATTTGGGGAAGGAAACAGGCATCAAAATCCAGGAGGCACAGAGAACCCACCTCAAAATCAATAAAAATAGGTCAACACCCCAACATCTAATAGTAAAACTTATGAGTCTCAGAGACAAAGAGAAATTCTGAAAGCAGCTCAAGGATAAGAGGTCTGTAACCTACAATGGTAGAAACATTAGATTGGCAGCAGACCTATCCACAGAGACCTGGCAGGCCAGAAAGGACTGGCATGATATATTCAGAGCACTAAATGAGAAAAATATGCAGCCAAGAATACTATATCTAGCTAGGCTGTCATTGAAAATAGAAGGAGAGATAAAAACCTTCCAGGACAGGAGCATTTGCACGGTATATCTTTTTTCCCCCCTTGTAATCAATTTGTATCTTGTTCAGTCTTTCCTCCTAGCCTCAAGAACATATGGAATACATTATAGCAATGTTTAATTATCCTTGTTTATTAATGCTACATCTCTATAATTTCTGAATTGGTTTTATTTGTGCTTTTTTCCCTCTCCTAATGATAACTTCTATTTTTCTCTGCTTCTTTGCATGCCCAGTAATTTTTAAGTAGATACCACACATTGTGAATTTTACCTTATTAGGTGTTTGGGACTTCTTTTGTTCTAATAAATATTTTTGAGCTTTGCTCTGTGATGCAGGTGAGTTGCTTGGAAACAATTTGATCATTTCAGGACTTGCTTTAAAACTTTGTTAGGTGGGATAAGAGCAGTTTCAGTTGAGGGAAAACATTAGCCCACTACTGAGATAAAACCTTTGTAGTTATTCTACCTGATGAGCCTACCTATTAGGAGATTTTTCACTCTGGCTGATGGGAACAGGAATTATGTCTGTTCCTCTTTAAGCTGCAAACATTCTTCCTTCTTATGTTTTTAGGAGGTTTGTTTTGTCCCTGAACTTGGGCTGTTGTCTTACGTGTATGTACTGATCAGGGTTTAGCTGAATACTCAAGGGAGACTCAGCACATTTCTAGAATTCTCTGTGTAGCTCACTCCTGTCTGGCACTCTGCCCTGCAGGCTCTAACCAGCATCCCTTCTGGAACTATCCACTCTTGTCTCCTCACCTCAGGGAGACTGCTAGGCTCTGCCTGGGCTCCTTTTTTTGGTCAGTTGGGTCTTTTAGGAGGAAGACACTGAGATTAAAAGCGTTTATTAGGGGATGTGAACTGTGAAAGATAAAAATGGGGAAGAAGCCAGGTTGAACAGTGAAGGTTTCAGACTGCATGAAGTTAGGAAGCCTATGAAAGGAAAGGGGAGTGGACGAAGGATTTGGAGTGGCAAGGGCTTTAGACCACTCTGCAGGAGGCACTAGAGCCAAGACTGCTGGAGAGAGTCTTCCATTGGAAAGAAATGGCCAAACCTGCTGTGTCACTGTCTGGGGACTCCATGGGAAGAACATGGCCTTGGTTAAGTTCTGGCAGATCCTGAAGGTGCTTAAACTGTAGCCCTTAAAGGCAAACAGAAAGTTCTTTTTCTAAGAGAGATTGACCAGCACACCTCTCTGGCTGTCAGTTTCATTGTACTGAATGATTCCAGCCTCTCTTAGTGAATAGTTCCACTAAAACGAAATCTACACTGTAAGTTGTAACATATGTTCTTTGTTGACTGAACCAATGAACACTTTTCTAATAAAGATTTATTGACTTCCTGCTCTATACTCAATACCGTTCCAGCCTCTAGAAATATGGTGTTGAATAGACATTGTACTTCCTCTCATGGAGCTCACATTCCAGTGGGGATGCATTCAGTTGAGCCATGAAGTTATTGACTTTAGGTATTACACAACTTAGCAAACTTGGGTTCTCTGGGACTTGAAGTCATTGAGCTTGCCCAGTAGAGGAGTCTATAGGCAGGCTCCCAGAGACTGTTAAATGCAAATACACATGACGTCTTCCACCTTTACTCCACTGTTCCCAGCCACAGAGCTGAGGAGCTGCCTCTGAAAAACATATACAAGCCCACCAGCAACTGGGCAGCCTCCCTTCCTGGATAGGGAAGAGAACATTCTGACATTTACTCATGTAAGCTCACCCACCTCTGAGAATCAGGACTTTTGGTCTTGGAACAAAGCGTAGGTCCTGTTCCAAAGGATATATGACCTGACTTCATAAAAGGGTCAGATGCCAATAGGTTAAGAGCTCAACGTGGGCCCAGGCTCCTCACATTCTATGGTATATGCTCATTTCATAATGTCAAGTGGCCAGCTTCTAATTCCATTCCAAAAAGTGAAGATTTAACTCCCATCTCGCTGGCTCAATCACACACACATGAAGTCTGTCATTTAATAGAAGTGTTCCTATTTGTTAAAAAAAAAAAAGCAATACAGAGAGACTAAGAAATTGTAGGTAATAAGAACTTATAAAGATGTACAGCATCAAAAAAAGCTTTATAATTTAATGTTGTTATTCATTGTCTAATTCACTCACTATGGAGTAAGGCACAAACCAGAATAGGCCAGTCGAGAGAACATAATTCTTTAGGAATGGGGATCTGTTTTCAAAACCAAACATGTGAAATCATTATGATGAAAATCAACTATTGGAGGATGGGATAATTCCAGGATTAATTTTCACTGGTAATAATTCATCAAGCCCAATGTCCCTAAGTCCTAAGACTTCCCTCACTCAGCCACTAATTTACCTGGAAGGAGATGTCAGTAGATGATACACGGTCTAGTAATGCAGTTTCCCACCAAAATCTACTTGCACACCATTTGTGGACAGATGGAATTTAGTTTAACACCCCTCGAGGGCTAGAGATAGGGTAGGCTCTCAAAGAGCAGATGCTGTAAGATCCTAACCTACCATAGAATCAATAAATCAGGGGCTGGGATATTCAAATGGAAAGACCTGTCACTCCTCCCCCAAACCCCAATCAACAATGTAAATATCGATTTGTCCCCTTTTGGTGTAGGTTTGGGGCAATGCTGCTGAATTGCTCTTTAGTAGACAGTAGAAAGTGGAACCTCTCCAAATCTCAAGCTTAGAAATTTCTCTTCCCATACAAATTGCTGAGACAGAGGAATATATTCTTTGTCATCCAGACCACCTGGCAGTTTGACATGATTTGTATTATATTCATTTTTGAGGATAACAGATTTCAGGTTATTTTTAGGTCTTTAGCAGGAAGACAACCTTTTCTTATATTAATATAGTAAAATATTACAGATCCTGGTAGCTTTATGAATTCTATTAGCCAGAGCATACAATGGGGGATCCAACCTAGTTGGATGGAGTGTGTGGTGAGAAGCTGGAAGGTTTCACTGAGGAACAAATAGACACTTCAAAGAAGAGTTGGGACAATGGTGATTGGTGGTAAGAGCAGTTCAAGGAGAGGCAACACTTGGTGGAGGCCCTCAAGCTCTGGAAAGCTTGACATTTGAGGGACTAAATAAAAGATGGCATAGCTAATGAAGAGAATAGTGCAAAGTGAAGCTAGAGAGAAAAATAGGAGGTTGATCACACCAGGTGTTGGGAACCATCTTCTTTTTCTAGAAGTTCTCTCTCTCTCTTTCCCATTCATTCATTCACTTTTTGGAGCCAGCCACTGTTCAGAGTGCTTGATATATTTTAACTTATTTATCCCCCACAACCATCTAGATGCTATTATTTCCCCCATTTTACAGATAAGGAAATAGATCAGAAGGATTAAATAACCTGTTCAAAGTTCCATATCTACTGAGCGGTTAGAGCCGGATTCTGATCTTGAACTCCACTTCCGCCCAAGAACAATGGGATGCAGTAAAAGATTTTAAGTAGAAGAGAAACATCGTCCATTCTGTGTGTAAGAGATGGCTCTACCCAGAATGTGGAGAAGGAATCTGCTAAGAGCGGGTAGATCCATCAGGGGTCTATTGTAATATTTTCAACGAGAAACAATGGTACCTTGAAGTATGGCAGTGGCTAAGGAGATGAGATTAACTGAGGGATGTTTAGGATTCACACCTGACAAGACCTTGTGACTGGAGGTGCCAAGGATGGCACACAATACTGGTAAGAGCAAGTAAGTGGATGGTGGTGCCATTTACTGAAGAGGGTGCACTGACAAAGGAAGGTATTTGAAGGGAAGGATGGTTGTATCCACTTATTATGTGTTGAGTTTGGAATAAGCATTTGAATGGATGGGCATGGAGCAGACAGCTAAAGTCTGGGCTGGATACATGAACTTGGGATTCATCCTCCTATCGATAGTATAGATGTTATCTAAAGCCATGGAAAGAGAGACAATTGCTGGAAGAGAATGTAGACTGAGAAGAGAAGGCTGAGGGCTCAAGAATGAAATTGAAAACAAAAGCTAACCTATTTATACCTTTGATGAATCCACAGCGTTGCCTTATTGTGCTGGAATATATTTTCTGAATTATGAATTAGTGACTGCAGACGGCAGGAACCAGGCTTGTAATTAGAATATTAGTTTAAATCTTGGCTCTGTGGCATCTTAAAGAAAATCAGCACCAGACGTGCTTGCTGTGGTCATGCACCGAATGCCTCAGAAGCTAGTCTTCTCTGGGATGCTTCTCATCATCCCAGAATAGGGATTCATGTGGGGTCTACTCTGGAGTGGCCCTGGATGAGAAAGGCAGATCATCACATATGAAAACTTCATATCACAAAGGACCAAATGGGCATCCACCATTATTATTAGCTCATGTCTTAAGAGTAACAAAGTTGCAACTGCCCTAGAAAATCGAAGCCACAAGATTCGGTATTCAGATTCAGTGGAAAATGGATCAATTGTATTTTCTCTTTCTGATTCCTGGGTAGTAACTTAACGGATACTCCCAGTACACAACACAGTAAATGCTATTAATCTTATGTGCATTAGGGCTAAGACTGCCTCCAAACCATACACAGATAGCATCTGCTATAGAATGATAACAACTGTGGCTTACATCATTGAGCAAAGTCCTGTTAGGAAAACGCTTCAGAAGTTAAAACTGAGCAGTGATTCATTTAACCCAAATTAGAGTATCAATTACAAAAGTTCTTTTGGAAGAATGTTAAAATAATTAGGCCAGTTAAATTATAATGTTCAAATATATATTTACTTTAAAGATTTTTTAAAATTTAAAATAATAAAA
Organism: Leptonychotes weddellii; assembly: GCF_054177405.1. Classification (NCBI taxonomy): domain Eukaryota; kingdom Metazoa; phylum Chordata; class Mammalia; order Carnivora; family Phocidae; genus Leptonychotes; species Leptonychotes weddellii. Next base: position 130,941,650 of record NC_138375.1, on the reverse strand, counting down.
TATATGTGATTAAAAATGAAAAAATCTATATCTATAAAATCTATATCTATATATAGATAATATATATCTATAATATATAATAATATATCTATAATATATATAAAATACATAACATATATATATATTTGTTTCTGTTATTTGTTTGCTTTGTCTTATAGTAAAAGCTGGCTCTTCTCTGGCACATGGGAAATTTGGTATGCCAGGAAACAGTGTCTTGACTGTATTCCTTTAGGTTTGTGGTGTTGAATACACACATATTAAGGGATAGGAGGTTTAGGAACAGATAAGAACAGATGGGGATATGGTCTTGCACATTAACTAGTGTTGTTCTATGTGGGCACTAGGCAGATACACAATGAATACTTTCAGATTGGACAAATAAGAACAGTTTACTGTGTTTACAAATTACATTCACCGTCATTCATTAATTCTTTTAGTGAAAATCTACCATGTTATAGACCCTTGTCTTGTGAGCTTTACCAGTAGGCTCGAATATGATGTATGTAGAACACACCTAAATAGAAATAAATCTTAGATAATATGTTTAAACATATACCCACCTGTATTGTTAAATGACAAAGAGAAACAATTAGCAGAAATGTGGTACAAATACTTTTTAAAAAGGTCAGTATCAGGGTGCCTGGGTGGCTCAGTCAGTTAAGTGTCTGCCTTCGGCTGAGGTCATGATCTCAGGGTCCTGGGATCGAGCCCTGAGTCAGGTTCCCTGCTCAGCGGGAAGTCTGCTTCTCCCTATCCCTCTGCCTCTCCCTGGCTTGTGCTCTCTCTCTCGCTCTCGCTCTCTCTCAAATAAATAAATAAAATCTTAAAAAAAGAAAAAGGTCAGTATCTACTGAAGTGGGACATATGCATCTGCTATGATGTATCTGTTATGTTGGATCGTGTCAGGGAGCAAGAACCCCTGTCTCATTCAAGGTCCTAACTACATTGAGAATATAAAATCAACAAAAGACAGATTAACAGGAGAAAATCAAATTTAATAGACATGTGTATGGGAAATCCACATAGACATGGAAATTCCAAAGATAGTCAGGCAAAATGAGGTATATATGTCATTTTGAACTAAGGAGAAGCGGGTAGGAGGGTCTGGGATTTTGGAGGAGAGGAATGCACTTCACAGGATGATAAGAGCAGGTGTTCGGTAATTAGATGTATGCCCTACCCTACAGATGTGTCACTCAGATAAAATTAATCTGTTAATAACCCTGATTCTGGGCCGGGGGCGGGGGGGGGGTGAAGATGGCAGAGGAGTAGGGGACCCTATTCCAATCGGTCCCTGGAATTCAGCTGGATATCTACCAGACCACTCTGAACACCCACGAAATCAGCCTGAGATGTAAGAAGATAGATCTTGATCTCTACAAACAGAATATCGCAGGCAGTTGGTTTCGAGGTATGAAGCAGGGAGCCGTGATTCCATGGGCAGATATCGGAGGATAAACGGAAGGGGGAGGGAGCCAGCCATGGGGATGCCACACTGCTGGTGAGCGATAGCCTCCCGTGCTGGGGACGGGGCACAGACTCGCAGACTGATAGCAGTGGGAAAAGGACTTTAGGGCAGCCCACTGGAGGGAAACCAGAATGGTGGGGCCGTGCCTGCAAATTGGGGGTGGCTTGTTGTTTTAGAAGCACAAAGGGCAGAGGTGAACCTTGACCTGGAGGCGAGGACTGGGGGCACTGCGGAGGGTGCACAACCCAGGACACTGCAGTTTATAGCAGCACAGACAGAAATGAAGATAGTGTGGCCTGGAGAGCTCACTGAAGAACAGACTGCGATCTCTCTGCTCTGAAGCAGAGGGTTGGAAACAGTCTCTTCTGCTCTGACTCTCAGAAGGGACGTGGAAAAACGCCAGGGAAAGCCTCCAGAGAACAAAATCCCCCCAAAACCGGTTTTCACTGAGCCCATCCCCCACCACAAGGGGCAGGGCAACTCTGCCCAAACAGGGTTGCCTGAGTAACAGTGTGGCAGGCCCATCCCCCAGAAGACAGGCTGGGAGCACAAGAGGCAAGCAACCCTAAGGTCCCTATAAAACAGGTGCATCTTGCTTGGGTTGTGGTCAATAATTTGGACTCTATACATTCCCTCAACCACCCATCAACAGAATGGCTAGGAGGAGGAACCCCCAAAAGAGGAAAGACTCAGAGACTGATTTATGCCACAGATTTACAAATGGATTCAGATATAACCAAGATCTCAGAGATGGAATTCAGGCTAGCAGTTGTGAAGAAAACAGCTAGAAAGGAGAAATCAATTAATGGCAACATAGAGTCTCTAAGGGCAGAAATGAATGCTGAATTGGCAGAACTTAAAAATACTATCAATAAGATTCAATCTAATCTAGATAATCTTAACAGCTAGGGTAAGCGAGGCAGAAGAACGAGTTAGTGACCTAGAAGACCATTTAATAGACAAAAAGGGAAAAGAGGAGGCCAGGGAAAAACAACTCAGAATCCATGAAAATAGAATCAGAGAAATAAGTGACACCATGAAACGTTCCAATATCAGAATTATTGGGATCCCTAGCGGGTGGAGAGAGTGTGGACTAGAAGATATATTTGAGCAAATTGTAGCTGAGAACTTCCCTAATCTGTGGAATGAAACAAATATTCATGTCCTAGAGGCAGAGAGGACCCCTCCCAAGATCAAGGAAAACAGGCCAACACCCCAGCATGTAATAGTAAAACTCGTAAATCTTAGAACCAAGGAAACCATCTTAAGGGCAGTTAGGGAGAAGAGATTCCTTACGTACAGAGGGAGGAACATCAGAATAATGGCAGACCTATCCACAGAGACCTGGCAAGCCAGAAAGGCCTGGCAAAACATATTCAGGGTACTAAATGAGAAGAACTTGCAGCCAAGAATACTTGTTCTGGCAAAGCTGTCATTTAGAATGGATGGAGAGATGCAGAGCTTCCAAGACTGGCAGAAACTGAAAGAATATGTGACCACTAAGCCGGCCCTGCAAGAAATATTAAGGGGGGGGTGTTCTATAAAAGGAGAAAGACCCCAAGAGTGATACAACAGAAATTTACGGAGACAATCTATAGAAACAAGAACTTCACAGGCAACATGATGACAATATAATCATATCTTTCAATAATCACTCTCAGTGTGAACAAACTAAATGCTCCCATAAAATGGCACAGGGTTGCAGATTGGATAAAAAGGACCCATCCATAGGCTGTCTACAAGAGACTCATTTTGAACCTAAAGATACATCCAGATTGAGAGTGAAGGGATGGAGATCCATCTTCCATGCCAACGGACCTCAAAAGAAAGCTGGGGTAGCAATTCTTATATCAGAAAATTAGATTTTAAACTAAAGATTGTTGTTAGAGACACAAAAGGACACTATATCATTCTTAAAGGGTCTATCCAGCAAGAAGATCTAACAGTTGTAAATATCTATGCCCCCAACATGGGAGCAGCCATCTACATAAGCCAAACGTTAACCAAAATAAAGTCATATTGATAACAATACGTTAATTGTAGGAGACCTCAATACTCCACTCTCAGCAACAGATCATCTAAGCAGAAAATCAACAAAGAAACAAGAATGATACACTGGACCAGATGGACCTCATAGATATATACAGAACATTCCACCCAACAGAATACTCATTCTTCTTGAGTGCACATGGAACTTTCCCCAGAACAGACCACATACTGGGTCACAAATCAGGTCTCAATCGATACCAAAAGATTGAGATGATTCCCTGCATATTCTCAGACCATATGCTTTAAAACTGAAACTCAATCACAAGAAAAAATTTGGCAGAAATTCAAACACTTGGAAGCTAAAGACCACTCTGCTCAAGAATGTTTGGGTCAACCAGGAAATCAAAGAAGAACTTAAACAATTCATGGAAACCAATGAAAATGAAAACACATTGGTCCAAAACCTATGGGATACTGCAAAGGCGGTCCTAAGGGGGAAATACATAGCCATCCAAGCCGCACTCAAAAAAATAGAAAAATCCTGAATTCACCATCTAACTCTACACCTTAAAGAACTAGAGAAAAAGCAACAAATGATGCTTAAGCCACGCATTAGCAGAAAAATAATTAAGGTTAGAGCAGAGATCAATGAATTAGAAACCAGAAACACAGTAGATCTGATCAATGAAACTAGAAGCTGGTTCTTTGAAAGAATTAATAAGATCGATAAACCACTGGCCAGACTTATCCAAAAGAAAAGAGAAAGGACCCAAATTAATAAAATTATGAATGAAAGCGGAGAGATCACGACTAACACCAAGGAAATAGAAACAATTATTAGAAATTATTCAACAACTATATGCCAATAAACTGAGCAATCTGGATGAAATGGAGGC
>NC_138375.1:130912797-130936797 GCF_054177405.1 Leptonychotes weddellii | reverse complement strand
TTATTTGTGGAACATAAGGAATAGCATGGAGGCCATTAGGAGAAGGAAGGGAAAAATGAAGGGGGGTACTTCGGAGGGAGAGACGAACCATGAGAGACTATGGGAGAAACGAACTGAGGGTTTTAGAGGGAAGGGGGGATGGGGTGATGGATTTGTCCGGTGATGGGTATTAAGGAGGGCACGTACTGCATGGAACACTGGGTGTTATATGAAAACAAAGAATTGTGGATCACTACATCAAAAACTTATGATGTATTATATGGTGACTAACATAGTAAAAACAAAACAAAACAAAAACAAAACAAAACCCTGATTCTGGGAAAGATCTCCCCACTTTAGATTCTTCTGTGTAGTTAAAAGCAGGGACAAAAATTTCTCTTGAGCTTGCAGGGTCTTAAGTGCTTTCAACTCAAAATAATCCACATGCCTGGGGCGCCTGGGTGGCTCAGTTGGTTAAGCCGCTGCCTTCAGCTCAGGTCATGATTCCAGCGTCCTGGGATCGAGCCCCACGTCTGGCTCCCTGCTCAGGGGAGAGCCTGCTTCTCCCTCTCTCTCTGCCTGCCGCTCTGCCTACTTGTGCTCTCTCTCTGTCAAATAAATAAAAATCTTAAAAAAAAAAAAAATCCACATGCCAAAGTGGCACATTCTGGGAGAGCCTATCCTAAACCCCATCAGTAGCAACAGAAATGCATAGATGGGTTCACCAGAAGATATCTACTAAACATACATAGCAGTGCTATTCATCATAGCCCTGCTGGAAACTACCCATATGTCTATTAATGCTTAATAGGAAAGTGGAATACTATATGGCAATAAGAATGAACACTAGGTATTTTAATAGGGAAAGAATACTCATTTCAACAAATGGTGAGAAGACAACTCTATGTTAAAAATTGGGTTTGAAAAAAAATTGGGTTTGGAAAACACCTTACACAATTTGCAAGAAATAATTTGAGATTGATCATAGACTTAACCATAAAAGCCCAAACTGTGAAGCTTCTGGAAGAAGAAATGGGAGATCTTTATGCACTTGGTGTACAAAATTTTTCATACATAGTACCCAAAAGCACTAACTAAAATAAATGGTATTTGGGGCTTAATAAAAATTATCATCTGTGCGTATCAAAAAAGTGTTAAGAAAATGAAAAAGTGAGCCACAGTGGAGAAAACATTTACTCTACATATCTGACAAAGGACTTCTATACAGAAAATATAAAGAACTCCTGCAAATAAATAATGAAAAATATGAACAAACTAATTTAAAAATGGGCAAGTGACTTCAACAGACAATTCACAAAAGAAAATGTAAGCTCATGAAAAGATGAGTTTTTCATCATTAACTGTACTGGAAATGCAAATTAAACCTGCATTGAGGTGTGAGTTCACACCCACTAGAATGGCTAAAGTTAAAAAGACTGATAACACTAAGTGTAAGTGAGGAGATGAAGCAACTTGAACTCTTACCTCTTACACATTTTTGCTGGGAATGCAAAATGGTACAACCATTTTGGAATACGGTATGACAGGTTTTCTCCCTCTTAATCTCCTTTACCTATTTTGCCTATCCCCCAGCCCCTACCTTCTGGCAACCACCCATTTGTTCTCAGTATTTATGAGTCTACTTCTATGTTTTTGTTTGCTCGTGCATTTTGTTTGTCAGACTCCACATGTAAGTAAAATCATATGGTATTTGTCTTTCTCTCACATATTTCACTTAGCAGAATGCCCTCTAGGTCTGTCCGTGTTGTTGCAAATGGCAAGATTTTCTTCTTTTTTATGGCTGAATAATGGTTTGGGAGTTCCCAGTAGAAATAAACATACATCTAATTTCTTTTATAGTATTTTTAAAAAAGTGATCTCTACCCCCCAATATGGGGGGTACAAACTCATGACCCTGAGATCAAGAGTTGCATGCTCTACCACCTGAGCCAGCCAGGCACCCCATTTGTTACTTTTTTTCCTTGCAGAATTGGCTAGGACCTCCACTGTTGTGCTGGCCTTGTGGTGTTCTCGATCTTAAAGGAATGCATTTAAAACATCTCTATCATGTAGAATTTTGATAGTATGTTTTGTGGATATGTCCTTTATTAATTGAAAGGTGTTCCCTTTTAACCTATTTTGCTGAGACTTTTTATCACTGTTAAGGATTGTGTTAATTTTATCTAGCAAACATTCTAATTCCAAGTAATCATAGGATTTTCTCCTCTTTTCCTCCAGAGTGGTGAATTACATAAAAAAGCCCAACTCTTTGCATTCCTGAAATAAGCCCAACTTGATCATAATATATTACTTTTAATACATAAAATATGTTTTTAATTAGCAGTAGGATTCCATTCAGATAGCTAATATTTTATTTATGGTATTCATATGTGTCTTCATAAGTGAAATATGAAGGGATTTGAAGGAAATTTGAAGGAAAAAGATAAACGTGTATTATTTGCAAATGATAATATTATTTACTTTACTGAAAACAACCCAGAAAAATTGACATGAAATAAGAGCATTCATCAGGGTTGCTGAATATGATATCTTTCCATAAAAAATGCCAAAAATAACCACCTAGAAAATATATTAGTTATTCTAGGGGCACCTGGGTGGCTCAAAAGGTTAAGCATCTGCCTTTGGCTCAGGTCATGATCTCTGGATCCTGGGATCAAACACTGGGTCAGGATCCCTGCTCAGTGGGGAGCCTGCTTCTCCCTCTCCCTGAGGCTCCCCCCCACCCCCGCCCCTGGCTTGTGCTGTCTTTCTCTCTCTCAAATAAATAAATAAAATCTTAAAAAAATAAAATATATTAGTTATTCTATTCCAAATATTATCCATATAGGTATATTGTATATAGGAGTATATCCTGTAAATATATTGGAATTAACTAAAAAAAAAGTACTTCTATGCAGAAAATTTTATTTTATTTTTTTATGCAGAAGATTTAAAAACTTTAATAAAGAAGCTAAAGGATGAAGAGGTACTTGATATTCTTTGATAAGAAAAATCAACATAAATGTCACTCTTCTCCCAGTTACTCCATAAGTTCAAAACAGGCAATCAAAATTTTATTTGGAGCTATTGTGGAATTTGAAGAATTTACTCTAAAATTCGTATGCAAATTGCTAAGCTAATTATTAAAACAAAGACGATTATAAGGAGGAACTAGGCCCATGAGATATTAATGTCACAGAGCTATAGCAATAAAATATTATGGTATAGGTATGAGACAAATAGATCAATAGATGAGAACAGAGAACTCAGAACCCAGGGCTGAGATCCTCTGGCCTGAGTCTTCTCTGTTCTGTTTTTTTCTTTATTCTGCTGTTCTCACGTGGTTTCCTGAGGTATACCTCAGCAGTAGCAGCTCAGTGTTTGTTTCTCTTTCTCTGCTTATGAGCTCTTGCTCAGTGATACCGGAAGTGAGGCTTTCTTTGCTTCCCTCCATTGGGCTTTGGAAAACGTCTGCCACAATTATTAACCCCAGGGCAGCATTGCTCTCTCATCTGGACGTGTACACATTGAAGGATGTATGAGATACATGGGAGAGCATAGCTGGGAACTGTTCTGCCCTGGAGACAAGGAAGCTGGGGGATCTTTCTACCAACCCAATCCATCATTGGTCAAGGAGGGATGCTCCCCGCTCTTCTCTAGCACTTCTAGTTGGCCCCTTCTGTAGTCTGAGCATACTCCCCCTGCTAAGAAAGCCCTTGGTCTGAGAGCCACAGGTGCTTGCTGTAAAATGCCGTTTGTTGGCTCAGATGGGGAGGCTGGGCACCAAAACAAGCACTATGGTGTGTTACAGCCACCATCTTGCGTCCAGATTCTAGAGAGCCTGGTGCTTTGAAGAAAAACCATAGCTATAGTTAGGTGGTGGTGTTCTTCCCCTATTATTTGGAACACCCTGGAAATGATTGGAGTTTGGGCCGACTGCCTCTAAGCTGCAAGGATTTGTGTTAAAAGTAAAGTCTAGTTTTTCTTCATGGAAACACCTTATAATTGAGCACCACAAGTTCTAAGGAAATGATCTCTTTCCTTTGCTGAGGCTGAGTTATTTATAATCGTCAGCTTTTCGAAAGACTCTCATTTGTCTTCCCCTTTTAGAGATAAATTTCCTGCTCAGTTGCTAAATAGCTCTGGTTTACATTAAAAAAAAAAAAAAAAAGTACTCCATCCTGCCTCCTGACAGAACCAGCCTCCCAGCCAGTCTCATGACCCGGAAGAGTCCCTGCGGCCAGAGCTCCTGTCAGAGTAGAAGTAGAACATTGATGACTATCAGAAACAAACGGAGTTTCCCCTTGGGAGTTATGCCTGATCTATTGGCTCCATTTTGCGAGCAAATCACATAGTGATAAAGCTCCAGCCATTAGTATCCTGTTGAGGGCGGTGCACGTAGAGGAAAATGCTCTGGGCTGCCAGAAGACTGGGATTCAAGATTCCAGTTGACCAATTATTAGCTCTGCGGCATTAGATATATATTTTAACCTTCCCGACCAACAGTTTCTCCTTATGTACAATGCAGGTTAGCTTAATTCACAGGGCCATTTTGAGAATCAAATGGGATAAAAAGAAGCAACACCGATATCAAAGGAGATGTTACTGGTACAATAATAAAAAAAAAAATCAGGCTGCCTGGGTGGTGTAGTTGGTTGAGTGTCCAACTCTTGGTTTCAGCTCAGGTCATGATCTCAGGGTCCTAGGATTGAGCCCTGCGTCGGGCTCCACACTCTGTAGAGTCTGATTGAGATGCTCTCTCTCTCTCAAATAAAAACAAAAACAAAAACAACCTAAAAACCTCTCTTCTTACAGGAAATAGATTTTACTTGTTCAGGGAGTTTGATAGTCATTGGTTTTGACCCTTTCTGGGGGCGGGGAGGGGGGAACTCTAGAATGTGCTAAGTTAATGGCAGGATTAAGTGTATTGCATGTCATCTTAGGACAGGTCATAGCCAAATTCATATTACGAATATTCACCGGTTTTTCAGGACTTCCAAGAAAAAACTCTTGTCTCTTTCATGGAAGCCTCCTCTATTCTTTGTAGAATTTCCACATGGCACTAACACTGTGTTTTTCAAGCATGATGCTGTTAGAAAATACAGTTGGTGATGGGAAATCCTTACCAAGCCATCAAGACTTGGAAAGGCCCTTTGCCTGCAGTTTAATAAGAAATGCATTCCCAGCCTGCCAGGCAGGTGAAACAGGTGGTCCAATGAACTCAGTCCATTCTGTGAATGGGTGAGTGTTGTGGTGTCAGCAAATACAAAGGAGTTGGAAAAGTCAGGACTTCAGTAGGAGGGCTGTTGGCTCTGGGAGCATCACTGGTAGCTTGAGGTTAAACTAGGTCAAATCCTGCTATGACTATGACCAAGAGATGCAAAAAGAACATGGTTTAGGGAACAGGAAAGCTCATTAATCCTTTGGTACATATTTAAGCATGATAAAAATCAGGAATAGTGATGTTGTAGGCTGGAATGGATAGAGAAGGCATTTGTGTAAAACGTGGGTCTTGTGCCATGTCTTGAAGATGGTAGGGCTTGAAATGGCCAAGGAGAGAAATGAGGAATTTAGGGGCAAGGAGAATAATGCACCAAGACCAGATGCATGTATGAGCATAAAGTAAAGACAAGGAGAAGAGCAGCCTTAGTAGAAGTTAAGGATATTTGTTGGGGGGTGATGGAAAATGAGGTTGGTGTTGCTGGAGGTCACATGAGATGAGATAGGGGTTGCAGGTGTCTTCTCTGGAAAGCAGACTCTTTGACAGAGGTATACATATAGGAAATTTATAGGGATGTGTTCTTGGAATCTTGGATGTGTTGGAATTTCCAACATCTTTTGGAAAGGGAAGGCAGTAGGACTGGGCAGAGAGAAGCTGGACAGTGGTGTAGGGTCAGCCAATCCCCACAGGGAGCTCTAGAGCTAGGATGGCCCTGCAGAGTTACTACAGACCTTTATACCCCCACATCATTTTGTGTTACCTGGCTTGCCCCAGATAGACGGTATGATCTTGGGCAAGGTGTCTCTCTTCAGCTAAGGCACCGGCCTGAAGTGAGGTGGGGACCCAGATGCCAGGTTTCAGCCTTCCATGGTCCCAGGGTTGGGGTGATAAATTCTTGACCCCTTAAGTGATTGGTGGAAATCGGCCAGTACACCACAGTGTCCACTCCAGATGGATAATTAGGATAGCCCCAGGTGATAAAAAGCCTGAGGACAAGGCTGATACTATGGTGAGGGGACCAAGACATTCACCTCAGGTACAGAATTTAAGGGGACTCCAGAAACAACTCTGATATAAAGATAAATGATATATATATTTTTAAAGATTTTATTTATTTATTTATTTATTTATTTATTTATTTATTTATTTATTTAGAGACTGTGTGTGAGCAGGGGGAGGGTCAGAGGGAGAGGGAGAGACAGAATCTTAAGCAGACTCCCCACTGTGTATGGTGCCCAGTGCAGGGCTTGATCCCACGGCCCAGAGATCAGGACCTGAGCCAAAATCAAGGGTTGGTTGCTCAACCAACTGCGCTACCCAGGCACTCCAAGATAAATATTTTAATGCAATACTTGAAAAAAATCCCAAATCAGTGCAAAAATCCATGATGAGCAAAATATCAAATTTAAGTAAAGACGGGATCAGTGTTACTGATTTTTCCTTTTGCCCCAGACTCCAATATGTCTTTGCAAAATAGTGCCTGATGAATATGATTTATCCTATAGGAAATGGGAAATCCTTGGGAGTTTTCCTCCTCTCATTTACCTATAAAAGCAGCACAATTATAACATTAAATTTGTTTTCATTGAGTTCTTTACTCAAAATCTGACAAGTGAGACTCTTGTTTGTAAGAGACGGAGAAAACAACCAACTCAACTTTGCTTACCCAATGACCACAGGGAATTTACTGCCCTACAAAGAATTCAGGATTCAGGTATGGTGTTAGCTAGGGGCTCAAATGATACCTTTACTCCTCAGTTTCTCTTCCTCTCTGGGGTGTCTTCACTAAGGATGAACTTCATTCTTCCATGGATTTTTCTGATGATAAAATAGATGGTGTGGCATTCCTGAACCTCTCATTGTCAATCAACTAAAGGACAAGAGATTGCATCTCTTCCTCCAAAACCCAGCAAAATTATTATCAGATTGGAACAGAAAATCAACCTTGGGTCTATCACTGTGACCAGGTGGATGGCATATGCTGATTGGCTTAGGTCAACAAGGCACACACCCCTCCAACAGGGTCTAGGTCATTCTATATGAACTGCTTGAGTTGGTGGGGTGCTTCTACCAAAAGAAGCTGAAATGGTTGTCAAGGATCCTACTGCACATGAATTCACATTTCCCTGTTTCTGTCCAGTCTGTGCCATACAAATATATGTGTAATAACAATGTCACACTGATCATTCAATCATACTATATAGCATTTTTATTTTAAAAAATATTCAAGTAATATATGAATACTCTAAAAAGCGAGTAACATGGAGTAAAAAGAAAAATCTATATTCTGAAGGTATAGTATGTTTTACAGTATCCTTCAACTTCCATTAACATTACATTCATTGGTATAGTTTCCTTTACTTTTTAGTGAATTCAACTTATGTGTTTCACTTAGCAATATTCCTGAATATCTGTCAATATTAGTACTCACATTTAAAAAAAACCTACAGCATGTATTTTATGGTATGGTTATTTTCATAAGCATAACTTTAATTGAAGCATAACCACTTGATGGACATTTGTTTTTTTTTCCCAGTTATTCGGTGCTATAAACCATGCTGCAGTCAGCATTCGCTGTACATGTGTTTCTACACATAGGAGAAAAATAGAAGGCAAAGACAAATCTAGAGATTAACAGTTCATTCAAATAAATGAATTTATTTCAGAAAAGGATCTTAATTCTACTCTTTTTCTCAAATGGATAACTAAATGTCTCAAAATACATGTTACAGTACATCTTTCCCCCTGTGGTTTGAAATGCCACTTTTTCATGTTATATTTCTGTATAAAATTGTGGCTATTTCTGGATTGTAAAAGTCAGTACTCTGTTTAATCTGGTAACAGTATTACACTATTTTTACCTTCTTTACCTTCTAACATATTTTATATTTGGTGAGGATAAAACTCCCACCCTCTTCACACAGTTTGTTCCTATGTTTTCACTAGTGCTTAATAAATCTTGCCCACTTATCACTCCTTTTAAATTTTAGAATCAACCTGTCAAATTCCATGTAAAATCTTTTTGAGATGGCATTGATTTTAAGATGAATTTGGAGAAAGTTGTCATTTATCCAAGTTTTCTTTTATGTTCCTCAATAAAACTTTATCTCTTCTCTATGAAGATCTTGCATGTTACTTAAAATTTTTAAACATTTTAATTTTTTTAAAAGTTATTTATTTATTTATTTGAGAGAGAGAGAGCATAAGCAGGGGAGCAGCAGAGGGAGAGGGACAAGCAGACTCCGTGCTGAGCAGGGAACACAACATGATGCTCAATCCCAGGACCCCGGGATTATGACCTGAGCCAAAGGCAGACCCTTAACCAACTGAGCCATGAAGGTACCCCTATATTTTATTTTTAAGTAATCTCTATACCTGATGTGGGACTCGAACTCACAACCCTGAGATCAAGAGTCATATGCTCCACCAACTGATCCAGACAGGTGCCCCAACCTATGATGTTTAGTTCCAATTATGTTATGGTGGTGGTTTCTATTTTGAAAGGGACAGGTTTTATCTTACCACATTTTCTAATTGGTTTCACTAATGGATCTTGATTTTAATACATTGACCTAACAAGCAACTTTGTTAAACTCTTATGATATAATGCAATATGTGGTTCTTCCTAGCCTCTTATTTAAGATCTGGGTATTCTGCAATCTTCCTGGATGTTTCTAACCCAATGGAGATATAGACCCCCTCCAAATAAGCTCTCACAGTCTCTTGTCCTTCCTGATGGCAAACACTTTCATTGTTGCCTAGTCTGGCTGGGGATGAGGGGAAAATGTGTGGGATGTCTTCTCACTCAGATGATCCTGCTATAGCATGCCAGCTAAGAATTCTGTCCCTTGCCCTCAGCTCCTTGTTCCTTTTATTTATCATCTCTGGTAATGGAGTACTCTTAGTATCTCTTCCAACAATTTCAGTGGTATTCTCCTGAACATGTTTTGGACTGTGATTAAAATGTTCAAACTGATCTCATCCATTTTCTTGCATCTCTCACTCCTGCTATAATTTCTTATCTGTCAAGAGTTCTAATTCTTATTTGTGAGCCCAGTAATGTGTATGGATACATAGAAAAATACAGAGGCATGAGTCGTGAGGAAATGTTGAGATAGAAGCCTATTTTTCCCCCCAGCTGGATAGTTGGTTCTATTACCATTTATTAAAGCCTGCATCTTTCCCCAATGTTTTGGGAGATTCTTCATAAAGTGAATTTTCAAATCTTATTGGAATTTTGATGGAAATCTTTTGTATATGTAGATTAATTCAGGTAGAATTTATATATTTTAATATTGTCTTTCTAGCCACGGGCACAATCTATCTCAGCATGTATTCATGCCTGTCTTACATCCTTTAGTAAAGTCTTAACATCTTTTTCCATAAAGTTCCTGGACATTTCTTCTGTGGGTTTGTTTTCAGGTGCTTTGTTATTTATGTTGCACTATAAATGGGATCTTTTAAAAAAAACAACAATTTTTAATCACATTATTGCTGTAATATATGAAGATCATTATTTTTCCCCATTCTCCTTTCATTTTGTTGTTCAGGTTGGGTATTTTTATTAAACCATGTTTTCAGTTCATAAATCCTTCTGTTAGATTCAATCTGCTATTAAAACTACCTATTGGATCCTTGATTTCAATGTTACAATTCTTGGTTCTAGAATGTCCATTTGATTCTGCTCACTCCATTATCCAGGATCCAGAATTATCAGTGAGTTTTCTTTTATTGGTGATTTTTTCTTTTGGTATTTGTCGTATGGATCCTGTGTCTTCGCATGCCTAGTAGTTTCTTATTGAATATGGGATGTTGTTTATTAAAAAAAAGTCAGAGGGGTGCCTGGATGGCTTGGTTAAGCATCCAACTCTTAATTTTTTTTTAAGATTTTATTTATTTATTTGACAGAGAGAGACACAGTGAGAGAGGGAACACAAGCAGGGGGAGTGGGAGAGGGAGAAGCAGGCTTCCCACAGAGCAGGGAGCCCGATGTGGGGCTTGATCCCAGGACCCTGGGACCATGATCTGAGCCGAAGGCAGATGCTTAACGACTGAGCCACCCAGGCGCCCCTTTTTCTTAAATTTTTTAACACCAGTTTTTGTTCATCTGAATATATAGAAAGGGACTGTGGGAATTTGTGCAGGGAATATAGCAATATGGCCCATGCAATTATTACAGGTATTACTTAGTAACCTGATGGCAAGCTGAGTGACCCTGGGATCATGACCTGAGCCAAAGGCAGACGCTTAACGACTGAGCCACCCAGGCGCCCCAAGCATCCAACTCTTGATTTTGGCTCATGTCCTGATCTCAGGGTCCTGGGATCAAGCCCTCCACTGTGCACCACACTTAGTGTGGAGCCTGCTTGAGATTCTCTCTCTCCCTCTGCCCCTCCCCACCCTCTTAAAAAAAAAAATGTCGGAGACACCAGATGATGCTATTTTCCATCTGAGAGACTTTACCTAGGGAAAAAAAAAGTATGGAAATGATTCCCTGGATTCAGAAAAAGATGAAATCAGACTTGCCCCTGAGCTGTAGTTTGGGTGAGACCCAGTCTACCTGGTTTTCCCCTGTTCCAAGGTTGTGGCTATTCTGGGCTTTCATTTGAGAGGGTGACAATTACTGATCTTGGGACTGAGAGACAGATGGCAGTTTTACTCTTCTTTTTAGTTTAGGCCTACCTTTTAATTTTTCCTATCCCATGGAGCTGCAGACTTTGGCAATTATTCTAGGGGAGCCCAGCAGTGTGTTTGCAATCTCTCTAATCTCCACATGTGTTGCTCTAGCTCCACAGAACCACCAAAGCTCTGCTGTTTTTTCTGTTCCTTTCCTGGGGCCCGAGTCTAGATACCAAGTCTCTACATTGGCTTAGATTGGTGTGTTCTCCTTACCAACAAAACAAAACAAAACAAAACAAAAAACAATTGCAGCTCATCTGTGTGAATTATTCACTCCCTCTAGGGATTTTAATTTTATAAGGCTTTTCCTCTGGACAGGTATTTTTCCTTTTTTCCCTTTTTCTTTTCTTTCCCTCTCCCTTTTTTTAAGATTTTATTTATTTGTCAGAGAGAGAGAAAGAAAGAGCACAAGCAGGGGGAGCGGCAGGCAGAGAAGCAGACTCCCCGCTGAGCAGGGAGCCCGATGAGGGACTCTATCCTAGGATCCTGGGATCATGACCTGAACTGAAGGCAGACACTTAACTGACTGAGCCACCCAGGCATCCTTGGGCAGGTATTTTTCTTTTAAGCACCAAGGGAATGAAGAACATTCTACTTTGCCTTCAGATTTCCTTCTTAGCCCAATAGCCTCTTGCCCTGCACAGCTTTGGAACTCAGCAGATGTGGATGGAAAACCACCCATGTGTTGGAACCCTTCAAGTGTACAAGTTGGTCTCAACCTCCCGGCATGACAACTGAAAGCTCGGTGGTGTCTCTGTCCCCCATCCGTGGGTCCTCTGCCTGGGCCGGGGCCTGATTCCCAAGCTTCTGCCACCTTCCGAATCAGCTCCTGCCCCCATTTGGTCTTCAGTTCCTTTTTGAAAGGTTCTCTTCTCTCTAGAATTTCAGTCCCTGTAGTTCTCATTGCTTCCAAAGCTCTGGATTTTCTAGTTGTTCTGAGTGTGGCTGTTCAACTACTTACTGTATGTTACCCAGGATTAGAAATGTTAGATCACTTATTTTTATAAGCTGGCTTTAATTTCAGCAGTGTTTTCTTTTTCTTTTTTAAAAGTTTTTATTTATTTATTTGACACAGAGAGAGAGCACGCGAGAGCATGAGCGGGGAGGGGGCGGGGCAGAGGGAGAGGGAGAAGCAGGCTCTCCGCTGAGCAAGGAGCCCAAGGCGGGGCTCGATCCCAGGACCCTGGGATCATGACCTGAGCTGAAGGCAGACGCTTAACCGACTGAGCCACCCAGGCGCCCCTGCACAGTGTTATCTTCCTTGTGCCATCGCCAACCTTCCACACGGCCAGCTTTTCCCAGAATCCCTGAAATCTTAGTTTTGATGGGGAAACTGGACATCTGGGAATACACCTGGGTTGTGAAGTTGGCCGCTGTCCCTGAATGGGGGCATTTCTAAGGTTGAGCCTTGGCCATTATAATTCACTTCCAGCAGGAGAGGAACTGCTTTTAAACAGTCACTTTCCAACTCATGAACTCTCAGCGCTAATCCATTTGTTGATTATCTGATCTGTGTTCTTAAGTTTTAAGGGGATTTGGTTGGTATATATTCTGAGCCCTTATGCATGTGAATTAAAAAAAATTATTGATGAATAATTAACATACAATATCCTGTTAGTTTCAGGTGTACATCATAGTGATTTGAAATGTTTATACATTATGAAATGATCCTCATAATGTCTAGCCACCATTTGTCACCACACAAAGTTACTGCAGTATTATTGACTATATTCCCTAGGCTGTACTTTTCATCTCTGTGACATTTATTTTATAACTGGAGGTTTGGACCTCTTCATACCCTTCACCTATTTTGCCCATCCCCTGACCACCCTCCCCTGTGGCAATCACCAGTTTATTCTCTGGGTCTAGGAGTTTGTTCCTGTTTTGTTTTGTTTGTTGATTTGTTTTGTTTTTTAGATTCTACAGATAAGTAAAATCATATGGTATTTGTCTTTCTCTGTCTGACTTATTTCACTTCATGTAATACCCTCTAGGTCCATCATGTTGTCACAAAGGACAAGATTTCATTTTTTTTTTTTTTGCTGAATAATATTCCATTGCATATAAACCACATCCTCTTTTTTCATTTATCAGTCAATGGACAGTTAGGCTGCTTTCATATCTTGACTATTGTAAATAATATTGCAATAAACAGAAGGATGCATATATCTCTTCAAATTTTTGTGTTCATTTTCTTCAGGTAAATACCCAGCAGTGGAATTGCTGGATAATATGGTATTTCTTTCTTTCTTTCTTAAGATTTTATTTATTTATTTATTTGAGGGTGGTGGGGCGGAGCAGAGGGAAAGCGACAAGGAGACTCCCCACTGAGCACGGAGCCCAATGCAGGGCTCAATCTCAAGAGCCTGAGATCACAACCTGAGTCAGACACTTAACAGACTGAACCACCCAGTCGCCCCTCACATAGTATTTCTATTTTTAATTTTCTGAGGCACCTCCATACTGTATTCCACGGTGACTGCACTAATTTACATTCCCACAACAGTGCACGAGGTTTCCTTTTTCTCCACATCTTCACCTTGTTATTGTCTTTTCGATTCTTCCTGTTCTGACAGGTGTGAGGTGTTATCTCACTGTGGTTTTGATTTGCATTTCCCTGATGACGAATGACATTGAGCATCTTTTCCTGTGTCTGTTTCCCGTCTGCATGTCTTCTTTGGAAAAATGTCTGTTCAGGTCCTCTGTCCATTTTTCAATCAGGTGATTATTTTTGTGTATGTGTGTTGAGTTGTGTA
Source organism: Leptonychotes weddellii (assembly GCF_054177405.1). Lineage (NCBI taxonomy): Eukaryota > Metazoa > Chordata > Mammalia > Carnivora > Phocidae > Leptonychotes > Leptonychotes weddellii. The sequence continues at coordinate 130,923,162 of NC_138375.1, read as the reverse complement.
AGTGCTTGATATTTTTTGGATATTAACCCCTTATTGGATATATGATTTGCAAATATCTTCTGATGGATTCTACTTTTTACCAAGCCTTCTGCCATAACTTCATTTTTTTTTTAATTTTTAAAAGGTTTTATTTATTTATCTGACAGAGAGAGACACAGCGAGAGAGGGAACACAAGCAGGGGAAGTGGGAGAGGGAGAAGCGGGCTTCCCGCTGAGCAGGGAGCCCGATGTGGGGCTCGATCCCAGGATCCAGAGATCATGACCTGAGCCGAACGCAGACGCTTAATGGCTGAGCCACCCAGGCGCCCCTGCCGTAACTTCATTCTTGCTCTGTACTTTATTTCCAGTTTTTTTCTTGTTTGGCTGGAGTTCATTATGGGTTATTTTTTTTCCAAAAAGTTTTTGTGGGTGTTATTGTCCTTGGATGTTTTCACATATGAGTGTGTCTTCTTGTTGCCTTTAACTTGGATTATAACTTGTCTGAGTATGATATTGTTGGTTCCTACTTCTTCCCCTTAGTCATGTAGACATGTCTCCAAATCTTCTAGCATTGATTACTGCTATGGGGGAGACTGAGGCTCATGTGATTTCTCACACTTGTGGATAATTTGTTCTCTAGATCTGGATGACTAAAGAGTTCTTTTTTTTATCATTAAGGTTTATTTCCTAGAAATCTTGGTATAGACCCATTTAATTAAAAGGAGAAGTTGTTTTTATCTGCAAGTTCAATTCTTCCTTCCTTTCAGAAAATTCTTGAAAATGTTGGAATACTTTGGGCATCACTTTTGGGTCCTTTACTTCAGAGAACTTGATTATCTTTGTGTTGTGTTTGTCTTCTCCATCTCTCATTTCTTCTCTAATTGCTATATATTTTCTTTTGTATTCATTGTGACTTTCTCAACATCATTAATTTGCTTCTCAGCTTTATTCATTTTTTTTTTGCTATTTGAAATTAATTCTTGGTGATAAATGATAATTGTTCATGTCTTAGTTATCAAGTTATCAATTTATTGTCTTATTTCTTATATCTCCTTTTAAATTTCATTCTTTACTTGATAGTCTTGTCTTTGAGCACTTGTTCATTGAATTACGGGCTTCCATAATCCATGCAAAAATATGCAAGGAATCTTCTGTTGCTTGGGTTATACTTTCTTCAATTCTAGGCGATTTCTCTCTCTTTGGTGTGCTCTTTCTCTTACTTTATTTGCTCGAGTATATGTTTCAGTCAGGGTCCTGGTAGGAAATGAATGCTACATGCAAACTGGAATAATTGAGGAAGTTTAATAAAGAAACTGTTTGCAAAGACAAAGGCAGGAGTGAGGGATGCCCAAACCAACAAAATCTAGTACCCTTCAGCCAGCATCAGCAGGGAGCCACTCCCACCCCTAGGCCTGAAGAGGCAAAAAGGGCATGGTTCTTGGAGCCCAGAGAAGAGAGCTACTGAAAAACCCACGTGGTAGAAACTGTGGCCTTCTAGAGAAAGACAAGCTTATCCAAGGTCATAGGAGGTCATATGAGAGAGGTGGGAATGAATATCTTAATCTTAGTTTCTCCTTTCCTATAATCTTTTGCAAGGGTCTTCCAGTGGGATGACAGAAGGCATGTGCGCATAACAGTCAACCTTCCAGGGCATAGAGAAGGCAGGAGGAGGTGAAGAGAGAGGAGGTGGGGAGGAGGGCAAATGGGAGACATTCCCCAGCACAGAAGACTTGCAGAAATGCCATATGCCTCAGCTCTTCCTCTTGCTCATGTTTGAATGACTCTGTCCAGATCTTTATACTCTGACACCATGTGGGTTGATTCTCTTTGGCACTCATCATACCTAATTGGAGTCTGTTTTCTCCCTCCTTCCAAGGGATATTTTGAGAGTGAGGTGTAACTTCCATTTTACTTTCTGGATGCTGGAGGCCATGGAAATGAATACTGGGAGATGAGGATGGGTGGGATTTAGAAATATGATCTGGATTTTGCTCTCCTCTGATTCCTATCAAACCTCCTACTTCAATACCTTCTCTATCAACAAATGAATATTTCCATTCCTAGGCTTTGACTCACTTCCCTAAGATTTTTTCCCCCACATCTATGATTTTAAATTCTATAACAATACTACTTTTTTCTTTCTTTAGTGAGGATTTTACTTCATCTGGTGAAATTTTCATTTCTTTCTACTATTTTGCAATGCATGAAGCTCCCTTTTTTATCCTAATTGAATATCTTTGCAACTTACCCTGTTGTATTTGCAATTTGCCTTTTACTTCTTGTGATTTTCTTTATATAGACAATAGTTTCTTGGGTCCTTTAGGGATACACGTTTCCCAAGATAACTGTCTATTTCTTGTGATAAGTCATTTCACTCACCCACTATTACTCTGAATCTTTAGGAGAATGTTTCTCTCCCTTTCTGCATATATTCTCATAGGTCCAAAGCTTTTTTTTCTCACTTTTATTCAAACAAGGCAGGAAATACCTAGACTCTGTCTTTGTCAAAAGGCTAGCTGTGTGGAATTCCCTTGGCTTTACTCATTGTCAACTTGAATACCGGTGAATTCCCTTTGTCAAATTTACTGTTTAGAGGAGAGATTGATGTGGACAGCATCCAGCCAGATTCCTCATTTTGAGCAGGCATTTATATAATTCAGCCTGACTGGACTGAGGTGGGAGCCTCAGTTCTTGGCTATCTGATGCTCTGAGCAGATGCAGTCCATGAGAAGCTATAATTACAGGGCAAACCCCTGCCAGGGATTTTTCTGCCAGGGAATTTCCATGCCCAACTCCAGCACCTCATTGTAGGGTCTACACATGCTAGATTAGACTGTATCCCTGAGTGCATGCCTCTCCACCCCCCAAATTTGGCCTCATGATTTGTTGCCTCTGGATGGATATAGAGAAACACAACTGAGGGGGGCCATGATCTGCTTCCTTGAGGAATACAATTAAGAAGCCACAGACCGTATTTAAATGTTGTTTTCAGAGTCCAAGTCCCTGGATGAGGACCCTGTTGGTAGAGGAGGGACACCATATATCTGTGTTCTTTCAGACAGGGGCAGATCAGAATAGCTTTTGTTAGCCTCACCCCATCACTTTTCCTTTTAATGGAGCTTCTTCTCAGCTTCTGCAGTGACTTTTTTGGCAATCTGAGTTTTCCTCTTTCGGGTGTCTTCATTGTGGGAAGTTTTGAGTGTGTATCAGTGCAGTAAAAACAATGCTATTTTCCACTGGGAGCCACATTTTACTGGTCCTTGAAAATACAGAACAGGTGGGAAATCTGGACATAGAAAGTATGCAGTCATCCTCTCTCGGTCTGATGAAACCTCAAAAACTTCCTTAAAAACCTTAAAAACCAACCAGGCAGACTTCTTGGATGGGGTTGCTGCCTTTTGTTGAAAGAGGAATTCCACAGGTAGTGTGTCTTTTTATTTAGATTTGCGTCACACGTGAGTCTGGAGGCCTTATTTACTATGTGCCTTAACATTTTGAGTAAATAAGCTTTAATAATAATTTATTGCTGACTGAATGAATCAATAAAGAGAGGTATGAGTAATAACTATGAAATTCCTTGCCTCGCTGTTTTGTAATAGTGAGATTGAACTCCATGGTTAGCTTCTCTGGTCTGTGACTGATGGAAGCAGATCCTGTTTTGTTTTTTTTTAAAGTTTATTTATTTAAGCAATTTCGGTGCCTACTGTGGGGCTCAAACTCATGATCCCAAGATCAAGAGTTGCATGCTCTACTGACTGAGCCAGCCAGGTACCTCCAGATCCTATTAATTAATTGTGGGCCTCCTGACCTTTCAGCCACCCCACTGCTGTCCTGATTGTGATACACTGAGACCAGAGATACTAGCTTGGCTCCCCAGGGAACACACAGAAAGAGATGAATTCTTTTAATGGCTCTTCCCACCAAGAAGCATATCACTAAATTGCAGCAATATTTCTTCCTTTGATAGATAATTTATCTTTTTGTTTCTCTGATTCTAAAAATACAAATTTTATGTCTCCTCTTCCATAGATATACCTGTGCCCATCCTTTTTTTTTTTTTTTGCCCGTATTAACACGTGGCAAATCTCCTCATTTATCTTACTTTTTGAATATGCTCTACTTCGACAATGCTATTAAAAAATTGCAACCCAATTCCCTATTTTGACGCTCTCAATCTCCTTTATGATGCTCTGTTATTATTCCATGGTATTTGGCATCTTCTAACAAATCGTAATTTATATGTTTATAGTGTTCTTTGTTATTTTATGTCCCTCCTTATCAACCTTGCTAGGATATGAGCTTTATAAGGGCAGGCTTCTTTGTTTTCTTCATGGATATATCCCAAACATCTAGAACAGGGCCTGGCAGATAGTAGATGCTCAATAAATGTGTTTTTTTTGGAAGGTATGTATGAATGAATGAATGAATGGAAGGATGATATATCCTTTTTCCTTTCTATGGTCTTTTCTCAGTCTGTACTTTAAAGCCTTGTCTCCTCTAGAATTTTGCTTTTTGGTTCTTTTTTCCCCTCTGTAATGTTTAACGATTGTGATAGCCTCTTCTTTGGACCCTAGAAACATGCTTGAGTCTCTCTCCTTCCAAAAAAAATGTATATCGGTCCTGCTTCTATATTTAATGTCCTCTCTCTCCTTCCTGACATCATAAAACTTCTGGAAAGGGTACATCTGTTTTAACCTAATTCCCCTGTTCAATGCTCTGCCATCTGAGTTCTCTTTTGGCCACAGAACTGAAATATCTACTGCAAACTATCTAGTTTTCTCTTAGTCCTTGTCTCTTCATCTCTTCGTGGGCTCTAGTGGTGATAACTATTCCCCTGTCTTGAAGGTTTATCCCCACCAATTTCTGATGCTGTGTTGGTTTTCTTCCTGCCCACTGAGTATGCTCTTTCTATCTCCGCTGTAGCGACTTCTCCATTTGCCCCCTGAGGGGTTGAGAATTTGGGGCCACCCTTCCTTCGTTCTTTGCAACACTCTCTAGCTAGTTTCATCCACCGACCCCCCCTGCCCCGCCCCATGTTAGTTGCCATCAATAACCCAGCTTCACACTTGTTTTGCCAGTTTATTATAGAGTATTTTCAACTGAGTGCTCAAAAGCACTTGAATAGAACAGACCTCAGAGGGATCTTACTACTTTTCCAATCCCTACACTACCCAAACCCCATCTTTCTGCTTTCAGTTGCTTAACTAATGGCAGTCCCATCCACATGTTTTCCCTAGGTAGAAACATCAAGCTCATTAGTGACTCCTCCCTTATGCTTAAATGACTCATCCAGTTCTTGTCGCTGCCAACAGAAACTTATTTACACAATTAGTACCTTTATCTCCCAGTCTCCATATGCATTGGTTCCCTACAGTTTCTATCTGGATTGCTGAAATAGTCCTTACACTGATTTTGGTTTTAGCTCCTAACTCTCTTCCTAATTCAATAGGCTCCTCACCCAGTCCAACTAAAACCTTCAAAAACAACTTCTGTCCCAACAAGCACTGCTGAAACACTTACTTCAGTCCCATCAGAAAGAAATAATGGTTTCTACCTTTTGAAGACCACGTGTTTATGAGACCCATGTATAAACGGAATGCACTGTGGTAAGTGAACCAGTGCTAGCGATGGGAACAAAGTGAAATGAGGGGTAGTCTCAGAGTCACATGCATCTGTCACAGCAGGGGCCTAGGTGTCTGGATTCCTAGTGAGATCCTCCCTCTGCTGTGATGGTTTCACCATTTCCTGCATGCCGACTACTTTCCCCTTTGGGTTTTTTTTTTTTTTTAAGATTTTATTTATTTATTTGAGACAGAGAGACACAGATAGTGACAGAGATAGCGAGAGAGAGCACAAGCGGGGAGGAGAGGGAGAAGCAGGCTCCCTGCTGAGTAGGGAGCCCGACGTGGGGCTCGATCCCAGGACCCTGAGATCATGACCTGAGCTGAAGGGAGATGCTTAACTGACAGAACCATCCAGGTGCCCCTGCTTTGCTTTGTTTTTGTATTCTGTCCCCAAGATTATAGTTGTTATCTGCAAAGGTCAGGGCCAGTCTGTACTTCTTGGCCATGTTGGAAGCAAAAGTGAGTCTCTTATATTCTTGGCAAAACATGCCAGTTGAATGAACTATTCCACCAAAGGCATATTTTCTAGACCCTTTGGCATCTCCTGCGCTCTTCTTCCAGATGTCAGCTGTTGATGGCCCTCCCAAGTTTGAGTGCTTGAATTAGAATATACCATGGTGGCATCACACTTTCTAGCCAAATGACATTATCAGAAATTTTACTGTACTTTTTCAAGTGGATTGGACATTGAAAGGAAAGACCCAGGTACTGACACTAAGTTTTTTTCTAAGTCAACTGGTCTAAGGTATACCTTCTCTCCGATACCTGATATATTGCTTTTAAATAACATAGCACTTGATGTTTCCTTTGCTTGTTTGACAATGTCACTTTCTGCACACGTGTTAGATGACCAGTGATTCCCCAGTGAGTATAGCATTGCTTCACTTCTGTTTCTTGATTTCTTTCCTTCATGGCTGAGAGGTATAAGCCACAGATAGAGCCAAACGATCCAAGCCTGATCCCTGAAAAAATCAATTTATATTTACCCAGTTTGTTCAATCAATGTTAAATTAAACCAAATCATGACATAGAAAATGAGAGTTGGATCATACCAAGCCACTGATTCATTCAAGACAAAGTTATGTGAATCCCTCTTTAAATGAGGCAGTAATTTTTGGCATTAGATACTCAAGTGATGGCTTGAAAATCATGTTGGTCAGTATAAAATCTTCTAAGTCCTGCATGTGCAACATATCACGTGCACAAAGTATCAAGTCTGTGTGGGTTTTGACAACAATGGGTTTTCTAGAATGTTGAGTGAAAAATTGAATGACGATTAACTGAGGACTCAAGAGAACGATAAAAATGATGGGCTCCTTATTAGATAGGACATAAATTGACAATATGGGGCGCTTGAAAGCATTATCTTAATATATGAGGAAGCCAGCAGTGTGGCTAAAATACCAATTAGACCTCAGCTTCTCAGTTCAGGACAAATAGACCCATTATCAGCTGAGCACTGTAGTGCACTTGTCATGGTTCATAACGGAGAACAAAAGGGGAAATGTGTTTTTCCGTGGAAATGGATTCATTAATTTAGTCACTCATTCAAAAAAAAAATGTACGTGTCAGGCAGTGCGCTAAGATGAGTAAGACATGATTAAGTAGCTTGAGATTTAGTTGGAAGTGACAACATATTACCGAAATGTACCATCTCGGGTTGTAAGTGACTCCATAGCAGTATGCACCAACTACAGTGGGTTCTAAGGGAAGAGGGAAGAGGTCAGTGTATCTGGTGGGGCTGCAGGGCAGGCAGGGGTTCCAGGAGGTCAGGGGTTGGGAAGTCAAAGGGCAGCTGAGATGAGTTACTGTTGATCAGGCATAAGTGGCAAGGGAGGGCACTGCAGGTGCAGGGAGCTGTTGGAGGAACAGGAGGATGGCTTCTCTTGATGACATGCCAGTCGTTGGGGTGATAGAATATTGGGGGCAAGAGATGAGCCTGGAAGCAAGAGTAAGGGTCATATCAGGTCGAGCTATTTAAGCAGGGAAGGAGCAGCCTGGAATCACAGGACAGGCACTGCCGTGGTGGAGAGCAGAGACTTTGGAGGGACCAGAGTCCTGACTCTGTCACCTCCAATTGAGTGTGAGCTTGGTCTGCTTACTTTGGTTAAGCTTCAGTTTCACAATTCAGAAGAAAGGTGATGTGGCCCCTGTGTCCTCCACCCTCATCCCATCTAACTCCTCCCTTGTTCACTGGGCTCTAACTACCCTGGACATCTTTTCTGCCTTCCAAGGAGCAAACCTCACTCCTGCCTCCAAGCCTTTGCTCTGGTTATTCTTTAGCTTGAAAGGCTCTTGGTCCAGCTTTTTGGGGTCTGGCTTCGAACTCATATTTAAGCTGTCAGTTCAAATATCCTCTCCCCAGAGGGCCTTTCTTGTCTGCCATCCCTAAGGTGGTGCCTTCCACCGTCCCTCCCCCACTGTCAATCTCTCTCATAGCTCTGTCCCAGCTCCTTCTTACCCTTCTCATCATCAGAAATGATCTTGATTTATGATTGACTTGTATATTGTTTATCTCCTCCTATTGGCCTATAAGCTTCAGAATTCTGTCTGTATCTCCATATACTTATTTTTCTGGAGGTAGATTCTCTAACTTTTACTTGAATCTTAAGGTAGTCTGTGTTCCCAATAAAACACAGCAATCAGATCTTGATTTAGATCCTGATAATTCACTCCTTTTATCCAAATAAATTCCTAAAGGCTCAAATATTTAGATATTTTGGAAAATGAAACCATGAAGATTCTAGAATTGCATTGTCCAGCATGGTGGCCACTGGCCACATGTTGCTGTTTACATTAAAATTAATTAAAATTAAATAAAATGGAAAATTCAGTTTTTCACTCTTACTAATTACTCAACAACCCCCATGATTAACTGAGGGTTAACTGTGGCTTCCATGTTGGATAAGTGTAGATATAGAACATTTCCACTACTGAGAAAGTCTTATGAGACAGCCTGAGTGGATTTACTTAGAGTTTTACAGAAAAAGCTTTTCAAAGTGGTCGTGAAACCTAGAAAGGAAAACTTTGATACATTTAATTATATGAAAATTAGAAACTTCTGCATAACCAATCATATCATCAAAAAGTAAGAGAAAATAACAACAACAAAAAAACAATATAACCTGCAATGTGTATGGCTGATTAAAAAGATAGTTTTCTTAGGTTTATATAAAATTCACATAACTCAGTAAGTAGAAGAAAAATGACTCGATTGAAAATGTTAAAGGGATGAAAGCCAAATGTCAAAGACTGCGGAAAGATGTGTGACCCCATTCGTACCTAAAAATCCTTAAGTTCACACAGTAGTGACCTGCTATTTTAAATCTATTAAATTGGCAACAGTGAATAGTTTTAGTTTTGGGACTTCTGAATATATGGGAAGTTGCCCTATTATATGCTTTCCTGAATGAAATAGGGGTTCTTTTTTTTTTTTTTTAAGATTTTATTTATTTATTTGACAGAGAGACACAGCGAGAGAGGGAACAAGCAGGAGGAGTGGGAGAGGGAGAAGCAGGCTTCCCACTGAGCAGGGAGCCCGATGCAGGGCTCGATCCCAGGACTCTGGGATCATGACCTGAGCCGAAGGCAGACGCTTAACAATTGAGCCACCCAGGCGCCCCTGAAATAGGGGTTCTAAAGAAAAGAATGAAAAACAAGGAATGAGAATATATAGGCTGTTTCGGTCAGCAGCTCAGGCTGCTATCACAAATGTACCACAGACTGGATGGGTTAAACAAGAAACATTTATTTCTCACAGTCCTGGAGGCTGGGAAGTCCAAGCTCATGGAGCTAGCAGATCCAGTATCTAGGGAGGGCCTGTTTCCTGGCCTGTGGATGGTTGGGCTCCACCCTCATGACCTAATTGCCTCCAGAAGTCCCCACCTCCTAATGAAATCACATTGGGGCTTAGAATTTCAACAGAATTTTGAGGGGATGCAAACATTAAGTACATACCCCAACGTTCTTTGCTATCTTTTTTTTTTTTTTTTAAGATTTTACTTATTTATTTGGCAGAGAGAGAGGGAGCAGGAGAGGGAAAAGCAGGATCCCTGCTGAGCAGAGAGCCTGACGCAGGGCTCCATCCCAGGGCCCTGAGATCATGACCTGAGCCAAAGGCAGATGCTTAACTGACTGAGCCACCCAGGTGCCCCCGTTGTTTGCTATCATTAAAAGAAATTCGCCCAACATGACCCTTCTTATATACATGATTCTATACCTTGTTTTCATCTCCTAATAGAGTTTTTTTTTTAAATTTTTTATTGTTATGTTAATCCCCATACATTACATCATTAGTTTTAGAAGTGGTTCCATGATTCATTGTTTGTGCATAACACCCAGTGCTCCATGCAGAACATGCCCTCCTCAATACCCATCACCAGGCTAACCCATCCTCCCATCACCCTCCCCTCTAGAACCCTCAGTCCATCATCTATCATGGTTCGTCTACCCCTCCGATTTCCCCCTATTCATTCTTCCCCTCCTGCTACCTTCTTCTTCTTTTTTTTATTCTTTCTTAACATATATTGCATTATTTGTTTCAGAGGTACAGATCTGAGATACAACAGTCTTGCACAATTCACAGCACTTACCAGAGCACATACCCTCCCCAGTGTCCATCACCCAGTCACCCCATCCCTCCCCCCCACCCCCCCACTCCAGCAACCCTCAGTTTGTTTCCTGAGATCAAGAATTCCTCATATCAGTGAGGTCATATGATACATGCCTTTCTTTGTTTGACTTATTTCTCTCAACATAATAC
>NC_138375.1:130853842-130912297 GCF_054177405.1 Leptonychotes weddellii | reverse complement strand
GTCTTTCTGTGACCCCAAGTGTCCTGAGACCACACTGTCCCACGAGGGTTCCACCTCCCACTTAGCCACCAGAGTGATGTCCCTCAGCGGAGCAGACTTCTAAAAGTTCCGATTTTGTGCTCTGCAGCTCTATCACTTGCCAGAAGCGGCTGAGGGAGGCCCCTCCCCTGCCATCTATCCTCCCGAATATTGCCTCGGATTCACTTCTCCGCATGTCCTACCTTCCAGAAAGTGGTCGCTTTTCTGATGAGAGAGTTGTTGCTATTCTTTTCTTCGATCTCCTGTTGAGTTTGTAGGTGTTCAGAATGGTTTGATCCCTATCCAGCTGAATTCCTGAGAGGAGACGAAATCCAGGTCTCCTACTCCTCCGCCATCTTGCTCCGCCCCCCTCCTAATAGAGTTTTGAGAACTTTTCATATTAACCCATAAATATCTAGTTCATGTTTTATGCTGTATGGTATTTTGTTGTGTGCATGTGACTTAGTTTATTTAACTCTTAGCTCTAGACATTCGTTTGAAGCCTCAAAGATGGATCATGATTCATGGTGGTTCCATTCCTGTCTACTCTTCTCCTGCTCTGACTCCCCTTGCCAAATCCCCTAACTCCAGCATTTGTTTTAGGAGTTGGTAGGTGACCCTGCCAATGGGACATGAGAGACGGTTAGCAGATGACTTCTTGGAAAATGTTTGTTTCTGTGACTAAAACAGATACTAATTAGAAATGGTCTGCCTACCACTGGATGTGGTAATGCTGCTAACCGTCTTGAGGCCATGATACAAGCTAGCGTAAGGGACCAAACTTATGTTCCAATGATGACCGAGAAGAAATAAGGAAAAATCCTGGGTCCTTGATAGTGTTGATGAGCACTTAATTATTTCCAGAGCTAACCTATTTCCAAATTCTTGTTAGATGAGGTGGTAAGGTATTTCTGTTCTTTTAAGCTGATTGAATTAGAATTTTCTGCTACTTGTAGCCATAAGCATCCTAATCTATACAGTTGGCATATGTGTGGCTTTTAAAAAACATCTTATTTTGGAATCTGTATAGACTCCCAGGAGGTTGTGAAAATAGTGTAGAAAGCCCTGCATTCCCTTTACCTAACATTCCCCAATGGTAACATCTTGTCTACCTATACCATACATTAAGCCCACAAAATTGACAATGTCACAATACTACAGATGTTCAGTTTTTTACTATTTTTCCATACATTTCTGTGTGTGTGTGTGTGTGTGTGTGTCTGTGTGTCTATGTGCATAATTCTATGCAGTTTTATCCCATATTGGATTCATATGGCCACCGCCACAATCAAGGTATACAATTGGTCCATCAGCACAAAGGATCCCCATCAGGCTATCCCCTTATACCCCACCCACCCTGACAGCCATTAATATGTTCTTAGCCCCTCTGTAGTTTTGTCCTTTTTAGGTTGTGATATAAATGGAATCATATAGTATGTAATTTTTTAAGACTGATTTTTTTTAAACTAAGCGTAATGCCCTCGAGAATCATCTAGGTTGTTTCATGTATAAATAGTTTGTTCTTTTTATTGTTAAGTATGTTCCATTATACGGATGTACCAGAATTTGTTGAGCCATCCACCCAAGGACATTTGGGTTGTTCCCAGTTTTTCCTATTATAAATAAAGCTTTCACGAACATAAGCTTGTGTGTGTGTGTGTGTATTAGTATAAGTTTTTATTTCTCTGGGATAAATGCCCAAGAGTTGTGATTTCTGTGTCATTTAGTAAGTCCATGTTTAATTGTATAAAGAAGCTGCCAAACAATTTTCCAGAATATCGATACCATTTTACATTTTGACCGGCAATGTCTAAGAGTCTTGATTTTTCTGCAGTGACCAGCATTTGGAATTACACTACTTTTTTCTTTTTTTAAGTTGTTCTTATGACTGTATAGTGATATTTCATTGAAATATTTTCCACTTCTTCGAAGGATGCAGAGAAATTATTAACAGTGGTGACATTGAGGGAAAACAGTTTGAAATGTGAGGGAAGAGTAGTTTTGTTTGGATTTGCTTCCGTGCATTTACTTGGTCAGCAGGATTATGGGTCCTTGTTTTGGTTTTATCTTTATACTTCTGCTTTAAAATCCATAATAAATGTTTAAAAACTCTGATACTTTTTTTTTTTAAAGATTTTATTTATTTATTTGACAGAGAGAGAGAGACAGCGAGAGAGGAAACAGAAGCAGGGGGAGTGGGAGAGGGAGAAGCAGGCTTCCCTCAGAGCAGGGAGCCTGATGTGGGGCTCAGTCCCAGGACCCTGGGATCATGACCTGAGCCGAAGGCAGACACTTAATGACTGAGCCACCCAGGTGCCCCAAAACTCTGATACTCTTTCACACTGGAAGTGAATGTCTGCATACCTCCCTCTGTGTTGACACCATAATGAATGTCAAGGAAAAGGTGTACGCTTCTAATAACATTGGCTGTCCTGGTTTCACATTTCACTGTCTTAACACTCATTTGCCCAAACTGAATGTAATTATTCCCTTATGACTATAAATTTGCCAGATTACATCCTGTTCTAGACATGACTCCATTTGTTGTCTTCTGAAGTCACACAAAGCAGAATATATTTTCTTGTTAAATGCCATGCTTCATAGCATTTTGGAATTTAATTGCTTGTCTTTTATGCAACTGAAAGGGAGCACCGAGCACATTGCATCCTGTGCTGCCTTCCTTGAAGTCTGTTTGTTTCCCCCACAATACCTGCTTTTACTCGCAATTGGATCATTTTAAGAGGGAAGCTTATACCTCATTGGTTTTTTGAGTAAGGTCACATACAAGTAAATGGGTAAACACTGGTTATCTGCTGTCTGAACAATGAGTCTCAGAAAGGCCTGCAAACCTAGTGCATTCATCAGAGGCAGAAACACTGCCTAATCAAGCACCACGAAAGGAGCAGGAAAGGCATGAGGAAGGACCAGAGTGTACTTGGCAGGAAAAGGGCATTATGGCTGGGCAGAATCCTTTCAGCCACCTTTAAAGTCATTGCCTTTTGACCCGAATGGGTTGGTGGTGTGGTAGACCATGCTGATTGCTCACTCGTGTCCATGTCCTTCAGCCAGATCCCAGGAGGAGCACACCTGTAGTAAAACAAGTTCAGTTTATTACCCATTGCAATGAGGGAGAACACATACCATGGGGAAACCATGGGTGTCTAAGTGGAAGGATAGTGAAGTCTACTAATAAGAGTTGGGTGATTTGGCAGAGAACCTGAGGAAGCTGGACTTTCCTCTAAATTGGCTGTTAGAAAGCAGGGGCAATTCTAGAGTTGGATATCTAAATCTTATCTATACAGAGATTGAGTATCTAAATCTTTTTTTTTTAAAATATTTTTATTTATTTATTTGAGAGAGAGAATGAGAGAGAGAGAGCATGAGGGGGGGAGGGTCAGAGGGAGAAGCAGACTCCCTGCCGAGCAGGGAGCCCGATGTGGGACTTGATCCCGGGACTCCAGGATCATGACCTGAGCCGAAGGCAGTTGCTTAACCAACTGAGCCGCCCAGGCGTCCCTGGGTATCTAAATCTTATTGATAGACTGGAGTGAACATAGAGCTCTAACTAGTAAAGAAGTAGCCATCACTCATCTGAGCCAAGAGAGGGGCGGTGCTTGGCATTTTGTGGGTGGCACAGTGACCTTGATTTTGTGTCTGCTTAGGAAAACATTTTGTGGCATCCTAGTTTTGTCACATTGAATCCATAGTTTCAGAGGGGCCTTGTCTGAGGTTGGTACGCTATGAGCTTGTGAATGTTCCAGAAAAGAATAGCATGGTCTAGCTGTGGGTGCCAGGTTGGCTTCTCAATATCAGTAGCTCCTCCTCTATTTTTCTTTCTTGCATGGGTGAAACTGTTGAAGCAGCCATACCATAGTTTGCGACATGGACCGTAGCTTGGTGTATGCACTACTCATGTGGCTTTTAAATGTATTTCATTTATATGCCATTGCTTTTTGGCCTGGTTTTCAAACAGGGTGTCATTATTCCAAGGTTAAATACAAACGTAAAATGCATGACTTTCCCATCATCCTGGAAGTCCGTCTCCAGAGCCTGTCTGCCCCAGCCTTCTGCCTCCAGGCTAAGCTGCCCGTAATGACTCTGAAAAATTGATGTCTTTTCTGCTTTTAATGATCTAACTGAAGGGAAGATAATTCCACTGTTGCCCTCAGAAGTCCACAGCCTTCACTCTGACCCTTTGAAAATGTTTTTCTATTCCGTCCATGGAGATACTCTCTCTCTTGTGTACCTGGATTCATTTCTTGGAGCAGGCATAAGGACGAAGGACTCAAAACCAGGAAGGCTTTGCACTGAATCAGGCTGGCTGGCCTGTTTTATTTTGTATGCAGTGTGTTTTACAAACAGAAGAGATTTCATATAAAATTCATCTTTTCATGTCCCTTGAAGAATCAGAATATTTGGCCATGTTGGACAGCAGTCTGGTTGGAGCTAACAGCTGTTCTTTTAGGTTATCCAGAGATCACCCTAGTCCCCCTCCCACAGCCTCTGCTCTTCATTTGTGTTTCCTGCCTGGGTCCCAAAACCTTGAGCTTTCAATCCTGGCATAGACTCCTTTTCTCTGCATTTGAACGTATTTCTCAAAACAGGCTGTGGATCATCGGGTGATCCATGGGGGGAATATTCAATGTTATTCAGTAAACAGATCTTGCTAGAGTGTTAATTGCATTTTAGGATTTAGAAAACACAGTATTTTTATATTAAAACCCAATATAGATATGGAATATAATAGAAAATGGATTTAAAGATCAATCTAGAAATTAAAAAAAAAAGTTCTTGCCTCTGGAAGCTGCCCCAGGCTATGTCCCAGACCAACCCACGGGGTGATCATTGAGAGATGTGTACTCTTATCTTTGCCATTGGAGTCACTTTGCTAGAAAAGTTATAGAAAAGCAGTTCTCATGTAATAATCTCGAGTGTATCTTCCTATTTTTGCGGACCTTCAGAGTGTTACAGAATTTTTGAAATAGAAGGAAATTTAGATGTTAACTAACTTTTAATTAACCCATTTATTAGGAATATAAAAGACCAGTACAGAAGCCAGGCTGGCCGAGACAGAACCCAGATACCCAGATTTCCAGTCTTGTCCTTTTAAATGTATAATTGTAAACTTAATGGCAAACAGAGTTATACATACTATTAGGTAGGATTACTGTCTCTTTGGTTTGATAATTCTACTTGTTAATTATAGAATAGTAGATAGACAACTTATGTCTCAAAGAAATTCAAAGGTGAATATTATGACAAATAGTTTTTGTTGATGTGTAAGATAAATTATCTCAGGTAAATCTCAAATGGAATTTTCTTGTTGCACCAGGAACAATATATGTGATTTTATAGGTTGGCACCTTTGGATAGTTTCAACCATGAATTTGCAGGCCGTCCAAAGCACAGTCGTTTCTGGGCAGAGAGAGTGAGAGAGCAAGCAAGCAAGCATTACAACTCAGATTGGACTTTTCAAATGCGACTGGGAATATTTTCCTCTCCTTTGACAATATAATGAAAATGGCATATTTATCAATCAGAATTCATGCTTCTGATTAATGAGTCACACATTTGTTTTCTCCTTTATGAACAGTCTCTTGAAACATATTCTTGTTATGGAGTTGGTGACTGAATTAAATTTGCATACATGTAGTTGAATAGTAGTTGGTAAAACTTTGAACAATATGATATTACAAGAGAAAGAATTTGATAGATTATTTGTGGGTGCAGAAGCCAGAGTCTGACTTGTAGAAACAGTTAACTGATCTTGCAGGAGCAACCATAAGTTGTACTTGAAGAGTTTATTTCTTGGCAAATCTCCAATGGTGAATTGCTTCTTTTCCAAGTCCCCTTAGTTATTTATATCAACTACTATGATGGATCATAATTACTTTGTCTTGAAAGAAAATGATTAATAACCACTGCCAGAAATACATGATGCATAAAGAGTGTTTCACATCATGTGCAACTTTGAAACTTCTGTATCCTTCATAAATGGCTCTCTATGATGAAGCATGGTTGCCACAATAATTATGCTTGAAGAATATTCAGTCTTGTTTTTATTTATTTTTTTATAAAGGCAATAATATCACTCAGTTGGATATGAGCTCCAGGAAGTTACTGGATTCAAACATATGAGTTGCCTTTTATAGCTCAAGGTGGCTTGAATATAATTAATTTCATGTGATTTAATCTCAACTCTTTGCCTTCCACGTCATATGTGTGCACCTTGATGAACCTTATATTCAACATATACAAGAACAAATTCATGATCTTCTCTTGCAAAGCTGGTGTTCCTTTCTTAGGAGATGTTACCACTGTCCATTCAGCTCAGTAAGCTGGAAACCTGTACCTCATCTTTTTTAAAAATTTTAAAAAATTTTATTATTTATTTGAGAGAGAGAGCATGTGCATGAGAGAGAGAGAGAGAGCACAAGTGGGGTGAGGGGCAGAGGGAGAAACAAACTCCCTGCCGAGCAGAGAGCACGAAACGGGACTTGATCCCGGGAGTCTGGGATCATGATCTGAGCTGAAGGCAGACGCTTAACCGACTGAGCCACCCAGGTGCCCTGTACCCCATCTTTTATACCTGATGCTGTGAAGTTTTGTCCCTGTCTATGTCTAGCACTGCTTCCATGTCCAGCCCTGTAGCTAATTGTTGTTTCCCCAGATCGGGGTGTGCCATATTTCTTGCCACCACTAATCTGTGTGTGCTGCACTCCCTATTTGGAATCCTCTCTGCATATACCCGTTATTCCCCTCCTTTACCGCCTAGATTTTTATTTGTTTCAGAGTCCTTCAGCTTAATACTTTGGGAAAGCCTTTATGTTTTCACCAACATGTCATTTCCTTTTAATATCTGTCCTGGAACTATGTTCTTTCTCTTTCCAATGTTTGCCTCAATTTTTTTGGAGGGGGAGCTGGTATTTGGTGGTATTCTTCAAATACAATAAAATTCACCATTTTCATATGAATAGTTCAATGAGTTTTGTCAAATATATAACCACCACTACAATCAAGATCTATAATATTTTCATCAGCATAAAAAGTGACTCATGCCCCTTGGCAAGTCAATCCTCTCTCTCCATCCTTCAGCCTTTGATAACCATTGGTGTGATTTCTTTCCCTAAGGTTTTGCTTTTTCCAGAATGTCATATAAAAGAAATACATAGTATATAGCTTCTATTGTCAAGCTTCTTTCACTTGGTGTAAGTGTTTTGAGATTCATTGATATTTTTGCTTGTATCAGTAGTTCATTCCTTTATTTCTGAGTAATACTCCATTGTACGTTTATACTACAGTTTACCCATTCAGTCTGTGCATTTGTTGATGTATATTTGTTTTTTTTCCCCAGTCTCTGGCTTTTAGAATAAAGCTGCTAAGAACATTCACATCCACGTCTTTATATGAACATATGTTTTCCTATATCTTGGATAAATACGTAGAAGAATGCTGAGTCATATGGTAAATGTAAATTTACCTTCATGTGAAACCAGCCAACTGTTTTCCAAACAGTTATACTATTTTGTATTTCTACTGACTGTACTTGAAAGTTCTAGTTGCTCTGTACCCTCACCAGTAGCTGATACCATAAATCTTTTAAAATGTAGCCATTTTTGCAGTGTATTGATATTTTATTGTGGTTATGTCTTCCTAATAAGTAATAATGTCGAGTGGCTTTTCATGTGCTTATTGGCATTTGTATACCTTCTTTGGTAAAGTATGTGTTCAAATCTGCCCATTTTTTCTGGGTTGTTTGTCTTCTTACTGTTGCATTGCAAGAGTTAAAAAAATAGGGCGCCTGGGTGGCTCAGTTGGTTAAGCGACTGCCTTTGGCTCAGGTCATGATCCTGGAGTCCCGGGATCCTTGGGCTCCCTGCTCGGCAGGGAGTCTGCTTCTCCCTCTGACCCTCCTCCCTCTCATGCTCTCTGTCTCTCATTCTCTCTCTCTCAAATAAATAAATAAAATCTTTAAAAAAAAAAAAGAGTTAAAAAAATATAGTCTGGATACAAGTTTTTTTTTTTAATCAGATATTTGTTTTGTCAAGCTGTTTTATGACATTGTTGTACATCCCTGCAAGCAGTGTATGAGAGTGCTAATTCCTACATATCCTCCCCAACACTTGGTATAGTCAGTCTTTTTAATTTTAGCCATTTGGATAAGTGTGTGTGTTTCAAATAGACTTTATTTTTTAGGACAGTTTTTGATTCACAGAAAAATTGAGATGATAATATGAAAAGTTTCCATAAACCTTGCTTCCAATTTCCACTATTACGAACTTCTTACATTAGTATGGTATATTTGTTACAATTAATGAATAAATATTGATAAAGTCCATACTTTATTTAGATTTCTTTAGTTTTTCCCAAATTCTAGGATGAGATCTAGAATACCAAATTGCATTAAGTTGTCATGAATCCTTAGGATCCTCTTGGTTGAGAGACTTTTTTTTTTCATTAAATATGCATTTTCCTAATAACTAGTGATGAACATCTTTTAATGTGCCATTTGACATATGTATATCTTCTTTGGAGAAGTGTCTGTTCAAATTTTTTGCTCATTTTTTATTGCTTTTTTATTATTGAGTTTTGAGAGTTTTTTTTTTTTTTTTATGTTCCAGGTACAAATCTTTTATCAGATATATTCTTTGCAAAGCTTTTCTCCCCTCTGTGGTTTGTGGCTTGTCTTTTCATTTCCTGAGCAGTATCTTTTGAAGGACAAATGTTTGCAGTTTTGGTGAGGTCTAATTTATCGGTGTTTTCTTTATATGGTTCATGCTTTTTGTGACTTTTCAAGAAATCCATGCCTAACCCCATAGAAACAATTTTCTCCTTTGTTTCATCTAAAATCTTTATAATTTTAGTTTTTGTATTTAGGTCTTTGCAAGTTTATTAACGACAATCTACATAACAGTTTGAATTTTACATTTGCTTTTGTACAGTTGGATATTTTTTCAGATCAATTTTATACCCACACAATTGAAAGGTATATATTTTAAATCTCAGTGATTCAGTATTTTTTTCTTTTATGTTCCTCAGTTCATGGATTGCCTCTCACACTAAAAGTATTTCCATGCCAGCATTACAATTCAATTTCTTTTTGAAATATATAAATATTGTGTGTCAATCACAGTTCCATGGTTGCAAGCAATAGAAACCAACTCTTCTTCTTAAAGCTAAGCAGGTAATTTATTGGAAGACTGTGAAGGAGCTGAAGAACCAGGCTTTAAGTAGAAGGAAATAATTAGCTCCAAGGGTCTTGTAAGTATGAACTGCTCTGTTGTCTTGCCCAGTCACTTCAATTGCAATAAATGATCTGAAACCATCTTGCTGTCTGGAGTAGGGTGGGGATGGAGAAATATTCTATTTGTTTCTTGTCTCAGAATTAAAAATAGAGAGTAGGAAGGCGCTGGGAAATGACAGCTATCAACTACCTGGCTTAGCTTGGTCATGTGCCCACACATTGCCTCGGAGGGATGCCCTAATCGACAGCCTCAGCAGACTTTATTCATTCGGGAGAAAGGCACTTTCCCAAAGGAATTTTGGATGCTAATACATAGCAATACATAAATACACACCAATACATAAATACATAAAGGAAGGATGGATATTGGGCAGCCTCAAACAGATGTTCTCACTATATAACATATTGCTTTGAAACTCTCTGGCACGTGCGTGTGCACGTGTGTGTGTGTGTTGTATTTCATCTCGTACACAGAAACCGAAACGATTTGTATATAGGTACGTCTTTCTAAATGAAGGCATCAGTCTGGCCCAAGTGTATCACTGAAAAACCAAGTGGTAGTTCAGATGTAAGAGAGAAAATATATTCTAGAAAGAGAAAGAACCAGGAGCCAGGACAACTATATTCCAGTTCCTTCTCTGAATAGGATAGCAACTAGCTATGGGATCTTGTCAAATCTTTTAAATTATTGGAGTCTCAGTTTCCCTAACTATGGAATAAAATTATTAAACTATATTAGATCTAAGTGTTTTCCTGCTCTAAATTCTGTAATCCTAGGGATATCAGATGTGCAAATATTATCTGTTCTTGTGTTAAGAACAGTATATAACAAGAAAACTGAATACACAGAGACATACATACACAGGCACACAAGGTTGCTGAACCAAATACAGGAAACCCAGTTAAATGTGAATTTGGGGTAAAACAAATAATTTTAGACATAGCAAAAACGATCCAACATAATAAAAATAACTGAGTATTTTATATTTTTACTTGGTAAATCTGGTTGCCGTAAGACAGAGAGACTTACACATAGGAAAGGAATCGGTTTGTAAGAAGAAATAGAGGCAGGTTCTTGGATTAGCATGGTTTATGTAATTCCTTCTTAATTGAACCTTTAGCAGCTTCAATATAATTTTTCACCTGAACTCAAAGTGTTTTCTGGATGGGATAAAAGTCCTTTCCCTTTATTGTAAGACTATCTTGATTTGGTCTCTTAAGACATAGTGATTTTTAGTTCAAGCAGATATTCTCATTGACCTTCATGAATGAGTTTGCTAATTGTGCTTTCACATACAAGCACATGTTAGGTCTTTACCTGGTACAAAGGTCTGTTCTTTCTTTCTTTCTTTCTTTCTTTCTTTCTTTCTTTCTTTCTTTCTTTCTTTTCTTTCTTTCTCTCTCTCTCTCTTTCCTCCCTCCCTCCCTCCTTTCTTTCTTTTTCTCTTTCTTTCCTTCCTTCCTTCCTTTCTTTATTTGAGAGAGAGAGAGTGAGTGAGAGAGAAAGCACAAGCAGGGGGAGCAGCAGAAGCAGAGGGAGAAGCAGGCTCCCTGGGATCATGACCTGAGCCGAAGGCAGATGCTTCACCAACTGAGTCACCCAGGCGCCCCTATAGGTGTATTTTTCTAAGCAGCTTAGTGGGTTGCGGGCTGAATGAGTATTTTGCCTTGGTGAGAGATAAGGTTGACTCAATAAAACCCATTGACTTTCTTAATCTCCTTTGTTTTGTGCTCTTGTACCTATTAATCACAAAGAAGCTGCTTATCCTTCATCATCTTGGCTTTGATGGATATGTTACGTAATAAGTCCAGACCTTCAGCCCTGGGAAATCACTTGGGGCCTCCTGCTTATAATGGTTCAATAGCTATACAACAGCGATACTGTTGATATATGAGCTCTTTTTCTTTCATGCTTTTCTTACTACATGTACCCAAATGACAGAATATCTTTATTCTGTCTTTGTAATTGGCCATTGCTTATTTTCACTTTGACATGTAATGCATGGGGAGCTGAATCTGAACATGGGCTTTCCATTTGTAAGTGAGATTCTAGGTGTTTGAGGGCTGGTGTGTTTTTATAGACAAAATTAAACTCATCGACAAGAGTAAGTTCTCTTTTGTTATGGCTTTGATATGGTAAGTACAGAGGGTAATCTCTTTTAACAGTCTCTGGCTCTGCTGTCAGAAAAGTCAAAACTAGAGCAGTACGATGAGGAAATGAATCGATTTGCTCCTGAGATAAAAGAAGTGAATACAAAGGAAAACCCGCTCTATGGTATTGGAACTCAACTGAAAAAGGAAATGAATTTGGGGAGAGGGATGCAGAGATTGTATGAATCTTCTAAATAGAATTTCCTAGTGGTTTGGTGAACAGATTGAAAACTCCACAATTCATTCCCTACATTTGTTTCTGCAAATCACGGCCAGGAGAAAATGAGGTGTTGCATTCATACATTTCCTAAACACATTAAGTAAAATAGACTTCTTGCTGATCTCACCTTGGTGATCACTGAAGCACTTTTATGACATCTTCTCGAGGGTTCTAATGATTTTTTTCTGTTCTTGCATTTAATACAGTCTATTTAAATCTGTTTTCAAACTCTAACATTGAACTTTAATAAGCATTCTGTTTCTGCTCTTACCAATTTAGCTTATCTTTTATCTTTATCTTTATTTATTTATCTTTATCTTATCAGTTGATCTGGACATTCCATGTAGGATTGAAAAGAAGGGACCCAAGAACCTTAATTCTCACCCATCATAAGGTGTGTTGTTTCATGTCCTACAAGATGATCTCACGCTCTGGATTTCCCTCCTAAGATTGTTGTGATCTAATAGAATTGTTTCTTTCTTTCTTTCTTTTTTTTTTTTTTAAAGATTTAATTTATTCATTTGACAGAGAGTTAGAGAGAGAGCACAAGCACGGGGAGTGGCAAGCAGAGAGAGAGGGAGAAGCAGGCTCCCCACTGAGCAGGGAGCCCAATGCGGTACTTGATCCCAGGACTCTGGGATCATAACCTGAGCCAAAGGCAGCCGCTTAACTGACTGAGCCACCTAGGTGCCCTGAATTATTTCTTGATTTCCCCTAATTCACGCTGCTGTTCCCATATCAAAGCTGATCTCCTACCATGAGCCCCATTCAATCAAAGCCTCAGTAAATAGGTGGTTAAAAGTTTGTTCTCGGGTGCCTGGGTGGCTCAGTTGGTTAAGCGACTGCCTTCGGCTCAGGTCATGATCCTGGAGTCCCTGGATCGAGTCCCGCGTCGGGCTCCCTGCTCGGTGGGGAGTCTGCTTCTCCCTCTGACCCTCCCCCCTCTCATGTGCTCTCTCTCTCTCATTCTCTCTGTCTCAAATAAATAAAAAAAATCTTTAAAAAAAAAAAAGTTTGTTCTCAACTTGATCTGTTTCTTTCTGTCTCCACAGACCTCTCCCTTCTTCCTCCTGCCTTCATCTCTTGCTCGGGCTACTGCAGTAGGCTTCTAGCAGTCTCTCCCTTGCCACCATCCTCCTTCACATCCGCTCTCCAAATGGCACCTGATGATCATCTTAAGTTACCCTGTGAACAGCTCCTGTCTGTCTCTCCAACTGCAAATGTATGATTTTCCTTTCTTTTCAAGATTTTGTTTATTTATTTGTCAAAGAGAGAGAGAGAGAGTGAGAGAGAGAGCACAAGCAGGGGGAGCTGCAGGCAGAGAGAGAAGCAGGCTCCCCGCTGAATAGAGAGCCCGACATGGGGCTCGATCCCAGGACCCTGGGATCATGACCTGAGCCGAAGGCAGACGCTTAACCAACTCAGCCACCCAGGCATCCCACAAATGTATGATTTTCAAACATTTATTTAACTCATGAATGAGGAAGCCAGTGAGCTCATAAAGTTGGTGCAGAGAAGGATAGGAGACACAAATGTGTTGAAGATCAGTGGAAAATTAAAAGCAAAGAAAACAGGAATAAGAATGTTAAGTTAGGTACAACGTGGGTAAAATGCTACAGAGAATTAAACCCCTAGCCTTTGGGATTATTTGCTCTCCTAGGCAAAGACCAGTTTGTCAGTTTTCTGCAAATTTATATCTCTGTTAACAGAGATGTAAAATGGCTGGGCTTTAATCAGTGGTAAATAGAAGATGAGTTACGATTCCTGAGAATCAGATGATTTTTAGTCAACTTATTAGATTAGGTACTCATATGACTAGAAGCTCACATGGTCATCTTTTGGCTTTACCTTCTTTTTAAAAAAGATTTTATTTATTTATTTGGGAGAGAGAACAAGTGGGGGGGCAGAAGGAGAGGGAGAAGCAGACTCCCTACTGAGGTTGGAACCCTATATGGGGTTGGATCCCAGGACCCTGAGATCATGACCTGAGCTGAAGGCAGGTGCTTAAACAGCTGAGTCACCCAGGCACCCCTGGCCTTACCTTCTTAATTATCCAAACTCATCTCTTAGTGTGCTTCCCTTTGGTCACCAGGGTTCTCACTACACTGACCTCCTTTCCAAGTGTTTAGCTTTTGTGTCTTCTCTTCCCTGTGCCTGAAATGTTTGGCAGACTCATTCTTCAGATCAAACCTCTCAGGTGGTCCTGTTTTCAATGTTCTAGCTAAATCCCTCTCCCTCACCTATGTCTGATTCACTCTGGAGGTTATCATCCCATTCCTTTATTCCTCAGCAGTGGTGAAAACCTGTATATATATTTGTCTGTATGTAGATATGGATGCATTCGTCTCTTCACTAAAATACAAGCTACACCAGTCCAGAGACATCATCTGTCTTGTTCATTCCTGTATTTCTCTTGCCAGGAACAATGGCTACTCCTGATAGGTGCTTGATAGTTATGTGTTAAACGAGTGAATGTCTAATAACTTTTCAGAATGTACTTTCTAAGAATTTCGGATTTTGTTCTCATTTCATCTGAACCAGTGCGATCATGTGTTCTTCACAAGAAGATTTATCAGCATGGGATACATTGGCAAATAGAAAGTTTCATACCTGATACACACACCTTGAAAGTCAGAGCTCCTTTTTAGGTAATCATGCTCCAAACCAGAAATCCTTCCCGAAAATACATTTCCAAAGGTCCGATCTGACAATCGAAAACACCCTGTCCTTGATTCTATGTAAGATCTGGTATGGAAATGTCAGTTATCCCAGTGGCTTGTGGCCCTTGTTAGAGATCCGGGTTTCTGTCCTCCACCTCCCTCAAGAGATCCCTATGCCATAGTTTGTCTGGGGCCCTGGAATCTTCATTTTAAATAGCATCTGGAGACTCTGACATTGTTGATCTGTGGACAACAGGTTGAAAAACACTGGCCTAGGAAATCCAAGGATCCAGTTCTCTGCCTGGGTATTTGCATGGTACTTCAAGGTTGGCCAAACACAACCCTGGGAAAGCCTGCTTTGGGAGTATGGCTCCCAAACCCAAGGTCTTTAAGTAGTCCTGTGTTCTGAGCAGGATCAATGAAGGGTGCAGAGTTACTTAGACAAAGACAAAGGTTTGCATAGTCTGTATGACTTAGCTGAAAACTGCACTAGCACTAAGCTGGAAACTATAAAAATGAAAGAGTTTTAAAATTTGTGACTGTTTTTAAGGGACTTTGTCCATGTTCTGCAGATTTTCCCCCCATTGATTTTAGCATCCAATTTGAAGATTTCAAGGCCCTTCTGTAATAAATTTTGGTAAAATATGATAAACTCTTTGAACAGCCTCTTGAAAAGTTTCTTCTTTTTCCTGTTCCCATCTTGTTTCACCCAAGTTCAGATGGGCAGAGAGCCCAGAATAATGCACCAGCTTTAACGAGAATCCGGATGGTCCCTGTGACTTTCTTGCTGGAGGAGCACACAAGAAAAGGACACCCCATATTCCCATCCCTGTTCCCACACAGACTGTGTGGTGTCTCAGCTGGCATAATAGGCAAAAATAAAGTAATGCATAATCTTGCTCGAAGGAGACTTTATTTTCAATCAGTCATGTCTAATATAAAATAAGAGGAGGCAAAAGCAAAAGGATTCATTTTACCTCTTATCAATACTGGGTCTAGACCAACCTGGAGTTGGAAAAGGGGATATGGGATGCTCAGAGGGGAGTGAAGAGTCACAAAGGACAACTCATGAGCATCTCCACCTTTGAGTGTAGTTCCTATTCAGCCAGTGAAAGATGCAGCTTGCCCTTTCTGATCCTCTAAATACTTCTATAAGCTGTTATTGGAGCAACCATTTTGGCCATTCGACTAGTTTATCAGGCAAACAACCACTCTGGCTAATTTTGATTCACTGAATTGACTCAATATTTCACCAAATTTGGATACATCTGGTGGCTGTCTTGGGCCGTGAGGACACACTTTGAAAAAGGAAAAAATTGCATGGCATGGATAAAACAGGACTAGTCTGGGACTTGGGACACATGGGTTGTTATCCTAGTTTTGGTACTGACCAGCTCTGTGATTTCAACTGTCAGCTCATCCCCCTGGGCCTGAATTTTCTCATCTGTTCAATGACCCCTGGAACAGTGCTGTAAAGTTCAAAAATAATTCTTATATGTATTATTTTATTTGATATACATAAAAATTCCAAAAGGAACGAGGACATATATAGTTCTTATTCCTCATATTATAGATAAGAAGACAGGTCCTGATTCTGGTCATGACTAATTCCTATCAAACTAACTCTTTAAATAAAAATTATACACTCTAAGCAAATGTTAAAAAAAACCACCCCAAAGCACGAGACCATATCCTCAAATAGGCCAGTTCTGGAAGGGGATCAACACTTGGGAGATAGAATAGGATCCTCAGAGGATAGATGTAATGTAGATATGTGTATATATTCGGGTTAGTGTATATACATAGAGTTTCTTACTCTGTTATCTGACAGAGTCTAGAAGTAGCACTGTCTCTGTGGCAATGAGCAAATCCAACACCCAGATTTTGGTTCTAAATACCATCCTCTTACAAAGAGAAACAGGGCTCCTTGGAGAAATGGAGCATCTTGTAGTGCCAGAAAGGAAGTCCTCAAAAAAAAAAAAATTAATTGATGGGGATATATCAAAGGGACACAGGAGCCAACTGAAGGAGCTCCCGGTGGCCAAAGTGGGAATAATTTGGGAAATGAAATAAATGGTTTAACATTGGATTCTAATACAAAATATTAAATAAGTATCCATGAGTCCATACAGATATAAGTTAATAACTGAATAGATACATAAGGAGAATACACACATATTCTACATAGAACTAAAAATAATTTATATAGATGATCTCTCCTGAGGGATGGAGCAAAACTTCCCACCTCTTATGGGTAGGCTGCTCATAGTGACTTCCTTTGAAATAGCATAGTCTGGAAAGAGCCAAAAGGAGTAACTTTTGACCACCTGCCAGCCACCACCTCAGCCAAGCGATCAGGGTTAGCATCATTTGTGATCAGTCCTGTTGACAGCATGTACCCTTGGTATAATATGGTGGGAGTGGTACTTGACCTCTGTGGTCTTCCTTCCCAAGAGCCTACAATTCCATTTGCATCATGAGAAAAACATCAGACAAACCCAAATTGGGGGACGTTCTGCATAGTAGCTGAGCAGTACTACTCAAGATTGTCAAAGTGATTCCAAACATGGGAAGTATGAGAAACTGTCACAATCTAGAGGAGCCGAAGGAAACACGTCAACTAAATGTAGTGTTGTACTCTGGTTAGGATCCTGCAACAGAAACACGCATTAGATAAAAACTAAGGAAATCTGAATAAAGTAAGGACTTTGGTTAACGATAGTATCAATATTGGCTCATTAGTCATGATAAACGTACCATACAGGTGTTGGCATTAGGAGAAACTGAGTATGCGGTATCCAGGAACTTCTGTCAATATTTGTAACTCTTCTGTAAATCTAAAATGATTCTCCAGGGGCACCTGACTGGCTCAGCCGGTAGAGCATGCGGCTCTTGATCTCAGGGTCATGAGTTTGAACCCCACGTTGGGTGTAGAGATTACTTAAAAATAAATAAAAAAATAAACTTCAAAACAAGATTCTCAAAATGTTTAAAAATGCATGTGTATAGGAGAAGGGGAACATTTCTTAAATTCTATGAAATACTGTGTTCAGGTTTCTGTTTGGCTCTGTAGGTTTGCCAAAGATGAGTAGTTGGTTCTGAGCTTATTAAATGATCTTAAGTCAGCAAGCACTTTAATAAGCTAGAGCTTCCCAGGAGACCGTTTTTATGTTTTCTTCCAATCTGTCAATAATCCCAAGAGCGGGATTAATTTGCTTTGTGCTCAGGTAGACAGAATTCAACACATGATCAACGTGGTGCTTCCCTGAGGAGCCGTTTTCCCCAAGAAGTAAAAGAACTATTTTGGTGCTTTTGAAAAACCCAGAGAATTGAAATAAAAGGCAGAAATAAAAATTTTTAATTATGCTGATGAAAAATAAAGTGTTGGAAGCCATTCAACACATCAAAATGTTTGTAGCAAAACTGAGGAAAGCAAATATAAAAACAGAAAGATAGTAAAAAAAAAATGTCAAGGTGACGTAAATAGCATAGTGCAGCCTTGAGAAATATAGCTCGGGATGGAGGCTGGGCATAGTTGAGACAATGAATGGTCAGCAAGCAGTTTCTTTCATTCAGAACTAATGTGTTCAGTCACAGGGTAATCCAATTTTAAGTCTCAAACACCTTAACTTTTAGTAGCTGTTGGCAGGGTGTGAAGGGGAATGGTATACAAAATGAGCTGTTTTACTTTGTGTTCATGCTTTTGGTTAGGAACACCACTGTGAAACCAGAAAGATATTATAGAAATTATCAACCATCCCCTATATAGTTGCTGTCAAAAAAGGTGTTGTGTGCACACAGGAACACACACAAACACACACATTCACACACACAGAATACTGCGAACACACAGACCACACACACAAGTCCTCAGCATGCTGGGGGCTCAAGAGGGGATGGACAGCGCCGCCTAATCCAGAGACTCAGCTAAGTCGAGACAGGTTAAGAAAGCTCGTGGTCCAAGTTTATCAGGTAAGTTTCTCAGATTTTTCAGCCAAGTGTGTGTTGAGACTTTGAGAGAAGGGGGCTCAGGACAGGTAAGTTCAGCAGAAGAGGACGTGGTTGTGAGCAAGGTCAAGGACTGTGGGGCGTTGCTCAGGAGGAAAATGCAGGGTAGGAAGTTAGCATAAAGACCTCTGAAAAATCAGGTTGCCAGGACAGGTCTTTATAACAGAATCTCGCCAGGGAGGAATAAGATGCTATTTCCCAATTTTGTCCTAAGCCACCCTCAACAGGGAAACTCCAGCGTAGCCTTGTAGTGAGAATCACTGGTTTGGAGACTTCCGAGCAGGATATTTCACTGCTCCTTGTCACATACACAGTAGAGAGTAATGTCACTGGTCTCAGCTCTATCTCTAGTTTAACTTGTAACCTTGGGGGAAAGCCTCTTAGTGCTCTGACCTCACTTTTCCTTTTTAAGGAGAAAGCTATTAGATGAGAAGCTCTCTTTGTCTCTTCTGAGCCTCTTTTTCCAAGAGGCTGAGGCAGGTGATAGAAGCAGCTGATTTTCTCAGATAGCCTTCCCAGAAAACTGGCACACGAAGAAAATAGCTTTACGACCCAAGCGTCCATTGACAGATGAATGGATAAAGAAGATACGGTATATATACACAAGGAAACATGACTCAGCCATACAAAAGAATGAAATCTTGCCATTTGCAGCCACATGGCTGGACCAGGAGGATATGATGCTAAGTGACCCAAGTCAGACACAGAAAGACAAATACTGTATGATTTCACTCATGTGGGGGATTCTGAGAAACAAAACAAATGAACAAACAAAACAGAAACAGAGTGATAAATACAGAGAACAATCTGGTGATTGCCAGAAGGGAGGGGGGTGGGAGGAGGGATGATGTAGGGGATACCTATATGTAATAAAGAGGTACAAACTTCTAGTTATAAACACGTCCCAGGGATGAAAAGTACAGTCTAGGGAATATAGTCAATAATATTTTAATAACTTTGTAAGGTTACAGATGGTGACTGTACTTACTGAAGGCAGCATTTTGTAATGGACAGAACTGTCGAATAACTATGTCATGCACCTGAGACGTAACATCGCATGTCAACCATACTTCAATTAAAAAAAGACCAAAAAAAAAAAAGTAGCTTTAGATGATGTACACAGAATTCAGATTCTACAACCAACTCGAATTTTAGCATTTTGTTGTTCCTAAGCCCATTTTCCTTTTTTTTCAAGTTTTTGAGTATAAAAGTTCTTTTCTATCCAACCAAACTGCTTGTCTGTCCCTCCATTTTTGCCCGTGCCTTCCTCTTCCCTTTGTAGGTTGCTCCTTGTGCTTGGAAACACAGTTGAAGCAAATTCAGGTATTTGTAGGCACGAGTCCAGAGTCCAGGGCTTGAGGACCTCCCAGCAATGGAGACATTTCAGGGTCTAGTGGCCATGGACTCATTCTACTTCCCGTGCATCACTCACGTTACCCTCAGAAGATGGTGGGAAGACCCCTTGTTGTTCTCTTTTGTTCAACCTCTTGGAAATATTTAAGATCATACATGCTAACTTTCTAGGAATGATTGTATGGCTAAATGGTGCTTTTGGACTCTGTGGCATTTTGAATTTAGTAAGAATGGTCAAAAAAGTCAGTTCTGCATGGGACATGTTCCCATTCACCTGCGCTGGCGTGGGTCCCTGACTGTAGTGGCAGGAATGTCCTCCCTCGCCGTGTTGGGCTTTCCAAGAACACTGAGCAGGCTGGCAAGCTGTTGATCTCTCTCTGCCTCTTGTCCATCAGCCTTGTCACTGGAGCATGGAGAGGCATTGACAAAAAGACTGTTTTCCCCAGAAAGCAGTCATTTGAAAGGGAAGGGAGAAGATTTTAACACATCAGCCATTTCTGGGATTTCTGGGTGACAGTTTGTTGAGTAGGATGCAGGCGATATACTATATGAAGCTCCTACCACTGATTTTTCAACTGACAAATTAACTAGGGGATTTGCTCCATCATTAACTGCTTGACTGGCTGTCTGAGAGTGCAAACTGCTTTGGACTGATTCTTGGTGACAATCTTGTTAAGCTGTGACACATTATGTTTCTAATGTCTTCATTCTAGTATAAAATGCTCATATAAAGTCCATACAAAGGAAATGTCTTTATAGGAGAGAATAGTAATATTTCAGCATTCAACTTAAAAACCCCCTTCACATATTACCCACGGAATGATTCTGGGAATACGAGACAAAAGGAAATATACTCACCAGGTATAATACACCACACATTTCCCATAAGGGCAAACACAAAACATGGAACGATCAATTCCTTAAGAGGCCAGAATCCGGTGATTCATTGATACCCCACATCTGACCATGGTGATGATAAAAAGCAACTGCCTGCACCCGAGGGGTGCCCTTTCCTTCATACTCCATTGGTCATGGAAGAGGGATGATTTTGAGAAGTAGAATAATTTAAGCACACTTTTCTTCTAGTTCTGGTTCCTAATAGGCTATTTAAATTAGAAAACCCTCAATTGCTCACAAAGAATAGTTGAGATCCCTCCCTCACTTTGGAGGGTGTTATCAAGAAATGGGTGTGTCAAATGAAGCTGAATTCGTTCATCATCTCTGAGTTGTTTCCTTACTTCTACTAGCACACACCTTGACTCTCCATTATTATTTTTTTAAGATTGATTTATTTATTTTAGGGTGGGGGAGGGGCAGAGAGAAGCTTTTTTTTTTTTTTAAAGGTTTTATTTATTTATTTGACAGAGAGAGACACAGCGAGAGAGAGGGAACACAAGCAGGGGGCGTGGGAGAGGGAGAAGCAGGTTTCCTGCTGAGCAGAGAGCCCGATGTGGGGCTCGATCCCAAGACCCTGGGATCATGACCTGAGTCGAAGGCAGATGCTTAACCACTGAGCCACCCAGGCGCCCCGGGCAGAGAGAATCTTAAGCAGACTCCCCACTGAGTGCAGAGCCCGGACCCGGGGCTCCATCTCATGATGCTGACATCATGACCTGAACCGAAACCAAAAGCTGGATGCTCAACCAACTGAGCCACCCAGGAGCCCCAAACTCTCCATTACTTTTTTTCTCCTTTTTTCTTTCATCCTCTGTGTCCATAAGTTTCAGCATTTCTTTATTTCTTACTCCTGCTCTTTCCCTTCCTTTGCTGCGTTTCCTCTAGAGGTATAAGGATAGAAGCTCTTTTGGGGCTGGAGAAGTTCATTCATCTTGTGCACTCAACCACCTTACCAGCAACAGATTGTTATTTGATTCCTATGTGTCACTGTTGTAATGTTAGACACTTGATACATATTATCGAGTTTTCTTTTTTCAGTAATCACAAACTGTCGGTTTAATCAGCCAAATGGAAAGATGAAAATCTACATTGCACAAAGAAAAATGTGTTAACTAGACTTATCATGGTGATCATTTCACAAGATGTACGAATACCGAATCCTTATGTTGTACACCTGCAACCTGCGTCCTATGGAGTGTTATGTGTCAATTACATCTCGATTTAGAAAAGGAAGATTCAGAGAGATTATGTAACATTCTCAAAGTCACACCAACAGGAAGTAGTAGAGTTTAGATTTGAAGGCAGATCTATTTGATCCCAATGACCAATCTTTTAAATTCATAGATTTATATCAGTTTTGGATGAAGTCGAATCACATATTGCTAGGACACATTATTGAGCATTTACTATGCACCTGTCATGGTGTTAGATATTCATGTATAGTATTCTACTGAATTCTCAAAGCAACCTTCTGCAGCAAGAACATGTACCTCACTTAAGTGGCTTTTCTGTGGCCACACAGGGAGGAAGTAGCAGTGCTTTAGAGTGTTGTTCTGGAGTCATGTCCACGTGCTAACTCTTGGGCCAGTTTACCAGGATAAATTTCATGCACAGAGCTAGACAGACCCACATATGTCCCTGAGTGCATCATCAGGAAAAAGGGACATGTGACAACTGCAAGCTTATCCAGTGTATATTTTTGAACAAAAGTGTTCTTTCTGTTTGAGTTTGTTTCACAAAAGGCCCACGCTGTATTTGCATTTTCAGTTTCTTCAGTGACTCTGGCTAGATTGGGCTTGCTCTGGGGTGAAGTTATTGGAATACCAAATGTGGGTTTTCCTAATTCAGTCATTTGTTAATTGGTCTTTTCTACCTCAGAATCGAGCCTGGTGTTTCCTGGTACATTTAAATAACATTTGCTGGGGCGCCCAGGTGGCTCAGTGGTTAAGCATCCCACTCTTGATTTTGGCTCAGGTCATGATCTCAGTTTTGTGAGATCGAGTCCCGTGTTGGGTTCTACGTTGGGCTCTGCACTGGGCTTGGAGCCTGCTTGGGATTCTCTCTTCCTCTGCCCCTCCCCACGCCTTTTCTCTTTTTCTCTCTCTCTCTCTCAAGTAAATAAATAAATAAAAAAAAAACTTGCTGACCTGGTACTTTCAGTAGATCCTGCAATCCTATGATTGTAAGAAAGTATTTATACATTTTTAAGCGATGAATTTTGGGCCCCAGGGTGTAACTGTATGAGCATCGTGGCAATAACAAGTGCTTTTCGGGAGCTGAATCTCATTGCTTGCTTTTATGTAAAAAGCATCAGACAGAGGCACAGAAAACAATGACATTACATTCTAAAGCTTTGAGAAATCAAGCATGTATTGAACATGTTAACTGTGGATTTCTTTGAAAAACAATTTATTTTACAAATAGAATTAAAATCTCAGCCATCACATGGGAATCTTCATGCAGAAAACACTGCATTATTCTAGGTTTTGCCCCAAAAGTCATTTTTTTTAAAACCTGGCAACTGCGTAGTTTAAAATCTTGCAGGTCCAGTTGGGTTGGTCTTAAATTATGGATGGACTTAACTGAGCATGGTTCATTGTATTGCACTTGCTTTTAATGGAGAGCTGAACAGTGGGAAGCCTATCAGAATGCTTAATCAGATAGCCATCCCCCACACTGAAAGTTGCTGGAGTCTTAACACGCAGTAAGACCTCACACAGAACTGTGCAGGGCTCAGCTGCACAGGGCTGACACCCACACAGCTCATTCCAGCTCTCTTCATTGCTACACAGTCCATGTATGGGCAAGCCATTCTCATGGCTCTTGGGAGATCAGCTCACAACCACTGAATCTCAGGGCTGGGGATTCTTCTGAAATCCATCTAGGTTTCCAAATGGATTTGAACCCTGGCTCTTCCAGTTAACCAGTTCTCGGACC
This sequence comes from Leptonychotes weddellii, assembly GCF_054177405.1. Taxonomy (NCBI): domain Eukaryota; kingdom Metazoa; phylum Chordata; class Mammalia; order Carnivora; family Phocidae; genus Leptonychotes; species Leptonychotes weddellii. Next base: position 130,888,809 of record NC_138375.1, on the reverse strand, counting down.
ATAGGCAGGTAAAAATAGTCTCTCTAACTTTGTTTCTTCCTCAGTTAAAGTGGATAGCGATACTTATAGGATTATCCTAAAGAGTTAGCACAGGGCTGGACGAGTAGCAAATGAGCAGTGATTGGTAGCTGTTACTACTGTCCATGGACAGAGTTTCTATTTCCTGTAACTGGTTGCAATATCCTGCCATTTCTAATATCATTTGAGACCGAGATTCTGCTCATTTCCAGGTAGCTCATTTCCATTTTTAAACTAATGTTTAAATTTGTTGTCTCTTGCCATGTTAAAGGTTTAAGACAAATTATCATCACCCTGTGAGGGAATCTCAAACATGCATTCCTTATAGTAAGTAAAATGTTAAGTCATGCCCTGTGAAAATTATTCAGGCAGTTTTTAAATGCCTGCAAACAATTCCTTGAGAGTTAGAGCCTCAGAGTTCTAAGGATCTGGAATGGCACACTCGGCCCGTGACACGCGGAGCTGAGGTATGTTCGAAATAAACATAGTGGACAAAACTCTGACTTTGCACCAGTCTGTGTGCTCAATAATGTGGATAGAAAAAGAAGCTAGGCACGGTTCTCGACTGCTGTTGGACCATCTGGGGAATGTGTTATTCAGCTCGTCACAAATTTATCATTTTAATGAATACTGACTCCCCCCTTCTCCCCACCTTTGTTTGGTGGCCCCTCTATTTCCACTCAGATACCGATCAGTGTCCTATTCAAAAGGTACGTTGGAAACTGTGGACTTTTCCTTTCAGTCCACTATCTCACCCCCCCTCTCCCATCGCTTCCTGCACCCCAGAGAGTTTGAAGGCAAGGCCAGAACACTTCCTCCAAGCTGTCTGGCAAATGCCATGGATCTAAAACACTTGGAATTTTCAGTGGTGAATTTCTAACTCCACCCATAGGCAACCAGGCAGATAGCCATTTGACACTGATCCCAGGGAAAATGTGTTCCTCTCTACAGGCCCCATAGATCTGCTACGCCAAAGACTGCCTGTCCCTAGATTCTAATGAAGGTCAAGGTAAAGCTGAATAAAATGGACAAAGTACTTAGGACCTCTTTGTGTTGAAAGCCAATTATTAGTAATCTTTCTCTGAAACTGTTGTGAAAGATAGTTCGCTTACTAAAAATGCTTTGAAATTTGGTTATTCTGGTTATTTCTAGCCATAAGCTATTTATCTCTTTATAGTAAAGACTAAAGAAGAGAAAGACTTGTCATTCTTGTGCTGGAATTGGAATTTGAACGATTAGGAGGTCTGTGCTTGGAACCCAAAATAGGGCTTTAAGAAGTTATTATTCCTTTGTGTGTGAACTTGTGATTTTCTATTCTGTTGTTAGAGTGGTATTGTTGAGTGAAGGGTGGTTAGAGTACTGGACCCAGAGTTCTCTGCCTGGACAATCAGAAGCTTCCCAGCTGACAGACTTCTGCTCTTTCTAGATCCCCATAGAGATCATGTATTCTCAAAACAAAACCAAAAACCCAAAAGCCCCACGTAACACTTGCACTATCTTATAAAGCCTTAAAGATGGCAGATGGGAAAGGAGAAAAGCAAGGTTTAGAAATACTCCAATTCAGTGGCCTTCAAACTTTTATGCTCACAACCCTTCTGACAGAATTTTGAAAAACATTCACATGTTTTAAAATTGGCATACAATTTTTTTTTGTCATAAGTTTACATAAATGCTGAGTGTGATTTCTGATATGTTGCAAATATTGACATTTAAAAATAAGGCATCATTCTTTTTATGTCTACAGTAGAATATAAACACAACAGACATTTGATAGCCCCCCAAATCCTTTAACATATACATGAAAAAACTCTCTAACAATTAGTCATTTTGCATTATCTGTGTTTCTCCTCGAACTTGCATTTCCATTTCAACTTCCACACAGAATTTTATCCAAATATAGTATAACTTTATTTCTGAAAGTCTTTCATTGATGTTGGCCATCCCCTTATACATTTCTGTAACTATGTATGTGTGTTTAATTTTTCAAAACATTTGTCATTACCATAGGTTATAAGAATTAAAAAGTTTTTTTTGAGTGAGTTATTATAATTATTAACACATGATCAAAACAATACTGATAATGCATACTGATAATTATTAAGCATGAAAGGTAATATTTTATTGAAAATATATGGAATGATGTGAATGGAGTATCCACTGATTGAAGGAGTTGGTGGTTGAGCCCTTGGTTTGGTGCCCTGAAGGTGTTCCTCGGAGAAGACACAACTAAGATTCCAGGCTGGTTGTGGGTATACTTTTTCTTACAGACTAGGTAAAGAGCTGTAGTAAAAGATGGTGGGGGAGGGGAAGGAAGAGAAATTTTCCAGCAGATGAGTTTTAAGAAAGAAAACACATGAAGTTGAAGATTCTGATAGTTATTTTCCTAAAACTCTCCATGCCCAACTCTCCACTTGGAGGGTTTTGGAGAACTCTGAGGGGTACTCTCATATGCCAGTTTGAAGACTGCTGATCTAGTCTATAGACCCCTGCTCATTCTACAAATCACACTGAGGCTCAGAGGAATGAAATAGCTTGTTCTAGTTTCAAATAGCAAATGAGTGCCTGATGATCACCTTAGGCATAAATACCCACACACTCACTAGAACACATTTTCCCACATCTCTATTTCCCGAGTATGAGGATGGACTATAGCCCTTTCTGATATCCCTTGGAAACTTGTTTCCTGTTGCTCCTGGAAAGCTATGTTTTTAAAGTTGCTTATCTTTGTAGTCTCTTGGACTGGTGTTCCATAAACTACTCTGGTTTCCATTTGCTTGCACTTTTTTTGTTCACTTATGCATGTATTTGTTTGATGAATATTTTGAAATGGGCTCTTTGGGCTTTATCTGATAAAAGATAAGGTGGTTAAAGTGACTGAAAATTAACTTGGTTATGCTCAGAAGTCTTTTTTTTTTTTTTTTAAGATGTATTTATTTAAGGGGCCCTTGATTGGCTTAGTGGGTTGAGTGGCTCACTCTTGATTTCAGCTCAGGTCATGGTGTTTGGGTCATAAGATTGAGCCCCATGTGGGGCTCCACAGTGAACATGGAGCCTGCTTGGGATCTTTCTCTCTCTCTGCCCCTCTTTGCCTTGCTCACGAGCACCCCCACCCTGCCCCCCCCAAGATGCATTTACTTAAGTAATCTCTACACTCAACATGGGGCTCGAACTCACAACCTTAAGATCAAGAATTGCATGCTCTATCAACTGAGCCAGCCAGGTGCCAGTCTAAATAGGAGGGGGTTTTGATTTAAACAAGGGTTGGAGGCATTTGCCCTAGAAGAATATTAAGTTCTGGGTGTCTGAATGAGTGACCAAGTTCTGTGCAGTGGTTGATAATGGCTTTATTTAAAGTTGTTATTTATCACAGAAAAGAGTTTTGTCCCGACTCCTAATGGCTATCTGAATTTGTTCTAAAGACTTTTTTTTCCCTTGAACTATCGTTCTTTGGACACATTAACTTGTATTCATTCAAAACTGCTGCGGTGTGGTGTCACTTCTGATATTTAGCTACTAACCAGAGCGAGAAGAATACTTTTCTTGCAAGCATGGATCTTTTTTCTCTATGAACATCATAGTCCTCTGCTATCTTCAAAATTCCCCAGAGCGAGGTTGGTGAGGAGAATATTGTGTGGCTCAGTCCTCTGTGATGCCTTATACTGGCCACCAGGTGTCACTCTTGCGCTTTTTGCTATTGGGGAAAAAAAGGCATTTTTACTGACAAAGGGCCACTTACTCTTTGTCCCAGTCCTGATTCCTAGATTCTAGTTCTAATTGTGGGTGGTTACATCTTAACCAGCTTTCTTGTTTGACATCACTTTAGCAACTTCGCATTGTTGGTTTGGGTCCCGCTATTTGGGTCAATGGCATGAAGACGACGTAGCAACAGCATGCTGGTAGGATGGATGGGGACCTTCGTGGCCCATTCACCTGGGCGAGCTGGGTTGCCCAGCTCATTTCTCATCTTGAAGAAATCACTCTGACAATCCTCCATGCAGGTGAGCATTCAGAGTCAATCACCTGTAGGTTCCTGCTGATAGAAATGAAATGCTGGTTATTTATAGCAGCAGAACCATATAATTTCAAAGGGGGTAAAAACTGATTGTGGACTCCATTTTCTTACCTGTGTAACACCAGTTACAGAAGAAAAATACAGAGTGCGCTATTGGGAAATGAATGATTTTGATAAGAAAACACACTGTCCCAGAGTCTCAATGACAAGGTCCTGTAGCATGTGGCATTTTAGTTCATTCTTTTAGGTTTTAAGCCTGTAAATGTAGGGGTTGGGGAGGAGTGAATAAAGTCGGATGTTAGTAAAACAGACTTTCATAGTTGTCAATGTTAATAACACCAAGTTGATGCCCATCTGAGATCATAGGTGGGAAGATGCTTTTGATACACATGTATGCCAATGTTTCTAGAATGTACATTTCTAGTTCCATGGTTAATAGATAGAAAGTGATGTTTTGAGCTCCCTGTCAATGGTTAATCACATTACAGTTTTGTATGGCCATTCTCTGACCCGTAATTCATAAAGCAGGGCTGGAAGCTTCCGTATTGGATCCAACCTGATTAAATGTGATCCGGGGCTATGATTGAGAGATTAGACTCTGTGCTTACTGCATGTCTCTGGTTTCCAAAAAGTTTCTCTTTACTGGGGCAAGCTGAGGTGAGTAAATTGAGAGTAAGGACTAGGATAAAATGGGGAGCTATGCCCATTGACACCCTCTCCTTCCAGATCCTATTCAGTAGGCATTAATTTTTAATATTATGTATACATCTCTTGGTTGCTATACTCGAAGAAGGATCAGCATGATCTAGCTAAGGGACCTAGATTCAAGTGTCTCTGGCTCTTTGGAAGCCACATTGTGTCATGAAATGAGCATGGACTTTGGACTGCTACAGTTCTGGGACTTAACCTCTGGTTCTGGTGCCTATTAACTCTATGACCTTAAGCAAGTACCTTAACCACTCCAAGACTTTGTATAGTGTTAAAATGAAGAGTAATAGCAGTAATTTTTCAGGGTAATGATTTCTGGGGTTATAATTAAAATGTGTGTGTATATTATTAATAATATTTTTAATTTTTTTGAGAGAGAGAGTGAGAGAGCTGGGTGTGTAATAAGCACTCAATAAGAAGTATAAACAACTGGATGATAGAAAATACTTTTTAGTCCCCTTTAGCATGTACCAAGAGCTATATCCCACCATCATTAGGTAACTATATGCCAGCCATTCAGTGAAATGAAGGAAGATGGCCCCCCCCGGAACAATAGTTGTTAGTGGATATATTAGTTTTCTATTGATGCTGTAACAAATTGCCACAAACTTAGTGGCTTAAAACAGCACAATTTTATAGTAATTCAAAGAGGACTAAAATTAAGTGGCTTCAAGGAACAGGTCCTCCAAGTGGTATTCCTGGATGACATTTGTCTTTGTTTCGAAGGAGTAGAATCTCCTTGATGGTGGCAGGGCGCGGGAGGAACAGGGTACCCCACAGCAGGTGGTGGGATCATGGTTACCCAGGTTATCATTGGTATGATAGAATGGGAGATTGGTGTCACCATAGCCACAAAGTGATTATAAAGATGTGGACTCTCCAGGCTTCTTAGTATGGTCCTAGAAAGCGTACACAGGGAACGTTAAAGGCCATGGGCATTTAGTAAAGAACACATGGAAAACCTGAAGGTCTCTATGAAAGCTTTGAAGGAATGCTTTGACTCCTAATGTTTCAGGGTAGATATGAAACTGAGGGTTGCTGAAGGGGAGAGAGGTAGGGGGATGAGGTAACTGGGTGATGGACATTAAGGAGGGTACGTGTTATAATGAGCACTGGGTATTATATACAACTGATGAATCACTGACCTCTACCTCTGAAACTAATAATATATTGTATGTTAATTAATTGAATTTAAATTAAAAAAATATATAAAAGATATGACTATGGGCTGATCCAAGGACAGATTATAAGGGTTGCAGAGTTGAAGACCTCACCGTCTCTTACACTAAGGTAAGGGCAGAGGAGGGGAAGAAGTGGGACCCCAAGAAATAGCATAGAGACATTTGGGCTGATCTGGGCAAGACCAAAAAGTCTTGAAGCTCCCCAGAATTCCCTTTGCCTCTGGAGGGACTTCCGTAAAAGCCTTTCCATGACTCCACTTGATGCACCTGCTCCCAAACCCATGCCAGTCCTCTTCAGCACCCATCCCTCCCACCTCTTATTGCCTCCAGGGCACTTTATAAGACTTGGAAATCAGAATAGCCAGGAGGCTTAAATAGAAGGGCTGCTCAGAACAGAGATAGACTAGAGATCAAAAATGTGTAAGACCTCAGCAATCTCTATCAACAGTAGGAACCTAGAGAGAAAGTGGGGGTGAATTCTAATGGGGTTTGAACAAGGGGATGAAAAGTAAGGCTCAAATGGGCCAAATACCCATTGCTATGGGGGTACCACCCAGGGGTCAGGATTTGATATGCTGGTTCAAGCACTTGGAAGGGATATTTATCATCTGCTGGGTTGGAATATCTAAACATCCACTCAAAGATGGCCTCGATTTTTAAAAGTCGAGAAAGAGAAATTTCCCCCAAAACGCCATAGGGATGTGAGGCTGAAGCTCTGGGGAAATGGAGATGTTGAAATGATCTATTATTTGCAACCTTCTAAGCCACTCTGTAGCTGCACTCTCTGGGAGAGGCTAGGGCATGCTCTTTTCCCCAAGAGATTAATACGTGCATTGGTTTTAGGACAATAAAGGGAAATTTTTAGTTTTTCAATGTAATATTTTATAACTGTAGAACTTCCTTCCTGAGCCCTCTTGTAAAATTTTCAAATAGCTTTTGTTAGAACCTTTGTCAAAACAAACTGTGGTAATAATTTTATAATGCATGGGAATTTATTTAGAATACCAGACAGAACGGGATTTAAAATTGATGGTCATAAGTCATGATATAAGCCAATGGCCTTATGTAAAAATGTCATTATTCTAATGCTCTCCTCAAAAATAGATCCTCAGTAATGGTTTTTGATTGGTTGAACTTAAACGCACATTGCAAAAGACGCCTTTATTTAGATTTGGCCACTATCAATCAAAATGCTATGAATGCTCTTTTTATTTATTATTTATTTATTTATTTTTAAAGATTTTATTTATTTGAGAGAGAGAGACAGAGAGTGCACAAGCCGGGGTGGGGAGGGGCAGAGGGAGAGGGAGGAACAGACTCCCTGCTGAGCAGGGACCCCCCCCCTCCCCTATGTGGGGCTCGATCCCAGGATGCTGAGATCATGACCTAAGCCAAAGGCAGATGCTTAACCAACTGAGCCACCCAGGTGCCCCTGTTTTTATTTATTATAATAATGCTTGACAATTGCATATCCATTTATGTTCCAAAAGTATTTTATTATTATTATATATTATTATATTTTAATATATTAAAATTATTCATATGTTATATCACAACTTTGTTTTCAAATGCACATAAGCATATAGTTATAATTTAAAGAATACTCATAAAGGAAATTCTTATGCAACCATCATCCTGGTCAAGAGAATTGTATGCTGTCAGCTTTCTAAGGCTCCCTGTTTGTACCAAACTGATTCCAACTATGGCCCTCTCCCCAGAGTTAACCACTGTATCCTACATTTTCTTGCTTTTCTTTGAAGTTTGGCTACTTATGTATACAATTTTAGGCAGGCTAATTGAATTTTTTCTGATTTTGCCTTTTTTTCCCCCAAAATTTTCATTTAAAGAGGGTCAAGCCCAGAGAATAGGCACAGGTGTCCTAAGTTAAATGTAAGGAACATTTCTTGCACGACTAAAGAAATTTAAATATGGACCGAGTATGAAATGCTATCAAGGAATTCTAATTTTGTTAAGTACAATGATGTTCGTTTGGCTAAGTAGAAAGTATTTTCAATTTTAGAGATGCAGAAAAAGCTATTTAGGGGTGTGATACCAAGATGGCATTTTTACTTTAAAATATGGGTATTAAGGAGGGCATGTGTTGTGATGAGCATTGGGTGTTATCCACAACTAATGAATGTTGAACACTTCATCAAAAACTAATGATGGACTATATGTTGGCTAACTGAACATAATAAAAAAATAAACAGTATTGGTAAAAAAGATATTTGAGCATGAACAAATAAAATGCGTTTTAAAAATCCATACTGTACAAACCACAGTAGGAGAAGAGAAGGTTTTCAAGTAAGATCCGTCGTCCTTCACCAACCAACAACTATTATGTACTGAAAATAAAACAGCTCCTGGCTTTCTACTGGATCCTGGTGGAGACTCAACCAATGTCTCAGAGTCTCCACGTTGAGTATGTGACCTCAGCTGCCAATCATGGACTGCGTTATCTAACCCACTGAGCCATAAAATTGGACATGCACAGCCACGCTCTATTATGAAATGGAAGTGGAATGTGAGGTCTGGGTGAGCAGGTCCAAAAGGCAAAAATAAACTGCAAGTTCAGGTGGCTCAGATCCCAGTGGTACCTGCTTCTCATGCTTCGCTGCCTCTCCCTCAACGCAAACCTTTGACTGCATGACTGGTTCCCTCTGACTAGTTAAAGGAAGAAGGAAAAGTGTGGTCCTGGTTACAGGTGTATTTGCCCCATGTGCTAAGGAAAGACAGCTATTATATTCTGCCCTCACTGGGTATGCTGGGGGTGGGGTGGACACTCTGAAGGGGGATGCTCCCAATGGGCATAACTTAAAGTGGTATATCTCTTGTCTACTCGGTGTTAAGTTAGCTGGCCCAGGGTGCAAATCTACATTGACTCACGGGCAGGAGCTAGCACAGTGACCTGCCATTCAGGGATTAGGAACAAATTGGAAGATGATGGAGAAGGACTTCTGGGAGCAAGAGATGTGGATATTCCCCTCAGAATGGCACAGAGTTTAAATATATTCATGTCCCAGGTAAATGTGTTCCATAGGCAACCACTGTGAAGGAGACCCTCAGAAATCAGGTGGACAGGGTGACTCATTCTCTAGATGCTAGCTTCTTTTCCCAGTCACCTTGGAACCAAACTAATGGATCCATGTACCACTTGACCATAGCAGCAGAGATAGAGGCTACTCATAGGCTTTTTTTTTTTTTTTTTTTTGACCTAGGCTGATCTGCCTGAAAGCCCAACCTTCTAAAACTCAAGGTTGGTGCCGAGCCCCATATGTACCATTTACCCAGTCAAGCTGGCTACCTCGTGGTGAATTAATTCTAAGTCACCTCTCCCATTATTCAGAGTGTATCATTTTGTCCTTAGAGGGAAGATACCTACTTCACAAGGCTTTTGCTTTCTCTGTTTGCAGGGTTTCTGATAGAGCTACCATTTGTGGACTAGCAGAATGCCTGATTTATTCATTGCCAACGTATCCCATGCAATATCACCTCTGACCAAGCAACACATTTTATGGCAAAGAAAGTGAGGTTCATCCTCGTGAAATGGTCTTACCTGCCTCCCTGTAGTAGCTGGCATAACAGAAGAGCGGAGTGCCCAGTAAAGACTCAGTTATGGGGCCAGCTGGAGCAGAGTATCCTGAAGGATTGGGGTGCTGTCCTGAAGGATGAGATTCTTGCCTTAAACTAACAGCCAGTATAGGGTGCCTTCCCCATAGAATGCATCAAGGCAAGGGAGTCATTTGTATTGTATTGTTTTGTTTTGTTTTTGCTTCCAGTCCCCATGGCTGATGAGTTTGGAGGTCCTAGCGCCCAAAGGAGAAATGCTTCCACAAGGAAACATAGTCATAGGTCTGATGAACTGAAAAAATGAAACCACCCCCCAGCCATTTTGGGTTTTTCATGCTGGTGAACTGACAAAGAAATAGGTCTCTGTACCAACTGGGGTAAGTGGTCTTAATCTCCAAGAGGAATTGTGTTTCTGCTATAGAATAGGGGCAAAGAAGATTGTATTTGGAACCCAAGAGAAAGACTAGAGCCTTTCTTTCTTCTTTCTTTTTTTTTTTTTTTAAAGATTTTATTTATTTATTTGACAGAGAGAGAGAGACAGCTAGGGAGGGAACACAAGCAGGGGGAGTGGGAGAGGGAGAAGCAGGCTTCCCGCTGAGCAGGGAGCCCGATGCGGGGCTCGATCCCAGGACTCTGGGATCATGACCTGAGCTGAAGGCAGACGCTTAACGACTGAGCCACCCAGGCGCCCCTAGAGTATTTCTTTTTTGCCCTGTAGTATCAGTCAATGGAAAACTTGGGCAGTCCAATAATATGACCAGTAAGTATACCGATTTTGCAGGAATGAAGTTTTTGGTTGCTTCTCTCTAAAAAGAACTGCATCGAGCCAAGGTGTTAATGGAATTTGAGGAAAACATGGAATGAGTGATAGAAAAAGACAGTAATATTACCAACTTAGGTATTGGCACCAGCTGTAGAGGAAGGGATGGTAATCACTTAATTATTTTATCCTACTTCCATCCTCTTATCTTCTACACTGAACACTGCCAATACTAATATTTTAGATTTCAGATGGGAGTATGAGCACATTGACATCCCTTTGTGCTAATGTGGGAGTTAAGGAAATGGGTGTCCCTTTTACTGGGGATATATGCTTTCCACCCATTTGAAAAATAAGAATGGACTTGGAGGGGTGAGGGGATGGATTCTGCTGCCTACTTGCCATTTGTCATTTCAGAGGTATCTCCATCCTTCTCCACCCTTCTCTATGCCACAGGAAGCTGACCTACATGGATTACATAAAAAGCCATCTTAACCTCTGGCTTCCAGTTGCATTTGGCCCGTGGGGAGCCCCACTTGGAGATTGGAGGAAGAGAGGAAAGTAAGTTTATGATATTTATCCCCCTAGCCCTGTCCTTGCAGGAGGAAGCCTCTGGCTAGCTGGTTCCCCTTGTATCTTCTCTCAGTAGTCATTCTTTATGGCTGACTCTTTTTGAGTGCTAGTTGGCTCTTCCTTTACTAGGGACCGAAGCTTGGTAATGATGCCTCTGTTACGAAACCCATGGTACTCCATTATCTTCCATGTTTCTCTACACCCTACTCTTGCCTTTGTAAATGGTCTCTTGATGAATTCTCCTCAAATTATCCTCATTCAGTGCCATCAGTTTCCTGCTGTACCCTCATAGATACAATGGGTGACATTAAAGCATGTGTGCCTGCTGATAGGAATGATCTAGTAGAGAGGGAAAACTTGATGCAGAAGAGAAAAAAGATATTTGCAAGACAGAAGGTCTTACATGGATGAGAGGGGATGGGAGGCAGTAGCAGGTTTGGCCTTGGTAAGGAGGGAAAATTCATCTGTTGTAGTAAGAGGGAGGGCAGAGTATATGAGTTGAAGAGCAGGTGGCTCACTGGATGTGTTGTTACACAGGGTATAAAAGCTGGGTTGCTTCTCTTTTCTCAGTGAGAAATTAATAAATGTAAGCTCATTAGCAAAGACTTCTTAAACAGGACATAAAAAGCACTAATCCTAAGAGAAAAAATGATCACTTAGACATCATTAAAATTAAGAATATCTGTGGATCACAAACCACCAATTAGAGAGTGAAAAGATATGGTTTAGACAGGGAATAGACATTTAAAAAATACAAAAATATCCAAGGATACATACCCAGGATGTACAAAGAATTGCAAATCGATAGGAAAAAAGACCAATGACCCAATGGAAACAATAGATAGAACATCTGGACGTGTACTTGACATAAAATGATATCTAAATGGCTAAACACACGTGGGTAGATGGTCAATATCATTGTTTATTAGAGAAATGCAAATTAAAATCACAGTGAAATGCCACTAATCTCAAGTAAAAATGGCTAAAATGTAAGAGACTGACAATAATAGGTGTTAGCAGAGTGGGACTCAGCTTGGGGGAGGTGAGTGAGTTGAGTGTTGCAGAGAGAGAGCAGCAAGAGGACTGAGCATATGGACCAAGAAGTGATTGGAGTGATGGCGTAGAACCCAAGCAAGTGCAGTGGGAAATGAGCACATGAGAAAGGTGACAGATGGTGAAGAACTCAGTGGTGGGACCTCATGTGCCCAGGTAATTTTATTTTTATTTCTTTTCTTTTAAGTAATCTCTACACCCAACGTGGGGCTCCAGCTCCCAACCCCTCCACTGATGGAGCCAGCCAGGCACCCCCTGATCATTTTTGGAGTCTTAACTCATTGCTTATACTTGTTAGTATTAAAAAATCTCATCTCCCCAGTTTGTCTCCATGCATTGTACCTCGGGGAGATGGAGACATGAAGTCCAGTCTTTTCAGGATGAATGGGAGGATTCTTGCCCTGGTGGATATTTTTGTTCCCATTGAGTAGATGCATGGCTTTTCAATGTCCGTTGTAATCTCAGTATAAACACAGCATTCATCTTATTGTGTTCTTATGGTTATGTAAGGTGAAGGTATTCGGTCCCCAGGGATGCAGCAGGGCGGTAACTTCATGATGAAAGTGTGACAAGCTGATGAGAGGTGACTTTTGGAATGGCTGAACTATCTTCAGTACTCATTCCATATAAACGTAAACATTCACCTGGTGTTAAAAAAGTGAATGAATAATTTACATAATAAAGAAAGAGCTACTTTAATTATTGTTCTGCAGAGAGTCTCATGGTTGTTAGACAAGCTGCCAGGCTAACATATTGGCTTTTAAATTATTTCACCCATTCAGCCAGGAAAATGGTTTTATGTGTTTTTTTTTTCTTCCCTGAATACAATAAAGGATGAAAGATAGCCAGCCTGGCTCATGAATACATAATGAACAGTGACTAGAAGAGATGAGTCTGGTAGCCCTTCTAAAAGTAAATCAACCACAAACTAGCCCCTCACTCATTTTCTGCTCAGTAAGGTGCCATGGTTGTGAATTTGAGGCAACATGTAAAGACTCTCACTCTTCAGGAAGGCTTTATGCCCTCGTGACCTACAGGACAGGTACAAATGGTGTTCTCATCTGGTGTCACCTGTGGAGGGTAGGTACCTTGGCTGCCATGTTCTGCCTCTTTTCTGTTTTCTTGGATTATTTTGCTCTCTCACTCTTTCTCAAAAAATGTGTTTTTATTTCTTTAGCAGTGTAGCTGAAGTCCATTTTCTGTAAGGACTGCTTAAACAGATTCCATACTATTAATGAAATAATTAATTAATATCTTATGCTTCTTAATATCTTATGCTTTATCACTCTTACTAATTTATTATGACTGAGGATTAAACTATTATACACTTGTTTTATTTCTAGGTTTCAAATTGATACCGTTTGATTCCCTGATTACGTTATAATAATTGAGAATCGGGGCATTGTCTGGGTACAGTAGACCCTGCTTATTCATGGTTTCAGTTACTCAAGATCAATGGCAGCCCGGAAGCAGATGACCATCTTTCTGACATATTGTCAGAAGGCCAGGAGTAGCCTATCACCATGTCACAAAGCCTGTGTCTCATCATATAGGCATTTTATCATCTCACATCAAGAAGGAGGGTGGAATCAGGACACAATATATTTTGATAGAGAGAGAGAGCACATTTGTATAACTTTTTCGTAGTATATTATTACAATTATTTCATTATTAGTTATTATTGTTAATCTCTTCCCATGCCTAATTTATAAATTAAACCTTATCATAGGTATGTACGTGTAGCAAAAACATGGTATGTATCAGGTTCAGTAGTATCTGTGGCTTCAGGCATCCATTGGGTGTCTTGGAATGGATCTCCCACAAATAAGAGGGGGACGATGGTACTTCCTTCACTGTGTATATCATAGTGCCTTGCATTCAATGTCTTTATTTGATAGCTGAGTGGAAAGATGGATAATGGATGGATGGACAGATGGATAGATGGATGGATGAGTGAATCTACAATGCCTGTACATCTGATTTGGTGAATGGGTGAGTAAAGGAGAACAAAACAGTGATATATCAGACTCTATTCCTTTTTTTTTTTTTTTTTTGATTTTATGTATAGTAGTGATTTCCCAGTGAATTAAGTTTAAAAAAATTTTTGTTTTGTTTTGTTTTTTTTCTTTTTACATAATCTCTACACACAACATGGGCCTCAAACTCACAACCCTGAGATCAAGGGTCACTTGCTCTACTGACTGAGCTGGCCAGGCGCCCCTCAATTAAGTATTTTGAATCCAAGTAATAAGACCTGTGCATCAGAAAAAGGCTCTATTTACCAAACACTAAATATATTTTTTAAAGATTTTATGTATTAATTTGAGAGAGAGAGGAAGAGAGCATGCGGGGGGAGGGGCAGAGGAAGAGGGAGAAGCAGACTCCCTGCTGAGCAGGGAGCCCAGTGATGCAGGGCTTGATCCTAGGACTCAGGGATCATGACCAGTGCCGAATGCAGAGGCTTAACTGACTAAGCCACCCAGGAGCCCCCAAACACTGAATATTTTAATAACAAAAACAAGGCAGTTATCTATGTATTTCCAAATGCTTTGATCTTTAGTGTTTCCAAATACCTTGATCTTTTGATTTTGCAATCAAAATAATCAACTCATTGAAACTCTCATAGCATAGAATAGCAATCCCACAAAAAATAAGGGCCTCAGGGGGCGCCTGGGTGGCTCAGTCAGTTGAACATCCCACTCTTGATCTCGGCTCAGGTCTTGATCTCATGTTCGTGAGTTCAAGCCCCACATTTTATAAAAGATTCCTTTTTATATTTTATAAAAGATTGCTTTTTATTATAAAAAATTATTCTCATGAAATAAATTTTAGACAATATAAACAACTTACAGGAAGTAGTCATGATCTATAACTCCAACACTAAAAGATAATTACCATAAATATATGGTTAGCCCTTGAACAACACATGTTTAACCTGCACGGGTCCACTAGATGCAGATTTTTTATAGTACATATTTTCTCTTACTTATGATTTTCTTAACAATTTTTCCCTTGCTTAGTTTTTTGTAAGAATACAGTATATAGTACATATAACATACAAAATATGCATGAAGGGACTGTTGTTGGTAAGCCTTCTGGTCAACAGCAGCTGTTAGTAATTAAGTTTTTGGGGAGTCAAAATTATATTCAGATTTTTGACTGCACAGGGGAGTTGGTGCTCCTAACCTCCATGTTGTTCAAGGCTCCATTGTATTGCCCCACCTCTGAAAAAACTTGCTGTCTCTCTTTCTCTATGTGTGTGTGTATACCCACAGGCATGCGTGCATGCTGGTCTGAAGGATAGGTTGGGTGTGGGGACTCCGCTCCATCACCCTGAGCAGGACGAGACATCAGACACTAGGGAGAAAGCTTGCCCTTCTTGATGCCTGCAGCAAAGATTGCTCTTAGATAGTTATCTACTGTCATCCGTCTGCTGTTTTTCCCTCAGGGAGTCTTAAAACTTGGGTTTGAACCTCAAAATTATTGGCAAAGCATACTTTTCTTTCTACTACTGATCTTTTCTTCTTCCCAGAGCCCAGAAGACTGCAGCCCCATCTTTCCTAAATGCATAGCACAAAGTCAAAGGTGGGAAGGTTTTAGGCTCAGGCACGTGGGCTGCCATTTTCCCGGAAACCTTGCTTAGGATCCTGATAGAATGTCTTCTCTGTTTACTATCAGCTAGGCTAAAAAAAATCAGTTGTGTATTTATTAAAATATTTTCACCTGATTGTGCTAATTTAAGCTAAAATACCAAACCTGTGCTGGTTTCTAGTATGGTTTCTTCTGGAAACTCTCCTTTTAGACTTGACTCAACTTGGGACGAAGACGATAATGTTGATAGTACCCCAAAGGGTCATAGGCAGAGAAATCCCGTTGCTCCTCATTGAGAGGAGCTACCTCAATGAGGTTCCTGAAGGGGCCTCCTGATTCTTCTGGCCCCCATGAGGCTGGGGGGGGGGGCAGGCTGCAGTAATGGGTAAAACTGCCCCCCTTTTCTGTGGCTTGGAGAATACTGTTTCTGTGAGATGTGGAGGATGGAAACAGTCTCTGGGTATCTCAAAAAAAAAAAAAAAAAGGTAAGAGGTTTTAATTTTACATACCTGGCCTTACAAGTGTGGAAAATGCTATGCTTGCTGAGTTGCTGCAGTGGGGAGACACCGACTGCCTGACCCGCACAAGTGCAGATGCAAGACAGGACCATGAGCAGGTGAAGAAAATTTACGACCCGTTCAAGGGGACCGTGCAACGTGGAAGAGCAGGACCTGGCGATCAGAACAGATGGCTTTGAATGAACTAGAGCTAATGGAAGGGAATTCAAATAAAAACGCTTGGGAACTCTCAAGGAGATAAAACTAGAGCATTAAAAGTACTTAGGGAGCGATGGGGCACCTGGGTGGCTCAGTTGTTAAGCGTCTGCCTTCGGCTCAGGTCATGATCCCAGAGTCCTGGGATCAAGCCCCACATCAGGCTCCCTGCTCAGCGGGAAGCCTGCTTCTCCCTCTCCCACTCCCCCTGCTTGTGTTCCCTCTCTCGCTGTGTCTCTTTCTGTCAAATAAATAAAATCTTAAAAAAAAAAAATAAAAGTACTTAGGGAGCGAGATACCATCTTTTGTGCCTTTGAAAATTGGATAGATGAACTAAAAACAGGATGATTTCTCCAGAGCACAGAATTAGAACTTTGAAAAAAAAAATATCTCACCACAGACAGCTAAAATACAGAGGCAGATAACCATGTAGGAAACAGTAAAGGGTTTGGAGCATAGCTTCGGGAGAATTCTGCTGAGGAGCCTCAATTCAAAGGCTCGAGAGATTCCAGCCGGGGCAGGAGGGGAGGATAAAGGGTGCTATTTATATATGAAAAAGCATTCCAGTAGCTTATCAGCATTCCTAGAAAGTAGAAGACAATGGAATAAATTGTGTGGGTCATTGAGAGGGAAGAACTGTGACCCAAGAACTCGATTTCTGGTTGATGTATCATTTATCATTCATCTGTGAGGAGAGCATAATAGGCAGGACTGTAAAGATGAGCCCCTCACAGCCCACCCTCTCCATTAATCAAACACTCATCTAGATACTGATGGGAAGGGATTTTGCAGATGTAATCAAAGACCCAAGTTAGTCAACCTTAAGTTATGGAGATTATCCACATGGGTCCATCCAACCCAATCAGGTGAGCTCTGTAGAAGCAGAGAGTTTTCTCTGACTGGTAGCAGAAGGTGAAGTCAGAGAGTCACACCTTGCTGGCTTTGAGGATGAGAGGGACCCCATGCCAGGGAATGTGGGCAGCTTTTGGGAGCTCTGAGTGGCCCCTGGCTGATGGTCAGCAAGAAAGTGAGGACCCGCAATCTACAACCACAAGGAAAGGAATTTGGCCACCACTCTCAATGAGATTAGAAGCAGATTCTTATCCAGAAGTTCCAGATAAGAACCCATCTTGACCTTGATTTCAGCCTTTTGAAAGCTTAAGCAGACATTCCAGCCAAGTTTGTCTGAATTTCTGACCATAATTATATTATGGGATAATAAATGGGTGTTGTTTTATATTGTAATGTTTTTCCCCAGTTTTATTGAGAAATAATTGACATACATCACTGTCTAAGTTTAAAGCATATTGCATGATGGTTTGATTTACATATATTGTGAAATGATTTTCACAGTGGGTTCAGCTAATGTTGTCATCTAATATGCTATAGATAATGATAAAAAGAAAAAGAAGAAAAAAATGTTTCCTTGTGATGTTCTAGAATTCTTAGGATTTACTTTTGTAAGTTTTCTGTATATCATACATCAGTGTTACCTATAGTCATCATGTTGTACATTACATCCCTAGTATTTATTTATCCTGTAACTGGAAGTCTGTAACTTATGATGACCTTCCTCCAGTCCCTCCTACCCTATCCTCTGCCTTTGGTAACCACAAGTCTGATCTCTTTCCCTCTCTCAAAAAAATTCCACATAGAATGTGAGATCACACAGTATTTGTCTTTTCCTGACTTCTCTCACTTAGCGTTATACCTTCAAAGGTCCATCCATGTTGTCACAAATGGTAGGATGTCCTCATGTTTTATGGCTTAAGAATATTCCATTGTGTATATATACCACGTTTTCTTTATCCATTCCTCCATTGATGGACACTTTGGTTGTCTCCATGTCTTAGCTATTATAAATGCTGCAGTGAACATGGGGGTGCAGATATCTTTTCAAGTTAGTATTTTCATTTCCTTTGAATATATACCCAGAAGTGGAATTGCTGGATTATATGATACTTCTATTTTTAAGTTTTTGATGATCATCCAGAGCGGCTTACCCAATTTACATTCCCACCAACAGTGCACGAGGGTCCTTTTTTCTCCATGTCCTCAGCTGGCATTTATCTCTTGTCTTTTTGATGATGGCCATTCTAACAGATGTGAGGTGATATCTCGTTGTGGTTTTATAAATTGTGAGATTTGTGTTCATTTGCTATGTAGCAATAGCAAATCGAGATATTTTGAAACATAGATGTTGCCAGAGAGCATTCTATCCCATGCCTTATTTTTTTTTTTTAAGTAATCTCTACACCCAACATGGGGCTCGAACTCATGACCCAGAAATCAAGAGTTGAATGTTCTTCCAACTGAGCCAGCCCGGTGCACTGCCCCCCCACCCCCACCCCCATACCTTATTTTAAAGCAAATG
The DNA here is from genome assembly GCF_054177405.1 of Leptonychotes weddellii. Lineage (NCBI taxonomy): Eukaryota > Metazoa > Chordata > Mammalia > Carnivora > Phocidae > Leptonychotes > Leptonychotes weddellii. Next base: position 130,870,256 of record NC_138375.1, on the reverse strand, counting down.
CTCTCATTGAGTTGAAACAGAAATTTGAAGATAGAGGAGAGGAAATAGAACAGCAAGGAGCCCTTCATTATTACTGATTAAATGTACATGAAAATAATTGAAATTTGTTAGATGAAGGTTAGGGTGAATGTTAATGAGTTAGCCTGGTACTTGACAATTCTAATTCTAATTCTCAGCAAAACCCAGGACCTGAAAGGTAAAGTATAAGCATCTCTTTCTAAATGTTTTATCTGGTCAGCGAGGACAGGAACCAGAGGGAAAAGCAAGACTTCCACTGAGGAGAGGAGGTAGGATATGGAGAGCGTTCATTCATTCAGTAAAAGTAAGGAGAGGATAAAAAAAAAGTAAGAAGAGGAGACGAGGAAACCACTGAGTTTATTAAATAGTAAAAATTAAGTAAGATGGAGGAAATAAAGCCATGTATATTGTTTGTGGCAGTAAATGGTAAGTGCTGAATTCCCCTGTTTGAATTCCCCCATCAAAAGACAGAGACTGTCACGTTGAGTTTAAAATCCAGTACTTATGATATTTGTAGGAGATATATTTGAAACAAAAAGAGAAGGAAATGTCAAAAATAGAAGATGAAGCATAGATACATAAGGCAAATGCAAACCAGAAAAACCCAGGAACGTATCTGCTGTGATAAAAGGACATTCAAAGCCAAAAGCATTTAATGAGATGAGGAGGGATGTTAGGTGGTATAAAAGTTACAATCCAGCAAGAAGGTAAGAAAGCTACAAACTTTAAGTGTATAAAGCAAAAAGTCCTCAGAATACAAAGAGATCACACTGAAAACAAATGATACCTCTTAATGTATGTCCTTCTGAATTTAATGAATTAAAGAGAAGGTTCAAATAATACAGCCAACATAAATACATATCTATAGTTTTATGGCTATTTGGAGAGATAGGAACATAGTATTAGATGCAAAACTTTGTACAGCACGGTAAAAGACACTCTGCTTTTTCATGCCTATGGAACTGTTTTTTTTTTTTTTCTTAAACCAGTCATGTACCTGGACAAATAAAGCAAATTCTAAAATGTAGAAATTTTACAGGCTGAATTCTCTAATCATAATCTAGTAAAATCAACAATCAGAATTCTAACTATGTGAAAAGTGAGAATTTATTGCTAAAAATATGTGTATCAAAGAGGAAATAAAAATGGGAGTTGAATGTTATGTACACATCTACAAAAATGAGAAAAAATTTTTGACTGAAAGTATGAGAGCAGGGGCGCCCAGATGGCTCAGTCGGTTAAGCATCTGTCTTTGGCTCAGGTCATGATCTCAGGGTCCTGGGATTGAGCCCTGCATCGGGCTCCCTGCTCAGCGGGGAGCCTGCTTCTCCCTCTCCCTCAGCCCCTCCCTCCCGTGCTCATGCTCTCTCTCCCTGTCTCTCTCTCAAATAAATAAATAAAATCTTAAAAAAAAAGTACAAGAGCGTAACTAAAGCTTCACACAAAGGAAATTTTATATCCTTCAGATATTTATATTAATGAAAAAGAAATATAATTAATTATGTTAATTATATAAATTAAAAAAAGACATTTCTATTTAGGGGTGCCTGGGTGGCTCAGTCTGTTGAGCATCCAACTCTTAATCTCAGCTCAGGTCTTGATTTCAAGGTTGTGAGTTCAAGTCCTGGGTTGGGCTCCATGCTGGGTGTGGCACCTACTTAAAAAAGTTCTATTTAGTCTTACACTAATAATAAACTAAGAGATTATCTACTGACTGATCACCTTTCCATTTCTGGACTGGCACAACTTCATCGTAATATCTATTTTTTATATTGCTTCTTTGGTTTACTAATATTTTGTTTAGAATATTTGTATATATTTTGTTATTAAAAACAGCCAGTAATTTGTAGTTTTAGAGTATCCATCACATTTCCATATTAGATTTATCCTTGTCTCATAAAATGAGTTGGATTGTATTTCTTCTCTTTTTCCCTCAGTTTGTTTAAGCTTGTAATTATTATTACTGTTATTATCATCACTACTATTATAACTATTTCTATTAAGTACAATATTTAGTAGCACTTGCCCAAAAAAAAATCTGTCTAGGCTTGATGCTGTCCTCATGGATAAGAATAATATTCACTACTGATTCAATTTCTTACTTTATGATTTTTTATTTATTCTTGAGTCCATTTGGTAATTTATATTTTTCTGGGAATGTGTGCAATTCATCCAAGTTTTCATATACTATGAAATGTATCATATATTATGATATAAAGTTCATAATATGCTCTTGTCTGTTTAATCTATCTTCTATCTACAGTTCTCTTTCCCTTTGCATTATTAATTGTTTATTTATGCCTGCTTTTTTCTCCTGGATTAATCTTGGTGGAGATTTTTTTAAGTGAAGCTTTTCAAAGTACCAACTTGGATTTTGTTGATCATTTTTATTATATGTTTGTATTTTATTTTATTTATTTCAGATCTTATTTTATTATGTCATCCCTTTTACTTCATTTGGATTTTTTCTGGTTTTCTTTGTTTAACTTCTGTCATTTATTTTTCTTCTAATATAAGCAGCTAGGGATCTAATTTTTTCTGTGAGCATCACATTAGCTGTGGCTGAAGCTGTAGACCATACTAACTTTTTAAAAACATTTTGCCATATTTGCACTCCCTCCCTCTCTCTCTCCCTCCCCCCCTACACCCAGCAATTCCTTATGGTTCAATCATAAAATGTACAAATGTATCATATCATCACAGAAAAATTTCTTAAGTTTGTACTGACATGGGTCAAATTGTTGAGTGCATCCAAAAGCCTGCTTAAGTTGGGTGTTAGGGCATATATCTTTCATATAAGCCCATGTCCTTTACTTTTTTAAAGCCAATAAACATCTTAGTGGGCTGATTTTATTTATTTATTTATTTATTTATTTATTATTTATTTATTTATTTTAAGTAATCTCTACCCAACGTGGAGCTTGAACTCACAGCCCCAAGATCAAGAGTCCTGTGCTCTATCTTCCTACTGAGCCAGCCAGGTGCCCCAAGCCCATGTCCTTTTATAATGATTTTATGGTGATAAAAATATTTTGTCTGCTTGCTCTGGTTTTAGTTTTGCTGAGGAAATTGATATATTGTTTTACTAGTTTGGATTTTATTTTATTTTATTTTATTTTTAAAGATTTTATTTATTTATTTGAGAGTGAGAGAGCACAGAGGGAGAGGGAGAAGCAGAGTCCCCGCTGAGCAAGGAGCCCCAAGTGGGGCTTGATCCCAGGACCCCGGGATCATGACCTGAGCCGAAGGCAGACGCTTAGTCGACTAAGCCACCCGGGCGCCCCTAGTTTGGATTTTAGATCAGCTTCTGATTTTATGAGAGAATATTCCACCATCACATGCAACATGTACATCTTCTTGCTTTGCACTTTCTGTAAGGGTGGCCTAGAGTGAAGATTCAAACAGTAGAACACCCAGCAACTATTATTGGGTAGCATCCAAAAAAAAAGTAACATTCGGATCTCCTAGCAAGACCAATAGCACCTCAGAGAATCACATATTGTCGTGGCCAATACAAGGACTTATTTTGTTACCAAAATTCTCATTTTTTAGAATGCCACTCAAAGGATTTGTATGGAGTATATTATGCATATACATTTCTTGATCTTAATTTTATTTGCAAGAGTGACTTGTTGGCAGCAGACGGGACACACTTACAATGTGGTGGCAGTTTCCAGCCAGACGGACGAGGTCATGGTGACTTCTCTCCTCCACCCTCCAGGCACCTGCTAGCGTTTCCTGCTTTCTTGCTTTCTGCTTGAGGTTGGTGGATTCCTTTGAACCAGTAACATCGCTGTATTGATTAAACTTTAAGCCTCCCGGCAGGATTATGCTTTTCTCAATTTTCTCAGTGTCTCACCTGATTTTCTTGGGATTTGAGTTTGGAAGAACATGCACATCTCCCTGGAAACGCGGTAGAGTAATTCCCACAAGGACATACTAACCTTATGTTTACCCTTCTGTGCATTCTCTCTCTTTTATATCTTTGACCTTCCTCCTGGGGTCATCAGTTTTTTGACCTGGGCCAATTTTTACAGGTTTCTCTAGGGACAGGCTAAAGGTAATGAAAATGGCTTTATTCATCCTCATTCTTGAAAGATAACATCGGTGAGTATTCAATTCTAATTTGATGGCTACTCTGTGTCAGCATTTTTTTAAAAGATTTTATTTATTTATTTGACAGAGAGAGACACAGTGAGAGAGGGAACACAAGCAGGGGGAGTGGGAGAGGGAGAAGCAGGCTTCCCTCTGAGCAGGGAGCCCGATGCGGGGCTCAAACCCAGGACCCTGGGATCATGACCTGAGCTGAAGGCAGACGCTTAACGACTGAGCCACCCAGGCTCCATGCCCAGTTTGGAGCCCAGTATGGGGCTTGATCTCACAGCCCTGAGATTAAGACCTGAGCTGAGATCAAGAGTCACTTGGAGTGCCCAGCGGTGCCTGGGTGGCTCAGTTGGTTGGGCGACTGCCTTCGGCTCAGGTCATGATCCTGGAGTCCCGGGATCGAGTCCCGCATTGGGCTCCCTGCTCAGCAGGGAGTCTGCTTCTCCCTCTGACCCTCCCCCCTCTCATGTGCTCTCTCTCTCAAATAAATAAAAAAATCTTAAAAAAAAAAAAAGAGTCACTTGGGGTGCCCAGGATCAAGTCCCACATTGGGCTCCTTGCTCAGCAGGAGTCTGCTTCTCCCTCTCCCTGCCGCTCCCACTGCTTGTGCTCTCTCTCTCTCTGACAAATAAATAAAATCTTAAAAAAAAAAAGTCATTATGTTTTTTGCTAAGTCGTATGCCGTTGCAGGAACGACTATAATTTTTTTATCCATTCATATACTGATGAAAATTTGGGCCATATGCACTTTTTGTCTATGAAAAGTAAAGCTGCTTTGAACAATCATAAACAAGCCTCTGTGTAGATACATGTTGTTATTTCCCTTGGGTAATTTATCTAGATCAGAATTGCTGGGTCTTAGGATTTGTACATGTTTATCTTGATAAGAAAATGCCAAAGAGTTTTCCAATATGGTTGTCCCACTTTACCTTCCTCGCAGCAATTATATATATGACAGTTCCAATCACTCCACATGCTCATCAACGTTTGGGGTTCTCCATCTTTTCATTGTAGCTATTCAAATTTGTGTATAGTGGTATCTCATGAATTTAATTTGCATTTCCCCGATGCCTAATGATGTTGAGCATTGTTTCATGTGCTTACTGACCATTTGTATATGATCTTTTGTGAAGTGTCTGTTCAAATCTTTGGTTCATATTATATTGGGCTATTTGTCTTCTTGTTATGAGCTGTAAGAGTTCTTTATGTATAAATATACTTTATATCAAACACTGGGTATGAAGCAGCACAGGATTGTGATCACTGACAAAAAGGAAAAATATACTTTATACATAAAGAACTCTTATATGTGTTTTATGTATGTACTGGATATTTTCTTTCAATCTGTGGTTCCTATTTCTAGCCTCCTAATGATGTCTTTCAAATAGTTCCTGTTTTAATAATGATAAAGTACTTTTGGTGTTTATATATATAAAAAAACCACTTTGCTTATCCCAGAGTCATAAAAGTTTGTACCTATATATTCTTCTAGAAGATTTACAACTTTAGCATCCGTGATTACATGAATGATGCATTTCAAGTTAAATTTTGTGTATGGCATGAAGTAAAGGTCAAAATTCTTTTCTTTATAGATATTTAAAAATACCAACACAGTTTGGCTGGCTCAGTTGGTAGAGCATGCAACTCTTAACGTTGGGGTCATGAGTTTAAACCCTATGCTGGGCATAGAGTCTACTTTAAAAAAATAAAAATAAATAGAAGGCTGCATTTTCTCTACAGATTTTTATTGGCTCCTTGGTCTGTTTCTGTTGGCTGATTTTTCTTCTACTTATGAGTCTTATCTTCCCGATGTTTTGTATCTAGTGATCATTTTGTATCCTGGATATCGTGAAGTTTATATTGTTGAGATTCTTGATTTTGTTGTCTGCCTTTAAGGAGTTTGGGCTTTGTTCTGATGAACAATTAAGTTACTTGCTGTTGAGTCAGATCCTGTCAAGTTTGTTTGTAAGTTTTGTTAGGGTCTACAGTAGCCCCACAACTGAAGTGTGGCCCTTCTTGGTCTCTCCTGAGTGGTTAATGGGGACTCTTCACTGTGGCCCTGGGTGGGTTCTGGGAACTGTTCAGCTCATGGTGCTCCAGTTGATCTCTTGCTTGAACTTCCAGAATTTCATCCCATGCACAAGCAGATGGTTGTTCAGCTAAACAGCCCAGGGAACTCATAGTCAGATTCCTGGAGCTTTTTTCTGTGGCATTTTTCCTCTCTGGATCTCTTCTCCACAATTTCTAGCCACCAGGACACCCTGAATTCTTACCTCTGCCTTCTTAACTCATTGAGACAACTGTAGTTCTTTTTGGCATCCTCTTCCTGCTTCACGGTTCCAAATGAACTGGCTAGGTCATCTAGAGCTCAGTTTCCTTTTTGTCAGTGATCACAATCCTGTGCTGCTTCATACCCAGTGTTTGAAAACAGTTGTTTCCCAGGTTTCTAGCTGTGTAAAGCAGGAGGTGAAATCTGGCCTGGGTTTCTACATCATGGCCAGAAGTAGAATTCCTGATTTGCAACTTTTCAACTTGAGATAAAGACTCAAGGTTAAGAGTGTAGGATGTGGGTCTTGCACGAATGCCAAAAGACCTGGGGGGCCTCCCATTAAGTCAAACAGCAGAGAGAGAGATGTGCTTGACCAGTGTTGTCCATGGAGCAGTTTGGGGAACCTTGCCCTAAAGAGAATGAAGGGTGTGGCTCCCGGCTGATAGAGATTCCTAGAATCAAATAGGTAAGATCCCTATTACAGTTTGAGAGAGTTGTACTAAAAAAAGAACCAGCACTTTGAAAAATGCCATTGGTATTTTGATCGGGATGGTGTGGAAAGTATAGATTGCTCTGGGCAGCATAGACATTTTAACAATGTTTATTCTTCAGATCCATGAGTATGGAATGTTTTTCCATCTTTTTGTGTCTTCAATTTCTTTCATGAGTATTCTGTAGTTCCTAGAGTATAGATCCTTTACTTCTTTGGTTAGGTTTATTCCAAGGTATCTTATGGTTTTAGGTGCTATTGTAAACGGAATCAATTCCCTAAGCTACCCTATGACCCAGCAATTGCACTACGGGGGTATTTACCTCAAAGATATGGATGTAGTGAAAAGAGGGGCCATATGCACCCCAATGTTCATAACAGCAATGTCTGCAATAGCCAAACTGTGGAAGGAGTTGAGATGCCCTTCAACAGACAAATGGATAAAGGAGGTGTGGTCCATATATACAATGGAATATTACTCAGCCATCAGAAAGGATGAATACCCAATATTTGCACCAACATGGATGGAACTGGAGGAGATTATGCTAAGTGAAATAAGTCAAAGAGAGAAAGACAATTATCATATGGTTTCACTTATTTGTGGAACATAAGGAATAGCATGGAGGACATTAGAAGGAAGGGGAACATGAAAGGGGGGAAATCAGAGGGGGAGACAAACTATGAGAGACTATGGACTCCGGGAATCAAACTGAGGGTTTTAGAGGGGGGCAGGGGATGAGTGAGCATGGTGATGGGTATTAAGGAGGACATGTACTGCATGGAGCACTGGGTGTTATATGCAAACAATGAATCATGGATCACTACATCAAAAACTAATGATGTACTATATGGTGACTAACATAACAAAATAAAAAAAAAATAAAAAACAAACAAACAAACAAAAAAGAACCAGAAGCCCATGACTAGTTCAGACCTAAAATGACCCTGGGTCACCCAGATGCCCACACACAGAAAATGATCTGATTGAGGTAACAGCACACTCCACAATGCTCATTTCAGATTTGACCAAGCAGTAGAATAGAAAAGGAAGAGTCTCCAAGAGGGCAGAGCTAGGGGCCATGGAGAACAGCGAGCAAAAATTCCTTCTAAAAGTATTTTCAGGGTCCAATTAAGGAGCAGTCCTCACTCGCAGAGTATAGGACCCTCACTATATCTGCCAGTGGGATTTCAGAAACAGTATATGAACCAGAAACTCCTGTGTGCCTTCCATTTTTTCTCATCATAAATGGGGTTGTTGATTGCTGTTATCGTATCTGTGTCCTACCCTTGTATATTGGGCATGTAGCACAGAATGGAAGGAGATAAATTATGTTTTTATTGTGACCACATCTGAATAATCTGATAACCACTACACATTATGCTTTGATATGAAGACTATTGTGCGCCACTCAGAGATCCTGGACTTTGATCTTCATGCCATAATTAAATGAGAATTGGAGATCATCTCTCTTGTCGAGGGTGGAGCATATAACATGGCGGGAAGAAGAATGAACTGAAAATCTGGTGATCCAATTTGTGGTCTGTGGGAAACATTACCGGTACCTGCCACGATTCTGTTCTCTTTTACTTCTGGCTACCCGGATGACTGCACTTTTCCAGTCCATTGAAATTAGGATGGCTATGTGAAATGTGAGTGGAAATGACATACATCCCTTTGGGGCACAAGTATTTCATTCCATTTCAAGAATTTCTAGCTCCCTCTTCCTCTATTAAGTTGGACCCTAAATAACCCCGGTTGAAAGGGCAGTATTATAAGACGGTTTTGCCTCCATCAGACTATGAAGAACAGATGCCCTCTGCCAACCAACTTTGGATATCTAGCTTCAGCGAGAAATTCAGATTTGTTGTTTTAAGTCACTAAGAGGCATTTGTTGTTGGTATTAACTCATCATAGCTTGGCTTATTCTGATACACTCCTGTTTTAAGTGATTCTGTAGAATATGAGATATTCAGAAACTCTAATACCAGCCCTAGAAGACAGACCTGTACTAAATGCAATGGGTAAGACTTGTTCATTACCTGCCTTCCTTGACAGACCACAAATTTCACGAGGGTAGGGGATTCTCTATTTTATTTACTGCTCTATCTCCCCAGGACCTAGGACAGTACCTAAGATAAGTAGGCTCTTCATATGTATTTTTTAAATGAATTAATGTGTGCCCGAGCATGACAAATTAATGCTATTATACTCCATTTCATAATAGTGCAAAAACTTGGTTCTGTTTCCATAGTCCTATAAGTAATAATTAAAGATTATCACCACTCACCAAAATCATCCATATCTTCAAAAGAGAAAACACTGATTGTACCAGTATTTTTCATTTTCGATACTGGGCCAATCTTGCAAACAAATGCTAAATTTGCCACACACACAAAATTTAATTTTCCTCCTAAAAAATGAATGGACAGTGAAATAAAACAAAATTTTTCACCCTTAGCGAGAGGGACAAATACTCTTTCCCAGCGAATGTGAAAAATATGGTATAGAGTAAATGGACATTTTGCAGAATATGTTAACACATACAAAATGTACTCTCTGGAAAGCAGTGGTTTATTGTGAAATGTAGTGGGGTTACAGTAAGACCAACGTATGCTGAACCAATGCAGGAAATGTTATTAATTTCTAATTTAATGAATGCTTTATCTAAAATGTAGTCTTTGCTAATTGACTAAAGAAGTGAGATAGTAGGTATTTAATTCACACTTAGAGTAATTTCTTTGACAAGGTTAAGTTGTATTAGCTTGTTGGTCAACTTGTATTTTAATAATTGAATTCAAGTGTTGGAGCTATTTCAAGATCTATTATGCCACAGTATCATAGTGAACCAAGAAGACTTTGAATCCACATTTTACACAATACCATAATTTACCAAAAAATTTAAGAACATTCGCTATATATTTTCTCTGGTTTTGAAAGAAAACTTATTCTAGTTTTTCTTTTATGGACTCTGAGTGAACAAATAAAGAACACGGGAATTTGCAATGAAGATAAATAGGACTCTTCTCTAACATTGGTAAATTGCGTACCTATAGTCATTAAAAACAGTAACATAGGGGCACCTGGATGGCTCAGTCTGTTAAGCGACTTTTTTTTCTTTTTACAGATTTTATTTATTCATGAGAGACAGAAGGAGAGAGCACGAGCGGGGGGGTGGGGGTAGGGATAGAGGGAGAGGGAAAAGCAGACTCCCTGGCAAGCAGAGCCCTTGGTGTCTATCTCTTTCTCTCTCTCTTCTCGTAAGGACATCAGTCATGATGGATCAGGGCCTCAACCTTATGACCTCATTTAGCCTTAATTACCTCCATAAAGGTCCTGTTTCCAAATATAGTCACACTGGGCATTAGGGCTTTGACATAGGAATTTTGAAGGCATGCATTCAGTCCATGCGATTCTGTTCTCTGGCCCCCAAATTCATGTCCTTTTCTTTTTTTCTTTGTAAACTTAAAAAAAAATTATTTATTTATGTATTTTTGAGAGAGGGAGAGAGTGTGTGAGCAAGGGCACCAGTGGGGGGAGGGGGAGGGGCAGAGGGAGAAGCCTAGGGAGAAGCAGACTCCCCGCTGAACAGGGAGCCTGATGTGGGACTTGATCCCAGGACCCTGAGATCATGACCTGAGCTGAAGGCAAACGCTTAACCGACTGAGCCACCCAGGTGCCCTCATGTCCTTTTTGCATGCAAAAACATTCACTTCCTCCCAGCAGTCCCCAAATTCTTAAGTCATTCTAGCATCAGCCTCACAGTCTCCTCTTAATATCCTATACATCAGGAATGGGTGAGATTGGAGGCATGATTCATCCTGCGGCAAAATTCCTTTCCAGCTGTGAATCTGTGAAACCAGACAAGTTAGGTGCTTCCAAGCTGTCATGGTGGGACAGGAATGGGACAGACATTCCCATTCCAAAAGGGAGAAAATGACAAAAGGGGTGACAGGTCCCAAGCAAGTCCCAAACCTAGCAAGATGAATTCCATGAAATCTGTTTTCTTCCCCCATTAGATCTGAAGGCTCAAGAATAATCCTCCTTGGCTCCATTCTCTTTGCTCTCCAGGCCTACTGGGGCATGACTGGGGGGCAGCACTGTCTTCTGAGGCTCTGTGTCACAGCCTTGCCCCTGGCCCCATGAAAATGAGGAGACAGCCTTGCCCTCTGAGAACAAGAAGGAGATGGTCCTGTCCCCCAGGTCTGTGATGGCAGCGACAACCCTCTGGATTTCTGAATCACCCTTGGGGCCATTCTTTCCTTTTCTTGACCGATCATATGCATGTTGGCAGCAGATAGCTCTATTGTCCCATCCTGTAGAATCCCAGAATTCCCATAGCCTTCCTTCATTTCATTCCACTTCTGCCCTGTTTACTCCATGCTGGTAGTGTCCCTGCTGACATAATACTTACTGTCTCTATACCTTACTTCTGCCAGGACGACTGCTTAAACCAGTGAGTCGAACCTATGATCTCGTTATCAGATAATTTTCCAACCATACCCTTGGTGTTCTCTCCAGGACATGCTTTCTCTTTCTCTCTCTTTCTTCCCTCCCTCCCTTCCTTCCCCCTCCTCCCCTCCCTCCCTGCCTCCATCCCTCCCTCCCTCCTTTCTCTCTTTCTCTTTTTTTCTTTCTGCAATATGGACAGGCTGAGCATTTTCTAAATCTTCAAGTTCTGGTGCCTTTTTGCTCAGTAATGAATTTCTCTCTCTCCTCTCTCATTTTACTATAAACAGTTTCTCCTAAGGAACGAGGCTCTACCTTCAACACCTTGCCTAGAAGTTCCCTCTGCGAAACATCCAAGTTCATCATCTTTAATTTCTGTTCTCCGGAAAACATAGAACGCAACTTGGTCAAGTTCTTTGCCACTTAGCTGGAAGTCTAACTAGATCTTTAAAAGACCATCCACCATTCACCCAAGAGAGGGGAGGGCAGGGTGGGGAACATGGTCATACCAGTGACTTCTGTGAACATGGGCCAATTGCCTCACTTCATTTGCTGTAAAGGGAGTTCCTTGATCCGAAGCAGTGCCGTGTGGAATACCGTGACAGTGGATAAGGCATTATGTCAGTCCCCGGATGGGAGTTTTGGCAGAAGCATTGTGTGCGGGGAAGACAAATCCATATCCAGAGTGTCTTTTCCAGTATGAACGACACGTTGCATTGTCCATGGTGGAAGTGGTCTAATGTAATCAACCTGCCACTAGATGGCTGGCTGCTCATCCTGGGCAGTGGTGCCATATCGGCGACTCAGATTTGTTCTCGCTGCTGGCAGACTGGGCACTCAGCAGTGGCCATAGCCGGTCAGTCTTGGTGAATGGAAATCTGTGTTGCTGAATCCATGCATAACCAACCCTGCCATCATGGCCGCTTTGTTCCTGAGGCCACCGGATGATGATGGGGTGGGTGGAAAGAGAAGCTAACTAGTATCCATAGAACAGGTCATCCTATTCAGTTAGTTATTAAAATCCTACTCTGTTGAGGTCACTCTTTGTTGAGCATTCCCATGGGATACAAGTATCTTCACATTTTTTTGCCCATTTAGAGAAGTCTATTCACATAACTCATCATCAGGCTTGCCACCAATTTTCCACTGGTGCTTATTCATCAGTCCATAATCTGTTCCCAAGTTCTTGCAGGTAACAGTGTTACCAAATATTTTTCCGCTGTTTTTTATAACTTCTGTGATCAGTTTCCCCATTACCTGCAGAGCAACTACTTAAGACAGCACCACATATTTTAAGATTCTGTTATGACATCATCCCACTCCGTGCGGGAAGACCCCCCATGTGGCTTCAGGATGAGAGAGTTGGAAAACTCCATGTTGGTAAGGTCGTGGAGAATTAGGATCCTCTGTTTACTCAAAATTAGAGGAAATCTGGTTATTGGTGTACTTTGTATCGCCTACCTTAAGAGCATAGGGTTTAGACATTAAAATTGGTTGCTTCCTTTTGATCACTCAAAACTGAGGCAACTCTGTAACCAGAGCGCCAAGAAAAGCAATGGCCATCCTAACACACTTGATCCTTGAACAACATGGGTTTCAAATGCTGTGGGCATGAGTTAAACTGTGTTCTGTGTTGGTACTGTATATGAGGCTGGGCCTGAAGACAGCTGGATAGGCTCTTTCGAGGGAAAGATGGACATTTCCACGGTCAGTTTTCTGTGTCAACTTGGCTAGGTTGTTGTCCCCAGGCATGGAATCTGTTGCTGGGAAGGTGTTTTGTGTATGCAACTGAAGTGTATAATTAGTTTCAGCAAGGCAGATTATCCTTGATTAACTGTGTGGGCCTGATTCAATCAGTTGAAAGGTAGAACTCAGACTTCCCAGATGAAGAAATTCCACCTTTGGCCTGCAGCTTCATCTCATGCCTGAGAGGTCCAGCCTGCCTTGCCCTTCCTGATGGTCTGCCTTACAGATTTTGGACTTGCCTCGCTAGCTCTCAGTGTAAGCTACTTTCTTGCGATAATTCTCCTTAATACATAATATATCTCCTTAATATATGTCTCCTATGGGTTTGGTCTCCCCGGGGGAAACCTGACCAATACAGACACAATGTGAGAGAGAACAAGGACACCCTGGAACCCAGGAGGACAAAGGAGAGCCTGCACTAATCTCTAACCATCTCCCAGCCTCCACTCTGATGATGCTGGTGACCTGTATGAAAACCTGGCACCTTCTTTCATGGAGCTAGCATGCCCTTCGTCCAGGAGCTGGAGAAGCAGCAGGATCCAGCAGGAATTGCTGCAGACCTAGTTGCTTTGTCATGCCGACACGGTGAGCCAGCAAATGCATGACGGGGTGCATGAGCTCCCACGTCACCTGACTTGACATTGACCTTCCGAGTATAAACATGTCTGCTGCTTCCCTTCTACCCTCCAAACCTTGTGCACATTTTTCCTGTGCCCCATCCTAGCCCAGAGCCATACAGACAAATGGATTCTTGGAAGCATTGTTCCAGCTTAGCTAGGTTGACCCAATATAAAATCATCACCATCAGGTATCCTAGGGGAGGATTTTTTGGAAGCTTCCACATGACACTTTATTTTATAGCTCATTGGCCAGAATCCACAGGCCACATCTGACTGCGTGTCTAAGAATCAAGGATTCTCTTCTAAAGGAAGGGAGCTGGATCCCAGGATCGATGACTGATCATCTCTGTCAGAGGACTACTCTTTACAGGACCTAGGTCCTACCCTCTAGAGCCGAATTTTTAGGAGGGGAAAGAAGACACTATACCAACCTCTAGTGAGCTTAGAATTTCCAGTTAAATTGAAATACTTCCCCTGCATAGTCCCTTGGAAAACTTCAGGGAGCGCTTTTATGTTTAAAGAACTTTTCATAGATCAAAATATTATCCTCAGGACACCAGTGAACCACTATAAGCGGGCAATGCTTTACCCTGGGCGTCAGAGTGTGACATAGATCAGCAGCTGACTTTTTAAAGGCCTTTCGAGGGAATATTTTTTCCCCTGGAGAAAGAAAAGGCAGGGTCAGTGGCCAGGGGCCTCCCAAGTATACGGAATGCTTTGGGTATCTGCTTTAGTACAACAAAAAGGAAACCCATTTAGATCACAGATTTACAGAGATGGGAGAGATTTTATTTAAATGCCTCTTTGTACAGATTTAACCAAATCAACTCCAGCTCGTATTTGGGCAGTAATAATATGTCTATTGAGGTTTTTTTTTTTTTTTTAAGGTTTTATTTATTTGACACAGAGAGAGAACACAAGCAGGGAGAGCAGGAGAGGGAGAAGCAGGTTTCCTGCAGAGCAGGGAGCCTGATGTGGGGCTCCATCCCAGGACTATGGGATCATGACCTGAGCCGAAGGTAGATGCTTAACCATCTGAGCCACCCAGGCGCCCCAATGTCTATTGAGTTTTATGACAGGCCAGGTACCGGTCTAAGGAAATTATGTAGATTATCTCATTTATTCTCATAAGAACCACATGAGGAAGCTATTACTATTTTTCACATTTTACAGATAAGGAACCAAAGCACAAATGCACAAATGGGTAAAATAAATTCAGGAAGATCATATAAACAGTCAGGATGAACTCAGGACATGGGGCTCCAGGTCCTTTCTCTTGCATTTGCCTGATGCACCTCCGGGATCCTGACTCATCCCAGAAACAGCACATCCAGGACCTTCTCTTTACTAGGGCAGGAAAGTGAATATAGGGAAAAAACATTTCAATGACAAGGATCTAAACCAAAAGGGGTACGTGCTTGGCCCATAGATAACTGGAGAGTTCAATTAGTAGAAGCCCCATTCTCAGATCGTTCTCATTAAATACAGTTAAATAAATAATAACATTATATTCAGATCAGTTCTAATAGAAAAACCTGGAACCTGTAAGGTGAAGGACAGGGAGGGAGGGGTAGAGGTGGGGGAGCTTAGCACCCCTACTCTGGACCTACAGGATTGCCCTTGGGTGGTCTTCAGGCTTCCCTGCACACCTATCCAACAAAGGCTTCCTCCCTAAGTTCTGTGTAGACGGATCCTGTTTGGCATTCCTCCAAAGCTCCCAGGGGTCCCTGGGATTTCGCAAAGCACAGGGACTCAATTAACTAGTTCAGGAAGGAGTACTTGAAGGAAAGGGCTTGGGAGCAAGTCATTAGCGTTAGGACCTTCTAGACTGGTGCAGTATGCTCCATTTTATGCTGAAGGTACCATTGGGAACAACAGATGTTTACTCCCGTTACCAGGATCCGCTGGGACCAGGAACCCACACGCAGCACCATAACTAGCCTGTTTCCTCTGGGGGGTTGGTGTGGGATTTGACACAGAGTTCCCCCCAACCCCGGGTGCGTGTATATGCTGACAGACAGCCCTGCGACCCCCCCAGTAAGAGGGCAGCTGGAGGGCAGAGATGTGATTTTTCATGGCTCTTGAAATGGCTTCATCTCTCTCTTTTTTTGGCCATGTGCCTGGCAGACAAAAACCCCACCAGGTTGAGTGTTGCAGAAAATATGAAACGAGCCAGTAAACCCACAGTGAATTTTGTCTCCGTTTCCAGGCATCTGATAACAAAAGGCCCCCAGCGTGACAAAGTGCCTGCCTGCAATTCACCTTTTTCGAAATCCTCTCGCTTCTTTCCCTCTTTATTTATTTATTTAATTAATTAATTAATTAATTAATTAATTAAACGTGGCAATGGAATATATGGAAGACTCAACAGTAGCCATCAAAATCCGGAGGGCTAGAGACATTTCTGCCATTCAGAGAATTTATGAAACTCCCCCGTCCGTCGAAGGCTCCCCCGGCTCGGAAGGCTTGGCGCGGCTGGTGAGTTCCCTGCAGCAGCTGGGAGCCGAGCTATAAATAGCGCGGGGCTGGAAGCGCCGGGCGGAGGGGGAGCGGGCGGGAGATTCCCGGCTCTCCCCTCCACCCGCCGCGGCGCGTGCTCGGCCCGGGGAAGCCGGCGCTGCGGGCGGCGTTAACCCCCACGGCGCCTCGCCGCTCCGTGCGCCACCGGGCCCCGCGACAGGGCGAGCACGCTGGCGGTGGACCCGAACACGCCTTTCTAA
>NC_138375.1:130823898-130853342 GCF_054177405.1 Leptonychotes weddellii | reverse complement strand
CAGGGCACAGATTTACTGGGGACCATCCTCTCGCAGGCAAGATGGGGAAATGAAGTTTGCCTTGGGCTTCCCAGGCCTCTTTCTGCTTTACCTCCCCCCCCACCCCCATTCATGCCTTAAAAAGAATAATTACCCTGGGTGGGTGGGTGGTGGAGGGACTCCCTTAGGTTTTTATTTCCAGCATTTTAATGTTCTGCACTAGAGCCCAGGGCCTCAGGGCGACCAGAAATCTCCCATCTGCCCTCCATCTCGTCCACCTTCTGTCCTTTTTTCCTTGTCTCACTTCTCTGCTCCCCTCTTCCCTTATCCAGCCTACTTTTATTTCTTTGCCATCCCCCTTGCTGACTTGGCTTTCTCCTCTTGGAAAATAGGCATCACAATAAAGGGAGAGAGGGAGGATGTTGTGATTTTGTGTGTAATGCAATGCTGAGGTTGTAGTGTGTATGGATTGATGGCTTATGAATCATTTATTCATAAAACATTGTTGAGCCCTTACTCTGTGCTGCTCTTCAGCTTCTTCATGTGCCAGATGACCAGGCCATTTTTGGGAAAAGACAGAGCTCCCCCTCCCCCAAACTTTTCCCCCAGTACTATCCACTTTCCTCCGGGCTGCAGGAGGGAAGGGGCATCTGCAAGACCAGGGTGGATATAGAACCTGTGGGAGGAAGAGAAAGCTCATGAGGACTAGACCAGGCTGGTTTGGTGCCTTGTGCTGGGCAGCCACGGAGTAGTGATATCTGCATTCACACATTAATAATTGTAATCCACGTTTAGGGAGCACTTGCTGTGTCTGTGGTATTTTCTGAGACCGTTGCAAGTATTAGCTCATTTAAACCTCATAAGGACCTCATGGAGTAAGGATTACTATGATTTGTTTTGTACATGGCACAACCCAGGAACAGATGATTTCAGTAATGAGTTCATGATCACACAGCTGGTTGTGGGGGAGCTGAGATTGCAACTCAGAGTGTCTGCCTGTAGACCACACCTCTGAATCCCTTATGCATCTCTGCCTTCACGTATTGATCCATCCCCTCTGTTCTAGGCCCTGGAGATGGAGGAGTGAGCAAAGCAAGCAGGATCCTTGGAACCTGTATTTTAGTCCTGAGGGAGACAGACAATGGACCAGTTAACAAAGTAGATAATTTCAGATCCTAGTAGGGACCACAAAGGAAGGAGAACAGAGTGATGTCCTGAACAGTGGCCAAGGGAAGTTCTGTTTGTGTGACTTTTGGACATTCAGTCTGAGACCACAAAGCATTGAGGAGAGGAAATAGACAGGGAACATATGAAGTGACAAACATGACCCTTAGTGATCAGGGAAATGCCAATCTAGGCCATATTGAGATATCTTGTTCGTGTTCCTTATTGAACGCGTGCAAGATTTTCTCCTAGGTATAAGCCTGGAAGCAAGTTCAAGTGTTTGATCACAAGTCAACGAATATTCAAATTAGGATATAATGTTAAACTGTTTTCCAAAGTCTTGGTACCAATTCATATTCCTACCAGTGATGCTGAAAGGTCCATGGAAGCTACATTCTATTCAATCATTTGATAATGTCAGACTTTTTAATTTGGAGCCAACCAAATGGGTATAAAAGGATATCTCAATGTGGCCCAATAATGAAAACTTGGAATGAACTTCAGTGTCCATAGCTGAAAAGTGGATGAATGTTGTGATATTGTCACACAAGGGAATATTACACAGCAGTCAACAACGAATAAAGCAAATTGGATTTTAGCAATATATTATTAAGTGAGAATTAAGTCTAAAAGATTACATATAGTATGATAATCTTTTATGACATTAAACACTACTGAAATAAAAAAAAAAAACCCTAACTATTTAGGAATATGTTGGCTGGAAGCCTTCCTAATAACATAAATAGTTGATTAACACCTATTTTACATGTTATATGTATTATATACTGTAATTTTATGATAATACCTTTCTCTTAACTTGCAACTCAGAGTGTCTGCCTGTTCCTAGGGTTTGTGGTTCATCTGTGAGTTTTTTCAAATTGTTGCAAATCTCCAAAAATTTTCTAACCTATTTATTGAAAAAAATCCACAGATAAGTGGACCTACACAGTTCAAACCCATGTTGTTCAGAGGTCAAGTGTATGTATAGATATAATTACATTATATAAATAGGAAAGCAAGAGGATATATAAATAGGCAAAGCAAGAGCTGTGCTTTGCCTCCATCCAATGGGGAGAAGCCAGGGGACCTTATGGTTAGTTAGACCCAAGTCAGTGGCAAGGTCCCAGCTGTGTTTTAGCTTAGGGCCAGGTATGCTTATTACATTATTGCAAATAACTAGTAAATAATGAAATGTGACAAGGAATGCATCTAATGATGGCAGTAGAGGCTCAACCAAATATTAAGACTAATCCTCTTCTATGTACTGTGGTCCAAAGTGGCAGATAGGAAGGAACACAGGTAGACACCTTAGTCTGAGGGCGGGGAACTTGATGTTTTGGAGGACAAGAACAGAGTCAGCGTGGGCCAACAGGTCAGGCAGGGCCTTGGAGGTCAAGGTAGAGCATGAAGGGTTTTGAGCAGGGAAGTGATGTGATTGGGGTTAAGATTTTAAAGATATATATTATTTATTTTTTTTTTAAGATTTTATTTATTTGACAGAGAGAGACAGCGAGAGAGGGAACACAAGCAGGGGGAGTGGGAGAGGGAGAAGCAGTCTTCCTGTGGAGCAGGGAGCCCTATGTGGGACTCGATCCCAGGACCCCGGGATCATGACCTGAGCCGAAGGCAGACGCCCAACGACTGAGCCACCCAGGTGCCCCGGGGTTAAGATTTTAAAAGGCCACTCTGGGGGTGCCTAGGTGGCTCAGTTTGCTAAACATCTGACTCTTGATCTCAGCTCAGGTCTTCTTGGTCTCAATGTGGTGGGTTCAAGCCCCGTATTGGGCTACAAAAAAACAAAAACAAAAAAACAGGCCACTCTGGATGCTATGTGGAGAATATGGGATGGTCACTTGGGAGGCCACCGCAGTAGTAGAGAGAGGTTTGTGGTGGGAGTATGTGTTTCTGCAGGTTGCGTATTGCATGGGGCGTAAGTCTTGGGGTCAAGAGTATGTTGCTGTCCAGCCCGGGATGCATTTACCAGCGAACATCCTGGTGCTGGGTGCTAAAGGCCTGGAGGAACGGCAGCAGCCCAGTGATGGATCTGGGTGGTGGGAATGAACTTGAAGAGAGGTGAGTGTATGCAGGACCTTTTTGGAGGTAGAATGGGTCAGGCTGTTGATGGATTACATGTAGGGGTTCTAAAGGGAAGGAGAGGAGTCATAGGTCGCCCCTGGATTTTTATTTGACAGTGAGGATATCAATGCTGCTTACAGAGAAGAGGAAGCCCAGGGAAGACAAGGACATCATATTTTAGATATATTACTTTTGGAATGCTCTTAGAGGGCCAAGTAAAAATGTCAGGTGGGGAGCTGGGTGTGGGTCTGAAGCTTGAGGGAGAATTTGGGGCGATAGACATAAACACGGGAACTCTAAGCCCACAGATGATAGAGTTCAAGTCCCTCCCCTTGGTTGTCATTGTCAGATTGTGAATTCCTTCAGGGTGGAGATATTTTGTCTTTCTTATCCCCAGCAGAGTGTAAAGTAAAATAGGTATTTATACATATGGGTTGACCAGATGGTAGAAGATATAAACAATATAAGTGTGGAGCAATAGAGGGGAAGTGTCCTGGGCGGGGGGCGGGGGGGAGATGGGGGGCTAGACACTGCCAGTGTCTAAAGGCAGAGGCTGTGTGGTTTCCAGTCCCTCTTGAGGGTGAAGCAGGTCTGATGGTGGTGCCAATCCATTAGGAGGATATGACCCAAGGGTGTTGGGGCCAGTGTCATATGTGGGTACCCAGAGTTACTCAGAGCAGCCAGAAATGGCGAGGAGGAGGGAGTGAAGACACAGAGTGGCCAGGAGAGCCCCTCGGGTCAGAGAAGGGTGATTGGGGGTGGGGGTATGAGCTATGCACCGGAACTCGGCCCAGCCTGCAGCAGACCTGCGGGCACAGGAATAGAGCGACACCAGGAAGAGGAGGGAGGACCAAGGGGCTGAATGAAAGGATCCAAAGCTGTTGGTACAAATGGAGCCATAAGGTGAAGGCCAGTGAATTGCAGGCATATTTGATAAACACCAGGGGACTAGCTTGGGTCTGGCCACAACATGCCGACCACTCCAGTCCCATGGGCCCTCGGGCTCTGTTGTCCTTCGTGGATGCCACATAGCCCTGACAGGCCTTCCCTGCAGGACTGCCTTCCCAGAACCCTCCTGGGGCCAGGCCTGAGGGGCTGGCCCGACCCTACTGCATTTGGGCCTGCCAAGGGCCTCCCAGGTCACCACGTCCCATCCCCCTGCTGACATTGAGTTCCCTGCCACCACGTCCTCGCGGTTCACATCTCTTTGCCGGTCTGTCCTCTCTCCTCAAATGGTCACCCCTCATCCTTTCTCCCTGGCCCATCGGCAGCACCAGCAGAGTGCCTGGCTCATGGTATGTGTGCAGATCGCAGAAGGAAGAGACGGAGGAGGAGGAAAAATTCTTTCCTGCTTGGCCGATCGAGATGAGACCATCCCATTCTCTCCGTTGATGAAGGCATAGGGACGTCTCTGCTCAGACAGCCAAGTCCAGTATTGCTTACGACTGTAGGCTTTGGAGAAGGAACAGGGCTAGAGCCTGACACGGAGCTCGATCTCACGATCCCGAGACCATGTCCTGAGCCAAAATCAAGAGTCAGATGCTCAAGTGACTGAGCCGCCCAGGTGCCCCTGGTGTTGTGAGTTTTAAATGAGATAATGAGGTGGAGGTTCTTCGCACAGTGCCTGGCAGAGGATATGGGTCCAAAGTTGAACTATTCTGATCTTCCAGGGCATTTCATTATCAATGCCTCTTTTGTTGACTGACTTCGAGGAATGCTTCTCATTTTGAGAATTTAAAGCTCCTTGTCCGAAAGTGAGGGAGTAGCCATGTTGGCAGATGGGGAGCTGTCCCTGGGCACATGGGCACCTGCAGCTTCCTTTCGCACATTACGCCACATGGTTTCCCACTGCACATAATTCACGGCCAACCAGGAGTCTGAATAGCAGTGAGGATTCAGAATTTATTCATTCAACATTCCATAAACAGTGATTGGATGTCTTCCTATGTAAATGGAGATGCAGTGATGACTAACCCACTGTCCCCACTTTCAAGGAAATTGCAGTCTAGTTAGGGAGGCAGATAAATAGACAACTAGAATTCACACATTCATGGGGTCACTTTTGGTGCAGGCCCCCAACCCCAAGACACCCTCCCCCCCACATTACCCCCGGTGCTGGGAAGAATGGAGTGAACTTAGTACTAGTGAGGATCCCTTGTGTCTGCATATATATTTACAATGCACAAATCATGTTCACTTTGAATTATTTCATGTGATTTTGGCACCAGCTTTATGAAATAGGTAGAACGTAATGTTCTCATTTTATGAATGAAATCTAAGACTCCACTGAGTAGCTGCTTTTAAGTAAGGCAGAGTGCCTTATGAGGGACTCTGCTATGACTTGTCTTCCACCTTCTTCCATTGTTCTTATTCAGGGGTCTAGGGGTCACCACATTTTAGGGCTGGGGTTTAGTTTTGACTCTGAGTTCACCTCCTTGGACTGGATGGCCAAGTTTAGCTTTCCTGTTGGGACCTTTGCTCTCTGGAGACCTAAGCTGACAACTCATCCCATGCAGGGGGCTTTGTGCAACTCTTCCCATCTCCAGGTCACCATCTTGGTACTGGGCAGGAGCCACAGTTTCCTTGAGGGAAGTGATCAGTGATAAAAGCTGGGTTGATTAGCTGTGCTTGGGCAGCTGGAAAGCAGAGGAAGCGGGAGAAGAATCTTTTCATTTCTCAGTAGTATTGCTGGACTGTTCTCTTGGCTGGAGAAAGAATGTACAAGTCACTTAGCCTCCTTATAAATGGAATGATTTATTTATACTTTATCAGGTTTTAATGACAGTGGCTCGCTTATGAAATACCTAGAAGTCTTGTATAGAGAATACATCAGCGATTAAAATCTGCTTATGGTTATTTACATAAGGAATATGTCTTTTTAAAAAAATTTAGTTAGGGAAAGTGAGGCTCCCAGATGTACCTGTCACGTGGTCGTAACATGGGGAAGTGAGTTTGTTGAGAACAGGTGTTTTTCCAACCTACTTCTGTATGTTTTATCTTTGTGGAAGATAATATCATAGGTATTTTTGCTGCCCACAGATTGTGTGGGTGGGGGAGCTCAGACATCTGAGCAAGATGAGAATTTTGCAGGTCAGAAATTTGGAAGGAGCGACCTCTCTCCCCGTATCTTGAACCTTACCACAAGAGCTCTGATAATATTATCTTATGCAGGAGGAAAACCAGTTAACTGGTCATTACCTTTGAATTTACATAGGAGGTTTGGGAAACACGGAGAAATGAAAGCCATCATGTATCCAGGATGAGTTCTGAAAAAAGCTTTTTAAATTCCATTTGCTTCACTGAGTTAGGGATCAAGTTCTATGTTAATTGACCGGATACAGAAATCCTGCTGAAAATTTTGTTCTGTATGCAGGGAGAGTAGTCTGATTAGTAAAAAGTCTAAATTACAGTGTGTGTGTGTGTGTTTTAAGAAATACCTTTGCTTTACTTTAAATTCATGCAGTAATAGGACCAACAAAGTGTTTTACATTCTAGGCTTTTCTTCATATATTAATGTCAGTTGGATATAAACAGGTGAGTCCTTAAAACATTTATTTTTGTTCTAAGGTGGTTAAAACTTCAGGGTATTGATTTGCTTGGGAGAGCTCTCCATTGTACTTAGGTACATGTCAGCCCAAACTAGTTCAAAAGTGCATAATTCTTACTATAAACTCAAACTGAAAACCAAGCATCCAGTCATGAATAAAGCTTGATTCTTCTGCCTAACTTTTTTTTTTTTTTGCCTTCCATGTTGGAGAAA
This sequence comes from Leptonychotes weddellii, assembly GCF_054177405.1. Lineage (NCBI taxonomy): Eukaryota > Metazoa > Chordata > Mammalia > Carnivora > Phocidae > Leptonychotes > Leptonychotes weddellii. The sequence continues at coordinate 130,846,363 of NC_138375.1, read as the reverse complement.
ATGTTACCACCTGAGTCGTATTGATGGGTTTGATGTGATTTGGAGGACACAGGCCTTGCTAACTGCAGACAGCTGTGCTCAGCACACCCTTCACTCCAGACCCCAGCGTATGTTGTGGGTGTAAAAATTGTTTAATACAGCCCCTCCAATGAATGACTGCACAAAAAGACTAAGCCTCCAATGATGATTATCATGTGTGTGTCTGAAGATGTTGGCTGCTCTCGGTCAAGACGTATCTGGCCAGTTAGCCTTGATGGAATCCTCTTTATGTCTTTTACTGCAAATCAGAAATCTGATTTTGCTTTGTGTGGGATGGGAGAAATTGAAGAAGGCGAAAGCATCTTACCACAGGCAGGCTGGACCAGTGCCTCTCGAATTCATGCTTTCAAAACACAGATTCCTGGACCCTACTGCCAGAGATTCTGACTCAGTGGCAGAAATTCGCCCAATGTCCATCTCTAACGAGTGCCCAGGTGATGCTAATGTTGCTGGCCCGTGGAACCAGCATTGGCCTAGGTCATTAATTTCAGAGAACCTCCATTGGTAACAATGGAACTGCGGTTTCCAAACTCCCCAGAACATGACCAGTAGAGCAGAGGCAGGTAAGGCAATGCTTAGGGTGACCAGTTGTCCGGTTTCACCTATAGTCTTGTGTTCCAGAGAACCACTCAGTTCCGGGCACACGGGGAATTTGGTCGCCCAAAAAGGATACTAGGCTGGCTTCTCACAGTTGCTCCCTCTTTTTTCTCATTGAGGAAGTCTTACCCCACGGAGGGACTAATGCCATGTAGTCAGTGGCTGCCCGGGGATCCAGGCACAATGCCACACAACACCTTGTTCCCAAGTCCCCAGGGTGGAGGGACACCTGTGTGCGGGTGAGGTGTTCACCAAGAGAGACAGAGAGGAGGACGAGGTTGAGGGAATCCGAGAAGGTGGATAATAGTTTTGTGTGTTTTTAGATTTGGTTGGTGTTTTACCAAAACAAAGACTGTGGACTGTCTTACTTTGGTACTGTTCTTGCCCACTGTATTCTGAAGCTGAGATATGACCCATTAGTAGAGATTCCCATTCTGCTGTTAGCTCTATGCTCAGTAGCCATTCCAACGCAAACACAAGACTAGTCTTCACTCGTCACTTCACCAATCATCCCACCAAATGCGACATTCTCCCTGGAAGTTTGCAAAATGGTCACAGCAGCTCTGTTTTTATCTTCACCTCCCAAGGATTTGATTCTTATTTTCCTGCTTGGCAGGGCTCAGTCTCTTCTGGTCGAGAAGGTAGTGTGTGCATACTGTGTACAGCTTTGCAAGAAGCGTGTCTCTGCTGAGCATCCATTCTTCTTGATGAGGTGTTACTTCTTTTCCTCGTCAGGTCTTTGCAACGGGGAGAGAGATTTCGAGTGTAAACATTATGCCATGGTTAGTTATTTCATGAGGTTGGGTGGTTCCTAAATATCAATGGCTTTATAGGACTGGTACCGTTCTATTTTGTAACCCAGCGTCATCCGTGACCGTAGGAGTCACTGAGTAAGAGAATCAAAAGTCTCTTTAACACACTGAAGGATTTATTGTTCGGTGCCCTCATTTTTCTGGAAAAAAATTGTTTCCACTGGTTTCTCAGTAATCTGCTGATGAAATTTTTTTTCCCTTTCCTTTTAATTGCTTCATGGATATAAGCAGCAAAGCTTGCCTGACTTCAAAAAGGTGGACAAAGAGAATATGGCTTCAGTTAAAGCCTGTGAAGTTAATCTCGTTATTGCTTTTACTGTGGCCAAGTAATCTCCCCTTCTGTTTCCCATAATTGAGGTGATTGATTGACTGTGGTGATAGCTGGTCACCATTTTCCTTCCCTATTTGGGGTACCAAGAGACAGGCTTCCTCTCATTTTTACAGAAATCTTTCTAAGTCATTGGGGCACCTGGGTGGCTCAGCAGGTTAAGGGTCTGCCTTCAGCTCAGGTCATGACCCTGGGGTCCTGGGATCGAGGTTGGTAGAACACGTCCTACTTCAGTTCCCTCCCCATCTTGCAAGCACGTGCATGGTCTTTGGAAAAGAAAAGTCCTAAGCCTTTGGTATCGTTTTCTAGTGACAATTACTACGTTCACCTTATTCTCAAATAAAGGAGGTTTGACATGCATTTAATATCCAGGTAGTAGTCTCTGCTTCCTAGGAGGATAGATTTTCTAAGTGTTCCCCTGAACAAGTGATAGACCTTTGGATCTAATTGTTGCTGTCAAAGGGAAGGGAAACTCCATATGTGAACCGAACAGAGGTGTTGTCTTACTTGACTCTTTTCTTTAGTACATGAAAGAAGTCTGGTTCAAGCAGACTCAAAAAAGAGAATTGGTTGGCTCAGAGAAGACAAAGGCTGTGTGTAGGACCAACTGGATCCAGGATTCAAGCAGTGATATAAAGAAGTCTCTCCCTTTTCCTTTCTCTTATTTTTATCTCTCTTGGTTCATCTTTTGTTCACGACGGCTTCATTCTCAGGCACAATACTCTCTCCTAGTTCTAAGATGTGCACTAACAGAGCTATGTTTTACCTCTGATGCTTAGTTGTGCTTTAACAAAAATTCTAGGGTTGAGTTTAAATGGATAGGCCCTGTTCAGATTTGGGGGTGGGGAGAATTAGAGAATAGAAAAGGGTTGATTTCCCCAGGGAAAACTCAAGGTGCTATACAGAAATGGAAATGGAAGTCAGGCTGGCAAAAAGAACAAATACCCACTACTCTGGGAAAGGGGCCCACTACCTCCTGGGTAAGAAGACTTGAGCTTTGAGAACTCACGTACCCAGTTTTGACAGGTGACAATGGACCCAAGTTTCAGGGGTAGACTCACATTAACTGAGCCCAGAGAGACTGATGTATAAACCCAAGTGTTGCTTTATTAGTTCACGATGAGAAGGACATTCATATAATCTCAAATGCCAGTGTTGACAGAGCAGTCCATTTTCTCCTTTTAAGCTACTGCAAGAAAATCCAGTCATAAGAACTCTGCTAAACAAGAATGTGTCAGAATAAGGGGAGACAGTGTAATGGTCCACAGTAGAATCTGCCTCAGGGGTCAGAGGACAGAACAGCATTGTTCCTGGAGGGTAGATAGTCTCTGTGACATTGTGGGCTTCTCTTCTGGCCAGTCTTTATCAAAGTTGGGTCCCAACCCACTGCATTGGAATCACTGGCAACTTCACAAAATGCAGATTTCTGTTTTCACCCAGACTTGCTGAATTGGAACCAATAAGAGGAACCTCCATTTTCAAAAAACTCCCTTGGGTTTGCCTCTATTGTATGTGAGTGACTTCTCTAAAGCAAATCAAACCCTTCTGTTCACATAATCTTTATTCTAGCAGGATGTAAATGATTAGATTTCTACTTAGTGAATTATTAAACATCTCGGTTTGACTACCTTTCCTAGCTCTCCATGTAAGGTATTTTTAGATTCATTTTAATTCTAAAATTCTGATGAGAATGTAAGGTAGAAATTTGGGAGAGAATGGAAACATATAAGGGTTTTAGTAAAGTTGTCGGTAAGCTCATTGTTCTTTCTCTTCTCTGCACCTGGTCCATTCACTCTTCCCACGCAGGGGTCTGGGAATATAGTATATAGCATTCAGTTCCTGCTTTATTTACTCTAATTTAATTTGAGAGCATCTCCTCATGCTGTTCATGCACACGGTATTTATGTCTTTCTCAAAATTTCCGTTCACGTATTTACGAATAGAATTTTATTCCCACAGATCATTAATCCTATATATTGTGTATAGTTTTTACAAGTGTGGAAGAATGAGATTTTGTGTTTTACTTTAAAATGAAAACCAATAGAAACACATTTATTTTACAAACCAAAATGAGCTTTTTCCCTGGAGGGAGATTTTTTAGGTAAGTTCTTAATAACAGAATATTATAACAAAGTCACAGAGGTCATGGTTGACAGTTAATTGTCACAAGGTTGGTAAATACATTTAACCTCCTGTTACTGAAATTGTTTACAAGTGAAAGAACTGTTTTTGCCATGGAATACTCTAATGGATCTCATTTCCAATAACAAATGTACTTAGCCTCAAGAATAGTCATCCTTAAAAGATAACTATGAGATGAATTTCTGAATATTACATGGAAGATTTGCCCTTTCTGGAAGACAGACTTGGGTAGAAACTCAACTTTGAGTTTATAAGTTATAGAAGGAATAGGGATTTAACAAAATTTATGGCCACGTAAAAACTTTATGGCTACGTATGGTCTGCAGTCCCACTGATGGGCTCTTCCAGGTCAGCTTAGCCCTGTCTACACTGTGGGCCTCAGATTTGAAGCCTGAGCTGCCCAAATGTCCGTTTACACAGTTTGCATGGGTGAGAAAGCCCAGGTTGCTGTTGCTTCTGATGCATACACATCAGGGTCCCCTGCATGCAAATCCCACAAAAAGGAGAGACTTCAAAGAGGCTCTGCCTTCCCGGGAGGTGCTGGGGGGACCAGGCGACAATCCCATGGGTGGGGGATTTAATGCAGAGCGGAATGGACTTCCACCAAAGAGAGATACGAGAGGAAGAGCTGGTGGATACATGGCTTGCCTTTCTGCTCCTTCCTGCAGACTATTCCAGCATGCAGGGGTGTGTAGAGTCTATCTGGAAATGGCACACATGACCCTGCAGCCAGCTCCGTCTGCGGTGAAGCCATCACCAGCTCAGTTGTGCACACCCTCGGATTCATTCTCCTTTGATTTCTCCCTCACTCTTCCCTGAGATTCCATCCCGCCACCCCCATTCCCATCACCACCCAAAGAATTAGCGTGCGGCCTCTTCACCTTTTTACGGGCATGGATAAATGAGTGATTCCCCTCCCAGAAGCCCTTGCGCCAACATCTCTCCAGTTTTTAAATGTTGGAGATGAAAGGCCTTTGACTATAGATTCCCAGGACTTTGAAACCACTTAGGGTTCATGGTAGTTTTTTTTTTTTTTTAAGATTTATTTATTTATTTAAGAGAGAAAGAATGAGAGAGAGAGCACATGAGAGGGGGGAGGGCCAGAGGGGGAAGCAGACTCCCCGCTGAGCAGGGAGCCTGATGTGGGACTTGATCCTGGGACTCCAGGATCACGACCTGAGCCGAAGGCAGTTGCTTAACAAACTGAGCCACCCAGGCGCCCCGTGGTAGTTTTAAAAAAATTTCTTGCTAGTAACTAGGTGCCTGGGTGGCTCCATCAGTGAAGCATCTGACTTCAGCTCAGGTCATGATCCCAGGGTCCTGGGATCCAGCCCTGCATTGGGCTCCCTGCTCGGTGGGAAGCCTGCTTCTCCCTCTCCCTCCCATCTCTGCCGCTCCCCCTGCTTGTGCTCTGTGAAGTAAATAAAATCTTAAAAAAAAAAAAAAAATTTCTTGCTAGTAAGCTTCTGAGGCCAGTCTTCTTTTTCTGCTCTCTAAAGTCTTGTGGGTCTCCACACTGGCCATGGAGGTCCACAGCAGTATAATTTTCCAGGTATAGGGTGAAAATCTCAACATCAGTGCAGATTGCCTTGGAATGTCAGTTGCCTACCTCTAGTTCCCCAATCCTGCCTGGAGAGGTTTTAACATGCCTTTTGTCTTTGGGTCACTCTGGGCATGCCATGTCACCTGCTTCTCCCACTACCCACCATGGTGGGTACCAACCACACCCATTTGTCATTCCCTCATTAGCTCCTCTCAGCTAGAAGTCAGAGGCATAGCAAAGGGAGAGTGGGTGGTCATGCAGGTACCCAGGTGCTCCTGGGTATGACACAAGGATTCCAGTTAGAGAAAGTTGTATTACAATTTTATGCCGAGTAACTGTCTTTGGGTTTAGTGTAAGTTTGATTTATTGAAAGAAAGAATGCATCCTCTGTTTCCTATCTATTCATTTCTGAATGAATTTGGGAAGATAACTCAAAGGTGTACATTGTACCCAAATGCCTTTTATTTTCACTGAGTCACAGCTAAGTTGAGTACAACAGCAATCTGATGAGGCTCCACTTGCTTAATCATGTGCATGCCTACTCCTTTCCCTCGATCTCCCTCCTGCCCCATAGTTTCAGCTGTCAGGCTCTCAACCCCAGACTGTGACAATTATCTCCTAACTGGGCTTCCTGCCAGTCTCACCAGCTTCCCATCTCTGGGGCATCATGAACCCTCAGCCATCTTTTGAAATGGAAATCTGATCCCGCACATGGTTGGGTTGAAAGCTTTCCAATAACCTCACTGGCTTCTGTCCCAGCATGGGATCCGAGACCCTCCTGGGTTCACTTCCATCACTCGCCAAGAACTGGTACTGGTTTCTGCAGGTGCAGAAACTTGTATTTGGTCAGTGTTCTCAGCGGTATCCTCAGAAAACGAATCAAACTCATGGTGATGAAGAGGTAAGCCCTACTGACAATTGATCCCTTGTATCTGGCGACTCTAGCTATAGGGGAGCCGGATGCTACAGAGATGTGTCATTAAGGGAGACGGACCTGGGTGCGTGTTCACTAGTGTCAAATGTCAGTGTATTTACATGGAGAATTGTGGAAACAATACTTTTTGTTACTGAGGTGTATGAGGAATGGATGCCTTTTTTTTTCTCCCATTCCAGTCATTCATAGAGAAGTTAATTAAAATTTTCCAAGTTCAAGGAGCTAGCTGGTCGATGGTAGATCCAGGATTAAGGCCCAAGCAATTTGGCCCCAAAGTTCGTGTGCTTCACCCCTGGTCCTAAAATATTATCTTAAAATTGACTACTTTTTCAGTTTTGTGAACATCAGCTTCATGCAAAGTAATGATTTTTGTGAGATCTTGGGATTTGATGTACTAGACGTTACATACATAGATGTGTGTGTGTATATTAGATTATGTAAGTAAAGCTAATTAGTTGCAAATAGTAGAATCTACTCTAGCTAACTTAAATGTGTGTATAGTAGACAGATTATGTAAGTAAAGCTACTTAGTTGCAAACAGGAGAATCTGCCCTAGCTAAGTTATTTTTTTGTTATTTTTCTAGATTTTTATTTATTTGAGAGAGAGCACGCACGTGCGAGAGAGCACAAACAAGCAGAGGGTCAGAGGAAGAGGGAGAAACAGACTCCCCACTGAGCAAGGAGCCTGATGCAGGACTCGATCCCAGGACCCTGGATTCATGACTTGAGCCGAAGGCAGGTGCTTAACTGACTGAGTCACCCAGGCGCCCCAACTCTAGCTAACTTTAAACAGGAAGAATTTTTATTAAAGGATGTTAGAGAGCTCCCAGAATTTCTGGAAGGCCCAGGGATTCCATCTTGGGAACAGTAAATCAGGAATCCTGGCAGCTCAGAAGCCCACAGCCAGGAGGAAGAACCCACACCCCCGACACTTCTTTTAGTGAGAACATTCTTGCTCCCCTCCAGCTGCCCCAGAAGGCCCTTCACCACCTCCAGCCTTGTCAGGAAATCCGCACTCCCACTCTGGGGCTTCAGATCACATTGTTCCTTCCCACACTGACATTTTGTGAAGGCGTGTCTGTTTGAAGAAACTTCAGTCCCATGCTTGCACCGCTGCTGAGGGGATTCAGGGAAGGCTGTGTGAGGCTCCCACCCTCCGTAGCGAAGGAAGGCAACTTCCAGGGGCCTGAAATAGGGGTGAAGTCAAAATACAGTGTCTGCTGCCACAGATAGCAAAAATGCATTCGTGTATTTCCTGCAGTGTTCCTAGGTATAGAGCTTGTGTATCTAGCTTGTGTTTGGGGTTTGGGGAAAGAAAGAGAATGGATATTTACTAGGGGCTGGTATGTCAAGCTCTCAGTAGGTGGTGGTCATGATATTACGGCTGCCCTTGGCTTTGAGCTAGAGCATCTTCTCTGGGCTGGTGCTAGGAGGACACTATCAGATTCTCCTTCTCATCACACTCATAAGTGGCACCCTCTGAGGTGGAATGGTGTAGTCGTGAAGCCCATGAGCTTTGGAGCCAAACTGCTTGGGTTCTTGTCCAGGATCTACCTTTGGCTGGCTCCTGGAACTTGGAAAATTAATTAACTTCTCTGTGCCTCAGTTTACTCATCTGTATCATGGAGGTAATAGTACCTAGCTCCTATGGTAGCCACAAAGATCAGTAAGTTAGGGGCTCCTTGGTGGCTCAGTTGGTTAAGCATCCAACTCTTGATCTCAGCTCAGGTCTTGATCTCGGGGTCCTGGGATCGAGCCCCCTGTCAGGTGGGGAGTCTGCTTCTCCCTCTCCTTCTGTCCCTCTCCCCACTTGTGCTCTCTCTCAAATAAATACATAAAGTCTTAAAAAATATCTTAAAAAAAGAAAAGTAAGTGCTATATAAATGTTTGTTACATAAATTCTGTGGTGCTAAGAATGTCTATTTTCAGATAACATTTATAGTGGTTTTCTCCCCTGCCTACCATCTTATAGGGTATAAGACCATGCATGGTGATCACTGCTTACACAGAGTGACTTTTCTGTGGTCACTTATGAATAGGAGGCGGCTTTTGTTAGAGTTGATATGGATTGGCTGTCTGATATACCATATGTGTATATGATATATATATGTACATATCATATATATTTATATGAAATCCAAGGCAGGTGTAATAACTTCTGTGTTCCTTCAGCCAGTGTCTTCTTCTTTCTGTTCTCTCTCTTTTTTTTTTTTTGATAGAGAAACCCTTTAATCAAAACAAGTTTACAATGTTGACACTTATGGCTTGACTAGAATGTCTGTCCAAATTTAAATTGTATTAAGGACCAGATATAATGTAATATCAGTAGTTCTGTTTTTTGCCCTCAGTGGCACGTATCTTACCAGAATATTCCTATCAGATAAGCCCCAGAGGTTTGGTTTGAGGAGTACAGCATTCCTTCTGCTGAACCAAGGATAAGCATGTGGGTTGTTGTTAATTGGCTTGATTGTGTTGCTCATTTATTTGTGAAATTTCTTTACCTTGGAGTAACTTCTCATTTGCCTGTCCTATTGATAGATTCACTCTCTCCTTTTCAATCTGTATTCCAGACTTTATCCTGATTGTTTGGTTATATGGACTTCATGGATGGCTCTTGATAGTATTTTTGTATTGTAACTTACTGTTATAGAGCCTGGTTCAGTGTGGATTCAAAAGAGCCTTACCTTTTACAGTCCCACACACCTGAAAAACACCCAGTATCTAAAGTTTCTGCCTGTGCTTACTTCCCTCTCTGTCCATGACCACCATCTCCTCTGCACAATAAACACATGTCAGCAGAAATTCACATTTAAAACTCTTCACTACTTACATTGGTCTTTGAGACCTATTGAAAGTAGGTCTGTGATCTTTTCATTGTCCGGCACAGTGCCTGACCCATGCTGGATGTTCAATAACTATTAATAACTAGTAAATTGAGTGGTAAATACAGATAAAGCTCTTTCAGGAAAGAAAGCAGTATTAAGTATCTACCCCCATGATAGAAAATAAGCTACACTTAACACTTGCTTAAGCAAACAATTCAAAAATCAGTAGACAAAATATGATTCCCTCACTTGGTCCACTATAACCTGGGGTTCCGTTTTAATATGCTCTGGTGATAAGGAATTATTTTTCCTTTGAGTTTCCTCAAGATGGGGTTCTAGTGATAATATCTACAACTTCCAGAATTTTGCCTGAGATTTATTGGAGCTTCTGTTTTTTTGAGGAGAAATTTCTTTCTTTTTTTTTTTTTTTAAGATTTTATTTATTTATTTGAGAGAGAGAGGGAGTGAGAGTGAGCAGGAGAGAGGGGCAGAGGCAGAGGGAGAAGCAGACTCCCCACTGAGCAGGGACTGATATGGGACTCAAACCCAGGACCCCGGGATCATGACCTGAGCCGAAGGCAGACGCTTAACCCACTGAACCACCCAGGTGCTCTTATCTTTCTGTTTTAAATTGCTTAGTTGATTTTTGTTTTCTGTGAGGGTCTAAGAAGGGAATTTTTACTGAGGTACAATTAACATATAACATGGAGATATAATTAACACATAACATAATTAACATATAACATATAACATAAAACATAAACATGTAACAGTTTCAAGTGTACAACATTTGCTATTTGTGCATGTTATAAAATGATCACCCCAGTAAGTCTAGTTAGCACCTGTCACCACACATTACAAATTTTTGTCCTTGTGATGAGAACTTTTAAGATTTACTCTCTCAGCCACTTTCAAATATACAGTACAGTACTATGAACTATAGTTCCCATGTTGTACATGGTCTCCCATGACTTATTTTATAACTGAAAGTTTATACTTTTGATCTTTTTCACCCATTTTGCCCATGGTGTTCCCGCTGCCTCTGGCAATCACTAGTCTGTTCTCTGTATCTGAGTTCAGGGTTGTGTGTGTGTGTGTGTGTGTGTATTTCTAGGTGTGTGTTGTTGTTGGTTTTCTCTTCTTTTTATTTCATTTGTAAGTGAGATCATATAGGATTTGTCTTTTTCTGTTTGACTTATTTCACTTATCACTTAGCATAGTGTTCTCAAGGTCCGTCTGTATTGTCACAAATAGTAAGATCTTTCCTTTTTATGGTGAAATAATATTCGTATGTGTGTGTGTTTGTGTGTATCCAGTGATGGACGCTTTGGTTGTTTCCATGTCTTTTTACTGCAAATCATGCTGCAATGAACTTGGGTTACAGGTGTCTTTTCAAGTTAGTGTTTTTGCTTCCTCTGGATAAATACTCAGGTAGAATTGCTGGATCATACGTTAATTCTATTTGAGGAGCCTCCATACTGTCTTCCACAATGGCTGCACAAGCCTGCATTCCCACCAATGGTGCACGAGGGTTTCTCCTTCTCCACAGCCTCACCAACACCTGTTGTTTCTTGTGTTGTGGATTTGAGCCGTTCTTGACAGGTGTGAGGTGGTATCTTATTGTGGGTTTGATTTGCATTTCCCTGATGATACGTGATGAGCACATTTTCATGTACCTATAGGCCATCTGTATGTCTTTGGGAAAATGTAGGGGTTTTAAACTGATGAATAAAACTAGGCAAAATTTCTTTGCTCTGAGCTCCTGAGTTGATGGCATCTGCCTTGAGAAGAGGCACACTCCACCAAAATCTCTCTCTTAATGTATTACGTGAAATTTCATCAATAGACTTAATCTTGCAGGAATTTTAAAGGCTGGGGTGGATGGGGGGTGGAATTTAAAGGTAGCCTATGAAAATGAAAACTTCCACAAGGAGACGAATACTATGAGTTGTCAATTAAAAAAAAAAAAAACACACAAAGCGGCAAAAAAATCCATACAATGCATACAGTTAAATAGAGCAGAAAACACTAAGAAGAGGATTTGAAAGGACAGATGGGCCAGAGGCTAAACGTGGACTTGTTTCAAATCTGTGGAGGACTGGCCTTTGTGGGTTTTAAAAGAAAAACATTCGGGGCAATGACACTGCCCCCCCCCCGCCCAGTTTTCACCCTGCCTTCGTGATGCCCAGCTCAGTGTGGTGAAGCGAGCTTCCTTTGAAGTGTGAACTGAGTGAGAGGCTGGTTCCATGTAAGAGGAAATTGACTCAGAGTTTTTTCTTCAACTGCCCAAAGAAATTAATGTCCTCAGAGCTTGAGGACACTGCCAGAATTAAAAATAACTTGGTGACGATTTAACAGGGAAAAGAAGAAAGTCCATCACTCGTAAACCCTCTTCGGTGGAGACCAGGCTCTGGATATTAAAAGCGATTCAGGGGCGGTGGTTTCAAAATGCAAAATTCACCTTGATTTTGAAAATGAATCCAAGTTCTTGAACTTCATTTCTCGCAAAAGTTATGGGGTTTCCGTCCCACTGAACTGCAAGATACAAGAAGGCAGGTGCATTTCTGCCCTCCCGTCCTCCCTCCTTCCAATCTTTGTTGTATCTACGCTCTTAGCTCAGTGCCTATTGCACAGTTAATTGGTAAGAAACATGAATTAAATGAGTGTCAGATGAAACTATCATGCTCAGTTGAATTGCCAAACACAGACTGGAGATCGAAGAGATGTACAATTCACAGCCATGCGCCTCAGAGATTTGAAAATTCCAACTAGCTGTGATGACTCATGAACTTCTTAGAGGTGTCATTGAGTGACTTGCCTGAAGACATGAGCTCAAGGGGTTGGATTTCAGAAGGGCAGGAATAATAGGAGATACAGAAGCAAACCATCCACGAGGAATTTCCTACATTTGCATTTCCACGTATAACTTTGGATGGAGTCCCAAGGCTTCAGCGAGGCTGACAATTTGCAAAAAGAATTTCTAATTCCTCTCTGATCTGCAGGCTCACAAATTTCATTTCTCATGGAAATTTTACTATAAAACCTGCTGCTGAGTAAAAGGCAGGAATAATTTCATCTCTTGACTTGGCAGCGTGAAGTGGGAATAAAAATAAGGTCACCTTGACAGGCATACATCTGTATTTCTCTGCATGATAGTTTGTACGAATGGCCACAAATTCTTTCCCTCGTTCCACTCCTATACCTAGAATGTAACATTACAAATCCTCTTACTGAGAGGTAGTGTCTGTGTTCTTACCCCTTAAATCTGAGTTGGCCATGTGAATTATTTTAGCTGGTGGGGCGTTAGTAAATATGCCTCAAGCAGAGTCTTGAAAAATGCACGCTGGGCCCGTGTTTTGTGGCTCTGGAGACCCATCATGCTGGTTCTGTGTGAACAAGCCTAGACTAGCTCGCTGGATAAAGAGAGGACACACAGCCCAGCTTTGAGCCAGAAGCAGAGTCATTTAGCTCACTACAGGTGCATGTCTTGAGCTCACGGGGGACAAATAGGAGAAACGTCCTGTGGTGCCCAGCCCAAACAGTGAGCCACATAGTTTTTTTAAGCTACTAAGTTTGGCATGGTTTGCAATTCAGCAATAGATAACTACTCTATCCCATTAGGGCTTTGTAGGAATTCCAGCCTTCCTTAAATTCTTCCCCAGTTGTCCCGAGGTGGGGGGGCATGGTTCCCAGTGGATAGCATGGATATTCTGTGACATGTAATAGTCTTGGCTGCCATGTCTGACCCAAATTCCTCTTTGGTTCAAGTTTCTGGGGCTGCTGGTGTCTTCAGTAGATGTCAGGTCTGCTACTGGTCACTCAGGAGACAAACAACATCCTTCCAGCCATCTACCAGAGAAGCCCGCACCATTATGTGCAATCCAACTCCTGTTGGGACCTCTGCTATGAATTTATTAGGAAAAAGTGAGAGAGGAATAATTAGGACAAAACCGGAATAGATGTGATTTGAGAGCCGGAGGGACCTTTAGAGATCATGTATTCCAATTTCTCATTTGGCAAAGGGGGATCCTTGGGCAGAGAGCCTTGTCCCTGGTCTGAGGTCCCCTGATACATGAGTGCCGCGTCTCCTTGTTCCCTATTTAGGGATTGTTTACATCTCTTTTTAATCCATTTTGCTATTTTGCTGTTCTTCTATCACTTAACGTTTTCCAAAAGATAAGTGTAGGTTTTTGTAAAACGTGTTAAGAGTGATGAATAAAAAGTCTGGGGGTGGGGCACCTGGGTAGCTCAGTTGTTAAGTGTCTGCCTTCGGCTCAGGTCATGATCCCGGGGTCCTGGGATTGAGCCCCACATCAGGCTCCCTGCTCAGCGAGGACCCTGCTTCTCCCTCTCCCACTCCCCCTGCTTGTGTTCCCTCTCTCGCTGTGTCTCTCTCTGTCAAATAAATAAATAAAATCTTAAAAAAAAAAAAAAGTCTGGGGGTATAGGGAATTACTCCTGGGAAGGAATTTGATGGCAACGGTAGAAAGATGCCCATTTTTCCTTTTAAATCTGTATCACTCTACTTAAATGGCTGTTTCATCTGAGAAGCACTCTGGAGATGGAGGTATTGGCATAAGCAGGCCCTGCGATGTCTGGAGCTCTAAGCATTTTCTGCCAGCCAAGCAGGCTCGTGTGCAGTTGGCGTGATGCCTTGTGGGTACGTCCACCACTACCCCTCGGGAGCGGGGGTCTGCTTTAGCCAAGATGCTGATCCTGCACCAGCGCACACTTGTCCTGGATGGGGGACCCCAGAACCACGCCGACACCACCGGGACCTCATGTGGCAGTGAGGCTCAGTGTGGTGGCGAGTCTGGTCAGCCACAGCAGCCACCCCGGATCCTGGATTGTGGGGTTCTATACCATAGGGTGTATAGGATGCAGGGCACTGAAACCGCTGGGGTGTTCATGTCCTAGGATCAAAGGGCAGAAGGCCCTGCCCAGCGTCCTCAGAACCTGCCGCTCTGCTCTCCTCTTCTGCACAGTCCCGTCCAGGTGACAGGTGGCCCTTTGGAAGCCTTCCTTTTCCTTTTTTACCTTCAGGATAATCATTGGAACTGGCTTTCACTTGCAATGCTTGGGGACCTGGAGAAGCGGGGGCTGAAGCCGCTAAGGGTGGAGTACAGATCTGTATTCAGCGGGGGGCCTGAGCCCACCCAGCACTGGGGCAGGGGGTGCTGTCTCTTTGAGGCATCATCAGAACATGGCTAGGACGCCTGGGTGGCTCAGTTGGTTGAGCGTCTGCCTTCGGCTGGGATTAGGATCCCAGGGTCCTGGGATTGAGTCCCGCATGGGGCTCCCTACTACGCGGGGAGCCTGCTTCTCCCTCTGCCTCTGCCTCTCTCTGTCTGTCTGTCTCTCTCTCATGAATAAATGAATAAATAATCTTAAAAAAAAAAAAGCATGGCCAAACACAAAACAAGAGTGGGGAGAGGCGACCGTGTCTCTCAGCTCTGAATAGCAGGAGGCCTCCCTGTGGCTGAGGATATGAGGAAGAGCTTGGGGAAGACCAGCTCCTGTCTTTATCAGTCACTTTGTGTCCTTGGAAACAGAGATTGGGAGAGACTTCATTGATTCAAACACATGAATTTGTCTTTGGTATATTTTATTTATTTATTTATTTTTTAGATTTTATTTATTTATTTGACAGAGAGAGACACAGCGAGAGAGGGAACACAAGCAGGGGGAGTGGGAGAGGGAGAAGCAGGCTTCCCGTGGAGCAGGGAGCCCGATGTGGGGCTCGATCCCAGGACCCTGAGATCATGACCTGAGCCGAATGCAGACGCTTAACGACTGAGCCACCCGGGCGCCCCTGTCTTTGGTATATTTTAAAAACATTCCCAAGCTTTTCTTTCTGGGCATTTATATATTTTTTTAATTTTATTAAATTTTTTATTTTAATTATTTTGATTTAATTACTTGTATTTTAATTTTATAAATTTGTAGTTATACTTTAATTACTTCTATATTTTAATTATTTTAATTTACATTAACGAGGTAACATAGCATGTATCAGTGGCTGGTGTACGATATAATGATTCGACAATGCTGTACCTTAGTGCTCATTATGTTAACTGTACTCTTTAATCCCCGTCACCTATTTCACCTGTCCCCCCACCTGCCTCTCCTCTGGTAACCGTCAGTCTGGGCATATCCTTTTATCTGTGTTATTGGTTTAATAATGCTGCTTCAAATAAGACAAACCTTCTTCGAGGGAAACGATCAGGTCAGTTACAGTACAGATCCGAGGACACCCTCCCTTGTATAAGTGTAGCCCAGGAAAATCAGAGCAGTCTGGTTATAACATTTCAATTTCAAGCTTCTGATAGGTATTAAAAAGTGATTAAAAGGGATTTAAAAAATAATGAAAAATACCTTAAGGGTCTCGCCTCAAATTGGAAACCCAAATTGAGAATTACATTGATGCTTTAAGGTAAATTAGAATATGGAACACACGGTCCTACAGAGCAATGACCTTGGTGGTGGATTGAGAATGCAGGGCTGACTCATCCTGTGCTGTTGACATGCCCATTGGTGGAGTTTTGGTTCTTGGCTGGATTTCCTTTCCATGTATCTTCATTTAGGCATTTGCTATGCATTCAGTGCCTATTTTGGGTCATTATTGAGCTAGGGACTAGGAATTTAAAAAGAGAAGAGGACACAGTCCAGACTTCTTCCCCCATGCCCTGCACCCTGATGAGGACAGATGATGAGCAGGGTACCAGACAGTTGTGCACATTCTCTGAAAACTAAGTAGGAAGAGGGATCGGTTTCCCTGGCGATGGGATTTTATTTTATTATTTTTTAAAGATTTTATTTATTTGAGAGAGCCAGAGAACGAGAGAGAGCACAAGAGGGGGGAGGGGCATACATGGGGGGAGGGGCATGAGCGGGGGAAGGGGCAGAGGGAGAGGGAGAAGCAGGCTCCCCACTGAGCAAGGAGCCTGATGTGGGGCTGGATCCCAGGACCCTGGGTTCATGACCTGAGCTGAAGGGAGATGCTTAACCGACTGAGCCACCCTGGCGCCCCCATGGGGTTGAGATTTCAGAGAAAAGCAGGTAGTTAAGTTTTCCAGGCTGTAAGAAGCCTGAGATGGATATACCATTTATAGAGAGTTTGGAGACTTAGAGGAATATTTAGAAAGTGGTTTTCTTTCTGCTGTGGCTGAAGCATAGTTTTGTAGGGGAAGGGATCAGTGGCAGAAGGCAAGGCACAGAAATACAGAGTCGGGCCATATTGCCAGGGGTTTGGGATTTCAAATCAGGAATGTGGATTTGATACACCAAGACCTGCTACCTCAGAGCACCTGCTGACATCACCTACAGAGGAGGCATTTATCAGAATTCTTAGTGAGAAAGAATGTGGCATTTTTTGGTATCAACCTTATGGCCCTACCAGAAATTCACTTGGGAGTGGACTTGACTTTTGTAGCCTAAGTATACTCATACCTTACTACCTCCAGCCTCAACCACAGCCAAACTCCTAACAGCCTGTGTACAAATCTTTGCAGAGACATCTGCTCACTGAGCTTCTGGGTCAAGCCAGGGACACTCTCTATTAAGTGAAGTTTATTTCTACCTCAAAGTTGAGGGGGAAAGTATTTTTAAGGAATTTTGCATTTCAGACAATTGACCAGAATTTTAAATGTATGCTAATAAAAACTTCAAAACCAGCCCTTCAGAAACGTAACAAGCAGTGAATATCATACAGCTCTTTTAGCCATGAGAAAATACAAATCAATTACTCTGCTAGTGAGATATAATACGTAATCAGGATCAATTTAAGCTCGTTCTTAATTTAGCAGGACAGCAGAATGGAAATGGCATGGGCTTTGGAGTAGGACAGACTTAGGCTCAAATGCTAGCCCTTCTCCTTTCTGGCTCTATGAATCTTAGCCAGACTGAGGTATTGACTCTGTCCCAATCTCAGCCACCTTAGCCATACAATGGGGTAACAATAGTGAGCATATAAAGTCACTTAGGAACTAGCTGTTCTTGTTTCATCCAGTCTGCGATGCCTTTAGAACATAGATCACATACCCCATGAAGACCAATGCCATGTTTGATTTTGATTGCCTGGCACATATTAGGCTGTCAGTAAGTAGTCATTACAGGGATGGGGAGAGGAAGGGAGGGAAGGTAGGAGGGAATCTTTTTTTTTTTTTAAGATTTTATTTATTTATTTGAGAGAGAGAGAGAGCACATGAGAGGAGGAGGGCCAGAGGGGGAAGCAGACTCCCCGCTGAGCAGGGAGCCCCATGCGGGACTCGATCCTGGGACTCCAGGATCATGACCTGAGCCGAAGGCAGTCACTTAACCAACTGAGCCACCCAGGCACCCGGTAGGAGGGAATCTTAAAGATCATTTATTGAAGCAGTTCCCAGATGTTTCTTGCCACAACTTTAAGGTCTAAGAGGAAAATCAATGAGCAATAGCTATTTAAGAGACACACAGGCATGGGGGTATGGGGGTGAAGGAGTGGGGATGATGGGAAATGAATATATAACCTAGATGGTCCCAATCCATTCTGTCCTCTGTAATGCATGCCTGCATTTCTAGTAGGCTCACCCCTTGCTCTTCTGAGTTTCAAATGTTGGAATTTACCTATTTTGTGAAGAGAAGATCTGGAAGGGAGGAGCCCCAGTGGATTCACATTCAGTTGCTGCTATTTGGAGGTGGGAAGAGATGGTCTATCAGTCATTGGGAGCATCTTTCCCAAAGACCTGGGTCTGCGGATGTCTGTATGGGAAGGTTTTTATTCAATTTTATTTATTATATTATTCAGTTTCTTTAGTAGACCTGAAACTGTGTAGATTCTCAGTTTCTTTTGTGTAAGTTTTGAGTCTTTCCTGTAATTTGCTCATTTCATCTATTTTGACAAATTTATTCATAAGACATTATTTGTAATATAGTCCCTTATTGTCTGTATGATTCTGTAGGATCCTTAGTGGTGTCTCCTCTTTTGTTTTTAATCAGCCTATCTAGAGGTTTATCTTTTGAAAAAAGTTTCTGATTTTGTTGATTTTTTTCATTATTTGTTTATTTCTTTAATTTTTCTTGTATCTTTATTATATTTCCTTTCTACTTCTTTTGTGTTTAATTAGCTCTTCCAACTTCTTAAGATAGAAGCTTAGATAATTGATTTCAGACAGTTTTCTCTTTCTTGAATACGGGTTTGAAGCTATAAGATTTCCCTCTGAGCACTGCTTTGGTTGAATCTTACAAATTTTGAAATTGGTTTTTATTTTCATTCCGTTCAGAATATTTTTAATGTCTCTTATTTCCTTGGTGACTCATTTTTGGAAGTGGGTTTTTAAAAAAATTAATAGACTACTTTTAGAACATTTTTAGGTTTACAGATAATTGAGCAGATAGTACACAGTTCCAGATACCCCTCTTTCCCTTGCTCACTGTTTCCCCTTTATTAACATCTTGTATTAATGTGCTACATTTGTTACAGTTGATGAACTGATATTGATGCATTAATATTAACTAAAGTCCATAGTTTATTAGGGTTCACTCTTTGTTTTGTGCAGTTCTGTGGGTTTTGACAAATGCATAATGATGTGTACCCACCATGACAGGATCATACAGAAGAGTTTCATGGCCCTAAAAATCCCCTGTGCTCCACCTGCTTACTGCCCTCACCCCATCCGAACCCCTGCAAATCACTGATCTCTGTCTTGCCTCCATAGTTTTGTCTTTTCTGGAATGTTAAAATCATATAGTATGTTGCTTTTTCAGACTGGCTTCTTTCATTTAGTAATAAGCATTAAGATTCCTCCTGGGATGCCTGGGTGGCTCAGTTGGTTAAGTGTCCCAACTCTTGATCTCAGCTCAGGTCTTGATCTCAGGGTTGTGAGTTCAGGCCTTGCATTGGGGTGTGGAGCCTGCTGGAAAAAAAAAATATTCCTCCTTATTTTCTCATGACACATTTCTTCTTTTGCTTTATAGTATTGCATTGTATGTACCAGTATGTTTAACCATTCACCTTTCAAAGGATGTCTTGGTTGCTTCCTGGGTCTTTTGGCAATTATGAATAAAGCTGCTATGAACATTTCCTGAGCAGGTTTTTGTATGGATGTAAGTTTTCAGATTGGTTGGGTAGATATCCAGGAGTGTGACTGTTGGATCATATAATAAGACTATGCTTTGTTTTGAAAAAACTGCTAGGGGCGCCTGGGTGGCTCAGTTGGTTAAGTGACTGCCTTCGGCTCAGGTCATGATCCTGGAGTCCCGGGATCGAGTCCCGCATCGGGCTCCCTGCTTGGCAGGGAGTCTGCTTCTCCCTCTGACCCTCTCCTGTCTCATGCTCTCTCTCTCTCTCTATCTCATTCTCTCTCTCAAATAAATAAATAAAATCTTTAAAAAAAAAAACTGCTAAAGTGGCTGTAGCATTTTACCTTCTTACCAGCAATGAGGATTCTCCTTGCTCTCCATCCTTGTCAGCATTTGGTATTGTCAGTTTTTTATTTTAGTCATTCCAATAGGTAGGTCATGTTATCTTGTTGCTGCTTTAATTTGCTGTTCCCTAACGACATGTGATATTAACCTCCTTTTCATGTGCTTATTCGCCATCCGTATATCTTCTTTGGTGAGGTGTCCATTCATATCCCATTTTTTAATTGGATTGTTTGTTTTTCCTAATCATTAAGTTTTAAGAGTGTATGTTTTAGGGGACGCCTGGGTGGCTCAGTCATTAAGCGTCTGCCTTCGGCTCAGGTCATGATCCCAGGGTCCTGGGATCGAGTCCTGCATCAGGTTCCTTGCTCAGTGAGGAGCCTGCTTCTCTCTCTCCCTCTGCTGATCCCCCCGCTTGTGCTCTCTCTCTCTCTCTCTCTGACAAATAAATAAATAAAAATCTTTAAAAGAGTGTATGTTTTAGATACAGGTCTTTTATCAGATATGTATTTTTCAAATATTTTCTCCTTGTCAATGCCTTGTGTTTTCATTCTGTTAACCGTGTCATTCATAGAGTAGAAATTATAACTTCAGTGATGTCCTACTTAACATTTTTTCCTATCATGCATCAAGCTTGTGATGTTTGTCTAAAAAGTCACCAAACCCAAGCTCACCTAGATTTTCTCTTCTGTTAGCTTTTAGGAATATTATAATTTTGTATTTCACATATAGGTTTATGATCCATTTTTGCATTCATTTTTATGAAAGGTATAAAGTCTCTGTGTAGATTAATTATTTTTGTGTGTGGATATCCAACTCTTCTAGCACCATTTGTTAACGACTATTCTTTCTCTATTGAATTGCCTTTGTTCCTTTGTCAACAGTTAGTTGACTTTGAATCTATTTCTGGGCTTTCTTTCTCTTATTCCATTGATAAACCTATCTATTCTTTAGCCAGGACCATGCTGTCTTGATTATGGTAGCTTTATATTAAGCCTTGAAGTTGGGGGGCACTTGGGAGGCTCAGTTGGTTGGGCATCTGTTTTGGCTTGGGTCATAATCCCGGGGTCCTGGAATCGAGCCCCACATCTCCGGCTCCCTGCTCAGCAGGAAGCCTGCTTCTCCCTCTGCCTCTCCCTCTTGCTTGTGCTCTCTCTCTCAAGTAAATAAATAAAATAAAATAAAAAGACCTTAAATTTGGGTTACGTCTCCTCTCCAACTTTGTTCTTTTTCTACAGTTTTGTGTTGGCTAATCTGGGTTTCTGCCTTTCCATGGAGACTTTAGAATCATGTTGTTGATTTTCACAAAATAGATTGTTGAGATTTTGATTGGAATTGTGTTTATAGGTCAAGTGGGGAAGAACTGACGTCTTAACAGTATTGATTTTTCTAATCTACACACACAGAGTATCTCTCTATTTATTTAGATCTTCATTAATTGCTTTATTCAGAGTTTGGTAATTTTCTTCCTAGAGATCATGGACATATCTTATGAAACTTAACTATTTCATTTTTGGGTGCTGTTGTAAATGGGATTGTTTTTAATTGCACATTCCACTTGTTCATTACTGGTGTACAGGACTGCAATTGACTTTTTTTTTTTTTTTTAAAGATTTTATTTATTTATTTGACAGAGAGAGACACAGCGATAGAGGGAACACAAGCAGGGGGAGTGGGAGAGGGAGAAGCAGGCTCCCCGCAGAGCAGGGAGCCCGACGCGGGACTCGATCCCAGGACCCTGGGATCATGACCTGAGCTGAAGGCAGTCGCTTAACCAACTGAGCCACCCAGGCACCCGACTTTTGTGTACTAACCCTGTCTCCTGAAATTTTACTAGAATATCAGATTAAAAAAAAAAGAGTTTTAGTTAAATTCTGTCGTGTAGGAAAACATACTCTGTAAAATTTCAATCCTTTTAAATTTATTGAGACATATTTTATAACCCAGCATATGATCAAACTTGGTGTTTCAAGTGCACTTGAAAATAATTTTATTTCACATTTCTTGAGGAGAGGATTCTGTAAATGTCACTTAAGTCAGTTGGCTGATAGTGTTATTTGCTTAAGTCCTCTTTATTTTACTGATTTTTATCTTTTATCCCATCAATTGCTGAAAAAAGGATTATGGAAACCTGTAACAATAATTATTGAGAATTAGCTCGTGCTTACTGGGACATATTGTGGGTTAAACCACTGTCTTAGATAATAGAGTAATAGAAGAATTTAAGTTCAAGAATCTTCTAGAATTTTTCAGTTCTCCTTTGATATATTTTAAATATAAATCAGGGATTTGAGTATGTTATTTGGTTAAAATGTTCCCTGATATCTTTGTGGTCTTAATGGTTTTTGTGTGTGTGTGTGTGTGCTCGTGTGTGTATGTGAGGTTGCAGGTTGAATGAATATTTATTCTCATGTTTGTATCTCAGGAAAAAGTAAAGGACTTGAGTCAGTAGATATCCCTTAATTAAATGGGAAAAGCTGAATTTTAGAATGTGAATTATCCTGTGATGTCACTCCTCATATCTTTTCACATATTTAGAGGAAAGGCAATTCCATAGATTTTTAATGGTCAAAATTAAATAAATGGTCTGTCTTGTGATGCTATATAAATCATTGGGTAAGGATTTGGGAAAATCTTGATAGTTTCACAGTGGTCAAGAAGCCTTAAATGTGAGGGGAAAAAATCAGGATCTTTGATTCTTTTTTTTTTTTTTACTTTTTTTTTTTATTCTTATGTTAATTCCCATACATTACATCATTAGTTCTAGATAAAGTGTTCCATGTTTCATTGTTCGTGCACAACATCCAGTGCTCCATGCAGAACGTGCCCTCCTCAATACCCACC
>NC_138375.1:130757096-130823398 GCF_054177405.1 Leptonychotes weddellii | reverse complement strand
ACCACTCCAGCAACCCTCAGTTTGTTTCCTGAGATTAAGAATTCCTCATATCAGTGAGGTCATATGATACATGTCTTTCTCTGCTTGACTTATTTCCCTCACCATAATACCCTCCAGTTCCATCCACGTTGTTGCAAATGGCAAGATTTCATTCTTTTTGATGACTGCATAATATTCCGCTGTATATGTATACCACATCTTCTTTTTCCATTCATCTGTTGATGGACATCTTGGCTCTTTCCACAGTTTGGCTATTGTGGACATTGCTGCTATAAACATCGGGGTGCACGTACCCCTTTGGATCCCTACGTTTGTATCTTTGGGGTAAATACCCAGTAGTGCAATTGCTGGATCATATGGTAGCTCTATTTTCAACTTTTTGAAGAACCTCCATGCTCTTTTCCAGAGTGGCCACATTAGCTTGCCTTCCCACCAACAGTGTAGGAGGGTTCTCCTTTCTCCGCATCCCCACCAACATCTGTCATTTCCTGACTTGTTAATTTTAGCCATTCTGACTGGTGTGAGGTGATATCTCATTGAGGTTTTGATTTGGATTTCCCTGATGCTGAGCGATGTTGAGGACTTTTTCACGTGTCTGTTGGCCATTTGGATGTCTTCTTTAAACCTTATGAGATTCTTGACTCCAGAAACAAACTGAGGGTTTGGAAAGGGAGGTGGGTGGGGGGATGGGGTAACTGGGTGATGGGCATTAAGGAGGACATGTGTTGTGATGAGCACTGGGTGTTATACTGAACGGATGAATCATTGAACATTATATGATGTTCTATACCTTGGCTAATTGAATTTAAATTTAAAAAAGAGGTAAAAAATTATTTTTTAGTAGTAGCTAGTAGAAGCACCTCCATTCATGAGTTCAGACCTCTGTGTCCAGTGATAATATTAGTCTTTGAGGATCAAGGAGAGGAATGGATTTAGAAGTATGGTTGCCAAAAGCCTCTTCTGGGGTGTGAAGGAAAAGAGGCATGGATATTGGCAAAGTCTCCAGGAATCATTCCGTTCCCTCCATTTCTTTATCTTCTAGAAATATAGGAATGCATACTTGGGGTCTGGTAGTTTAGAACTCTGGGGTTCCAATACAGACTTTATTATCAGAATGAGAAAATAATTTTTTTCTGGAATACAATGAAGATTTCCCTTGGAACAATGAACACTGAAGTCTTGGGGAAGCTATTGCATTTACTTTATAATAAATTATAAGCAGGTAATTAATGTCAGGGTGCAGTTTCCATATCAATCCCTACAGTGCTAGAGGCAAAACGTCCAGATTTTGGAAGTAGCACCATAAAACTTTTGATCTTAAACATCAGTTCTGGGTCAGTTTGCTGATTTATGTCTGTGCTCTTCCTTTTAAAAATTCAATTATATTCTCTGGCAGGGGCAACATATGAATATAGTAGTGACATAGCTCATTAGTAAGTGGAGGATGAGGAAATCTGTGAATCTGTGGCCTTTTTTTTTTTTTTTTTTGGTGGGGGGGGTTGGGCAATGGTTTGTAAACCTTAGTATGTGTCAAAATCATCTAGAAGGTTTGTGAAAGCATAGATTTTGGGTCTTATTTCCAGAGTTTCTGATTCAGTGGTTCTGGGTGGGCCTTGTTAAGCTTTCCATGATGCTGATGCTGGTGATCTGGAGACCACACTGGGAGAATTAGTGGTTTAGGGCCTTTGGGAACCCAGCTTTGTGAAGTCCGCAGGTCCATGATTAATGGACTATAGTTTTGACCCTCCTTTCCCTGGTATGTAATTACAAACCTTTATTTTTTTTATTAAAGATTTATTTACTTATTTGAGAGAGAGAGAGCGAGCAGTGGGGAGGGGCAGAAGGACAGGGAGAGAGAATCCCAAGCAGACTCCCTGCTGAGAGCAGAGCCCAGTACGGGGCTTGATCTCATCACCCTAAGATCATGACCTGAGCTGAAACCAAGAGTTGGACATTTCACCGACTGCACCACCCAGGTGCCCAATTACAAGCCTTTAATAAGACCCAAACCACTGATTCTCAAACATTAGTGACAATAAGCATAAGTATCACCCGAGGAATCGTTGGGCTTTAGGTTCCCAGGGCTCACCTCTGTGAAACTGGGAGGAGCCTCAGCCTTTGAACATTTTTTTAAAGATTTTATTTATTTATTTGAGAGCAAGTAAGCAAGAGAGAGAGCATGCACAAGAGCACAAGCGAGGTGAGGGGCAGAGGGAGAAGCCACCTCCCCACTGAGCAGGGAGCCCGATGTGGGACTAGATCCCAGGACCCTGATATCATGACCTGAGCTGAAGGCAGTCGCTTAACCGACTGAACCACCCAGGTGCCCAGCCTTTAAACTTTTAATAAGCATCACACATATTTTCCGTGCAATGATCTCAGAACCATGGCTTGATTAAAAATTATTTTGTCATCATTTTTAAGGTTGCTATTTCTTCATATTTTGCTCTAAGCTTTATTATCCCCTGATGTCAGAAACATGTAGTCAAACACTGATGCTTCTTTATAAATAAAGGAATAGCAGTTTTATTAAGGAAAAGCAGAGTTGAAGAGAGTGATAGTGTCTCCCCTCCTCACTTGGCAAAGCCTAGCTGATCCTTCTCTACATCCCTGTCTCAGAACATCCCTGAACAACTCATAGCTTTGCCAGAATTAAAAGTGCTGTGTCTTTCGAACCATGAGAGACGATGGACTCTGAAAAACAAACTGAGGGTTCTAGAGGGGAGGGGTGGGAGGATGGGTTAGCCTGGTGGTGGGTATTGAGGAGGGCACGTTCTGCATGGAGCACTGGGTGTTATGCACAAACAATGAATCATGGAACACTTCATCTAAAAAAAAAAAAAAAAAGAAAAAAAAAAAGTGCTGTGTCTTTGAAGGCATCATATTCACACAGCTAGCCTTGTAAGACCAAATTTGTATGGCAGCTTGGAAGATGAGGGCAGGTAGTGGAAACCAAAGTAGAAAAAAAATAAATGATCACTTTATATACATGTATAGACACAGATGTTGAGAATCAATAGAAAAATCAGAAAGAGAATCAAAGGCCAAGGTTGAGACATTGTTTTATCAGTAAAAGTTTGGAAAGTTTGAATTGAAAATAGTCACCTTTATTCCTTTCAGTACAGTGAGTCTTCAAAACCATGGTATTTGAGGCCCTTTAGAACATCAATGATCTGATGGTCAAGATTCAAAATTAGAAGCTATTTTAAGTCTACACACACACAAGAAAAAAACAGTAGTAAAGAAAATAATAAAATAAATTGCATTAGTCACATTTTTTTTTGTGTATGTGAAAAATGAATTTAACCATTTTCTAAGCTTACTAGTGCAAACGGCAAGTAGAGGAGTAAGCCGTTCAGGCCATTTAACATTGAGGTCCTCCACTGTGGGGTAACTTGGCATAAACTCTCCGTGACAGGGCAATACCTCAGTTGTGTATCTGGCCTCTGGCATGATTTATACTTTTTTTCTGGTATATGTTTTAATTGAAGTATAATAAAGTAATGTATGAATGATGGGTTCTTGCTTATGGATACAGTCACCATTCATGTCAAAAAAGGGAGTATCCCCAGTTCCCAGAGGGCTCCTTCATGTTCCTTCTAGTCAACAGTCCCCAAAAAGGGAACCACTCTTCTGCAGACTTTTATCAACATGGGCTAGTTTGTTTTTGAGCTTAACATAAATGGAGTTACAGGCAATGGACTCCATTGTATTTGGTCTCTTTAACTCAAGTTTATGTCTGTGAGATTTATACGTGTTGTTTCATGTTGCAGTACTTGGTTCTGTTTCATTGCCGTATGATAGTCCATCATTTAAATTTTACAGTTTACCTGTTCTATGGTTCATGAACATTTGGGTGGTTGTTCACTATTTGTGTATTAGGAAGAGGACTGTAATGAACATTCTTGGACATGTCTTTTGTGGTACACGTACATTCATTGATGTAGAGTGTGTATCTAGGAGTGGTGTTGCGGGCTCCAACTCAGGTTTCTGAGTTTTCCAAAGTGGTTATAGTAATTTCAAAGTGGTTGGATTAGTTTTAAAAAATAGCAGCAGTATACGAAGAGTTGTTGCTTCTCATCCCCACAAACACCTGGTATTATTATGTTTGCTTTATTTTAGCTATTTTGGCAGGTACGTATCTTTTTTTTTTTTTTAGATTTTATTTTATTGTTAGTCACCATACATACCATATTATTGTTGCTTTAATTTATATTTCCCTGATAACTAATGCAATTAAGCATTTTTATATTTGTTTATTGGCCATCTGAATGTTATTTTTTGTGAAATTGCTTTTACACATTAAAAAATAGCTTGTTGCTTTCTCTTATTGGTTTATACAATATCTTTATATATTGTGAGTCTTCTATCAGATACATATATTAAGAAAATCTTCCACTTGTTGCTTTATCTTCCTACTCCCTTTTTTTCTTCTTACTCTCAGTTGGAACTTCAGATGAACATAAATTTTACATTTTAATGAGGTCCGACTTACTAACTTTTTTGGTTTATGCTCGATGCTATTTCTTGTTCAAGAAGTCTGGCAATTGCAAGGTCATGAAGGTCATATAGTTTTATCCCTTTTTTGATACGAATGGTGACTGTATCCATTCAGAGTCTATAGTTTTATAGAGGCTTTCTCGTTTTACCTTTCAGACTGAAGTCTTTAGTCCATCTGGAACTGATTTTTATGTATGAAGTCTAAGGGCCAAGTTTTTTTTCCCTCTTATATGAATATCCACTTTATCTAATGCCATTTGTTGGGAAAACCATGATTTCCTATTGGCCTGTACTGGCGGCATCTTTGTTATAAAGTAGGTCGTCATGCAGATGTGGGTTAGCTTCAAAACTCCCTATTTTCCCCCGATGGTATATTTGTCTGTTCTTGTGCCAGTGTTACCATGTTTTCGTTCTTGTATCTTTATAATCAACTTCATTATCTCTTAGTGTAAATCCTCCAAGTCTGTTCTCCTTTATGATTACCTTTCCTAGTGTTTATCCTTTGGGTTATCTTTTGCATTTTGCAATGAGCTTGCCAGTTTATATCCAAAATAAAACTGTCGGAATTTTGATCGGGATTGCATTGACTCTATATTGATTTAGGGTGCCTTGAAAACTTTACACTATTAAGTGTTATAATCCTTGTATATAACATAATACAAATCTCTATCTAGGTCTTTGATTTCTCCGTGATGTTTTGCAGTATTTTTGGTTACATTTCTTTGACCAAATTTCATACAAAGTACTCGATGATATTTTAAGCTGTTAGATATGATTTTGTTTTGAAGCTTTCTAATTTTGGCATATAGAGTATCCAGTGAGCCTTACTCAAGGTGAATTTGTATTTTACCATGTCATCTACAAGTATTGATAGATTTATGTCTTGGTTTCATAATTTTTATAACTTGTATTTTTTTTCTAGGTAAGCTGTCCAGGGCAGTCAACTTGGAATAGAACTGGTGTTTTTGTAGTGAATACAATGGCAAGGGAACTCTCAGAGGGAAAGATTTCCATTATTCTGTCAGTAAGATGTTTTCTGTAGTGTGTGTGTGTGCATGTGTGTGTGTGTTTTGCTAGATTCGTGGTTTACATCTATTTGTAGTTTGCTGAGGGTTTCTTTTTCCAGAGGGAAGAAATTGTTAATTTCACTTAAATAGTTGAATTTATCTCCATAAAATTAATCACCATGTCTCCTGTGTTTTTTTAAAATTGTGGCAAAATTTATGCACAGCAAATTGTACATACCCTAAGTTTTATAATGTGTGAGTTTCATCCATATATTCAACAATACTAGGTTTAGGATATTTTCATCACTAAAAAAAAATCCCTTGTGTTCTCTTTTCCAATCAATCTCTGCACAGTTTTTGACTTCTTTCATAGATTGGCTTTTCCTTCTGTTGAACTTCACAGAAAAAGAAATACTGTATATTTTGGAGGAGGATTCTGGTTTTTTGGTCTCTACATAATGATTCTGAGATTGATCCATGTCATTGTATGTAACAGTTTATTCTTTTGATTTTTGAGTAATATGCTATTGAATGAATAGGTCAAAATTTATCAATTATATCAGTTGACAGTTGGGTTGTTTTCAGTTTGATGTGTCTATATTTAAAGCAATCTTATAATGTAGTCATATGCAATCTTAAATCTTGAAGATGTCATTTTGTGGCCATGTGTTCATTGCTCTTGGGTAAACAGGAATGGAAATAATGGATCACAAAGTAGGTATACATTTAAAGTTAGAAGAAATGGCCACATAGTTTTCCAAAGTAATTTATATATTTTACAGTCCCATCAGCAGAGTATGGAAGTATATTTGCTTCCATTCTCATCAATATTTGGTGTTATCAGTCTTCTTAAGTTTAGCTGGTTAGAGTCATAAAGTCTATATCCCTGTAGTTTTCATTTGCACTAGTAATATTGGGCCCCATTTCTTATGCTTATTGACCATTTGAGTATTTTCTTTTTTGTAGTGTTCCAGTGTTTTGCCTATTGAAAAAATTGAGTTGTTTTTCATTTCCTTGTTGACTTGCAGGAGTACTTAATAATATGTTCTGGATAAGTTCTTTGTCACATACATGTACTGTGAGTATATTCTCCTAGTTTCTGTCTTGCTTTTTTTTTTTTGAAAGAAGCTTTTTACTTGAAAATAGATGTAGATTTCCAGAAAAGTTGCCAAGATAGTACAGAGTTCCCATATACCCCCCATGCAGTTTCCCTTCTATTAATATCTTACATTATTGTGGTATGTTTGTCATAATGAATGAACCCATAGTGATGCATGATCATTGATGAAAGCCTAGTATTTTACTCATAATTCCTTCATTTTTACCTACTATCCTTTTCTGGATCCCATCCAAGATATCATACTACATTTAATTGTCTTGTATCCTTAGGCTTCTCTTGGCTGTGATGGTTTCTCAGACTTCTTGATTTTGATGCCTTTGACAGTTTTGAGGAGTATGGGTCAGGTATTTTGTCTTCTGCCCTTGTCTTGGAATTTGTCTGCTGTGGGTTTTTAAAATTTTATTTAATTAATTTTTTTTTTTTTTAATAATGTAGACTGTGGTGATAAGTTTTCAGGAGGAAGACCACAGAGGTAAAGGGCCGTTCTGACCAAAAGTGCAGACTATTAACATGACTTAGCATGGTTAATGTTAGCCCTGAGAACCTGGCTTGAGGGACTTTGTCAGGTTTCTCCACTGTGAAGTTACTCTTTGTCCCGTACCATACTCATTGGAAGAAAGTTACTATGTGCAATCCACACTTCG
Source organism: Leptonychotes weddellii (assembly GCF_054177405.1). NCBI lineage: Eukaryota > Metazoa > Chordata > Mammalia > Carnivora > Phocidae > Leptonychotes > Leptonychotes weddellii. Next base: position 130,816,127 of record NC_138375.1, on the reverse strand, counting down.
AGGAGCGTAAACACATGCTCCACTTCCTTAAGGACAGAGTATCTACATAAATTATTTGGAATTTTCTGCACAGGTGCTTAGTTGATTATCATTTATTTTATTTATTCAATTATGTGGTTACATCAACTCAGCTTGCTGTGTATTTATTGTATACTCTGGCTAATAATCCAGTACTACTTTATGTATGTTTTTTCACTCATATTATTTCAACTTTAGACATTGGGCTCTTCTTCGGTTGCCTCCAGTGTTTCTTTGACATACTTCTGTCATGTGCTGCTCTTTTTTGCTCTTGTTAATTATTTTTTAGCAATTCCTTATTCCTTAATTTCTGCACTACAAGACGCTCCAGGCTCATCTGGTATGTTGCTGGCTCCACCCCTTGAGTCTGCCATTTCTCCACAGAGCCCTGGTTCCTTTTATTGGAGAATGTAATTGCAAACTAAGATCTGGGATTTAGCTAACTCGTAGGTCTGGGGGTGTCATTGGTTCCAGGTTTCCTTAGCTGATAAAGCAATGGAATATATGTATTTGAACCCCTAAATATACACACATCTAGATCTAGATATCCACCTGCATCCGTATTAAGCTAAACGTGTGTTCCTACAGATGTGTCCAACTCTAACCCAGTAGCATGTGGATCGTTCCAGGCTTTTCTGTAACCTCCCACTCCAGCAGTGGGAAGCCTGGCTCCCACCGCCAGCCATACATTTACTCAATTTTTAGATTCCAGGATGTATGAATAGTGGTTCCAGCATTGTATCTCTCTACCGCTAGACTAGGGGACAGTGCTTATGTGTAATGCCTTTTGCCTTTAGTATTGCAACCTCTACTCATTTCCGAAGTTACTACTTAGATCTTTGCTTTCTTCCCTAACCACCTCAGTTTTACACCTTTGTAAAACAGAATCTTTTATCAAAATCTGCATTCCATTCTGGGATTCCCTGAATACCTAAAGGATTTTTTAAAGTTTGCATGAGTTAAAATCAACTTTCTCCTTGAAAGTTTTATGGGTTTTGACAAATGCGTAATGATATGTCCACACCATTACGATGTTATAGAATAGTTTTACCACACTAAAAAAATCCCTTATGCTTCATTTATACCTTCTCCCAGATCTCCAGTGATCATTGATGTGTTTACTGACTCATACTTTTGTGTTTGTGATAATGTCATAAAAATGAAATTTTATAGTGTGTAGCCTTTTAAGGCTTATTTCTCATCAACACGCATTTAAGAATCATCCATCTCTTTGGGGCACCTGGCTGGCTCAGTTGTTAGAGCATTCGACTCTTGATCTCGGGATTGTAAGTTCAAGCCCCATGTTGGGTGTAGAGATTACTTAAAAAAAAATCTTAAAAAAAAAAAAAGAATCATCCATGTTTTTGAATGGCTTGGTATCCCCCCCCCCTTTTTTTTTTTTAACAGATTTTATTTATTTATTTTAGAGAGTGTGAACAGGGGGAGGGGCAGAAAGAGGGACTCTCAAGCAGAACTCTGTGTTGAGTGCAGAGCCTGATGTGGGGCCTGATCCCACGACCCTGAGATCATGACCTGAGCCAAAATCAAGAGTCGGATGCTTAACCAACTGAGCCACCCAGGTGCCCCTTGGTATCTCCTTTTCATGAGTCATTCAGTATTGTGTGTCAGTGACTAGTATGCCATTACACGGATATATCACAACTTATATATTCACCTACTGAAGAACATCTTAGTTGCTTCCAGTTTTGCGCAATTATGAATAAAGCTTCTATGAACATATGCATACAAATGTTGTGTGGACATAAGTTTTCAAATCAATTGGGTAAATATTTAGGAGTGCGATTGCTGGATCATATGGTAAGACTATGTTTGTCTTTGGAAGAAACTGCCAAACTGTCTTCCATAGTGGTTGTACCATTTTGTGTTCCCACCAGCGATGAAGGAGAATTCCTGCTGCTTTGCAAACACTTCTTGTTGCCAGCATTTAGTATTATCAGTATTTTGGATTTTAAACATTTTAATAGGTAGTTGTATCTTGTTTTTGTTTGCATATTTCCTAATGACAGATGCCGCGAAGCAGCTTTTTTTCATGCGTCTTTATCTTCTGTACGTATTCTTTCTTGAGCTCTCCATTTATTTTTCTCTTTTTCAGTTGGGTTGTTAGCTTTCTCATGATTGAGTTTTAAGAGTCTTTGTGTATTTTGGATACAGATCCTTTATCAGATAGGTGTTTTGCAAATATTTTGTCCCAGTCTGTGGCTTACCTCTTCATTCTCTTCACACTGTCTTTTTCAGAGCGTGGCTTTTAATTTTAATAGAAACAAACATCAGCTTTTTTTCTTTTTGGATTGAAGTTTTGGTGTCGCATCCAATCACCAAATCCAAGATCACGTAGATTTTCTTCTATGTTTATTCTGTAAGTTTGATATCTTTGCTTTTTGTATTTAGGTCTGTGACTCATTTGGAGTTAATTTTTATGTCAAGTGGAAAGGGCTTAAGTTCAATCTTTTGTGTATGGGAGTCCATTTCAGCACCATCTGTTGGAAACACTATCCTTTCTCCACTGTTGTCTTTGTGCCTTTTGTCAAAAAGTAAGTTGACTATATTTGTATGTGTCTCTTTCTGTGCTCTTTATTCTGTGCTGCTGGTCTGTATTCCATTGGTCAATACCATGCTGTCTCGACTACTGTAGCTTTATAGTAGAACTTGAAATAGGATAATAGTAGTCATCCAACTTTGTTTTTCAGTGTTATATCAGATACTCTAGGTCTTTGCCTTTCCACATAAATTCTAGAATCAATTTGTCGACGGCTACAAAACAGCTTGCTGTGGTTTTGACTGGTATTCTATCAAATCTATAGATCAATTTTGGAGGAATTAATATCTTTTTTTTTAGATTTTTATTTATTTATTTGTCAGAGAAAGAGAGAGCGAGTGAGTGAGAGAGAAAGCAAGAGAGTGGCAGGCAGAGGGAGAAACAGGCTCCCCGCTGATCAGGGGGGCTTTGGCTTTGTTTTCTCTCGCAGTGTTCTGCCTTACTTTGGCTTTGTTTTCTCTCCTCAGTGTTCTGCATTTTCTGCATATATGTCCTGTATATACTTGGTTAATCTGAGAATTATAACAAATGTCTCCAGGAGTCAAACAGAAATGGATTAGGGATTATCCTGATTTCCTTTGTATCCAGCTTTCTTTGTCCCACTTTTGAAAGACACATTTGCATTTGAAATATTTCATGTTTTAATGTTATTTAGAAAATGCTGTGCATACATAATAGTGAGAAGCAACCCTTAGTCTCAGGGATTCAAGATTGGTGGAAAGAATGCTGAGGTGGAGAGTGAGCGCCCCCAGAAATAAGCTGCAGCCATTCACCTGCAAATAAGGGATGTCTGGCAAGGCAGGACTGTGTAGTTTTTTTTCAAGAAAAACTAAAATCCTAATTTTTTTTAAATGTGAGATACACCTATTTTTAAATCTTGATGATTAGTTAAAAAAAACAAACACTGTGAATCTAACCCAGGGGGACAAACACAATGAATTTGGGGACTATATGAATTCCATAGGCCACCAGTTCATGTCTCTTAATCTTTATTAAATAGGGAGACAGAGGCCCTGATAGGGTGGGCTAAGCATTTGCTCAGGGGTTCACAGATAATTAAAAATCAGACATATTCCTGATTTCCAGATCACAGTTGGTTTTTTTTTCCCCATTATCCTAGGTTTTACCCAGGTAAGTGTGCCAATTGTCTTCTGTGTAGTGTGAACGAGTTTGAGCTTTAAGATCATCAGCTAAAATGTAATTTTAATAACCACTATATCAGTCATTTATTGCTTCATAACTTATTGCCACAAATTTCGCACCTTCACACAATCCACATTTATTATCTCACTTTCTGTGGGTTGGGAATCTGGGGACAGATGAGCTGGGAGGGTCTCCCACTGGGCTCAGTCAAGGTGTTAGTCAGGTCTGGGGTCTCATGTGATCCCTGACATTATCGGGGTGCAAGGGCTCTGTTTCAAGGGTCATGTGATTGTTGGCAGGATTCTGTTCCTTGTGGGCTCTTGGACTGAGGGCTTTAGCTCCTTGGCTGAAGGCTGCCCTCAGTTCATCATGGAGGCCACTCCAGAGGGCAGCTAAATTAATCATAAGCCAGGAATGGAAAGAATCAATGGAGAAACTCTTCTAGCAGAAGAGTTATAATTTTAGGTAACAGAGTCAAGGAAGTGACTTTTCATCAACTTGGCCTTATCCTTTTGCTTAGCCACGAATCGCGGGCCCTTCCAACACTCGGGGAGATAGGGGCAGGTATTACACAAGGATATGAATATCTGGGCATGGGGATCATTGGGGCCATTCTAGAGTCTGTCCACCACAACTAGTTTCAGAAATGATTATACCCCTTCTCCAGGCATGCACAGTTTTTCTGTCTTAGCCAAAATGCCCTAGAGAGTAATGGCACCAGGGCATATGATCAAAGGAATACAAGGGGGTGGGATAAATAGGGAAGAACCAGGGTTTGTGATTAGACTTGTGCATTCATGTAGAGCAGAGACTCTTAGGAGGAAGGGTCTGAATAACAGACAATCAACTGAAAACCATCCAGGGCGTCCAAAAATGGTCTCCTTGATGCCCCAATAGGAACAGAGGACAGGGATAGAGAATCCAGGCCAGTGAAGCAGATGTTCACCAGCTGGGGTCTGTCAGCAGGTGGCAAGTGCCTGTCAAGGCATGGGGGATCTCTAGAAGCACTTTAGTTCCCAGGAGAAACTTGCAAGAACACAAGCAAGGAGCCAGTATGGGACAGGATCACACAATAAAAACATGGATCTAAGGAGTAACAACTGTGCACAAATTATTAGAACTGGGGCAAGAACTGTAGGAGAGGTCTTGGACCAAGAAACAGGTCTCAGGCCTCAAGTGCAAGGTCATGACCAGGTCAGGTGAATTCCAGAGCAATTAAGGTTCTGAACTCCTTACATTTCTCTTGTCTTCAGATAGGAAGGAAGCTAGGGCCCGGGGTGGAGTGAAACCTGCAGCTCCGAGGAGAGGGGGCCCTTGCAAAAGAAAATGTTGCAGGATCTGTCATCAGGTGACTCCTCCAAGGCCTCAGGGAGTGTGGCAACAGAAGTGGCCTCCCGTCCGCCTTGCTTTTTTTTTCTCTTTGACACACCATCTCCAGGCCTCCATGAAACACATGTCCCTCCAGCTCCCAAGGGAATTTCTGTTTTAAGCTTCCTTTCAAATCGTGGCATTAAAGGGCTCCTGCCTGAGGGTTAGGATTTCAAATATCCCGGGAGAGGGAGAAGTTCCCTAGGAAAGTGATATTCTGCATCTCTTTCTTTCTGAAGTCCTACCTACGACTAGTTACTTATCCTTCAAGGAAAGGTCATCTGTCCATCTAAACCACTGTTTGTGGAGCGCACCTGTGGTGCTATGAACTGTATTAGTGCTGAATAAAATTGTGAGGAAAAAAAAAATGCAGATTCTACCTTCAAGATTGGCCTAGTGAGGGGTCAGACATATCAGTTATTCACCCACGCTTGGTAAATATTCGGCTCGAGTTAGGGCACAGAAAAGGGGAGATGTGACTTCCTAGGCATGGGTCCTTAGGAATAGCGTGGTCATGAGCACCATTTAATCCAGGTTGAGCAGTTCATTGTTTTTTCTAAAATATTATTGGGATGGAAGGGACATACTTGGGTTTAAAGACCACTTTGGGGGCACCTAGGTGACTCAGTTAAGCATATGCTTTCAGTTCAGGTCATGATCTCATGGTCCTGGGATCAAGCCCCGAGTTGGGCTCCCTGCTCAGTGGGGAGTTTGCTTCTCCCTCACCCTCTGCCCCTCCCACTCATGCTCTCTCTCTCTCTCTCAAATAAATCTTAAAAAAAGAAAGATCACTTTGCCTACACAGTCAAGAGTGGATTGAACAGTGAGCAAGAGAAAGTTCAGGGAGATCAGTAGGATGGATATTGCTGTAAAAGCCTGGACTAGGGTGGTGTTGCTGGAAATACAGTAAGTAAATTTTAATGATACTTTAGGAGGTATATATCAGTAGGCTTGAGGTAGGCAGCACTTTTTGACTTGCACAACTGGGTGGATGGTAGTTCTAGTCCCTGAAATGGACAAGGCTGGAAGAGACCCATGTTTTAGGGGAGGAGAATTTAAGAGTAGTTTAGGAGTTACAATTTTGATTTGTGCATTTCAAGAGGTATTGGAAATGTCCAAGGAGAATGTCGGGTGGACATTTGCTAGGTAGTTCTAGAATGCAGAGTAAAGTTATAACCTATTGGTAATTCTGATAATACTTGGATAATATCATCCAGAGAAGGGCATGGAATGAGAAGTAAAGGGAAATAACAAAGAGAAATAAATGGACCAGAATGCCACATATGCTTTAAAAAGTCTTCTAGGTCAGAGCACCTGGGTGGCTAAGTCAGTTAAGTGGCTGTCTTTGGCTCAGGTAATGATCCTGGGGTCCTGAGATGGAGCCCTGTGTTGGGCTCCCTGCTCAGCAGGGAGTCTGCTTCTCCCTCTGCCTGCCGCTCCCCCCGCTTGTGTGCTCTCTCTCAAATAAATAAATAAAATCTTCAAAAACAAGTCTTCTGGGTCCCAAGGCCTTTGGCAAAAACACAACTGATCTAATTTGATTTTTTTTCCCCGCCTATTTTTTTATGGTGACTTTGGGCCTGAAACATTTCTCTGGGAATAATCTTGTAAGTATATAAACTGAGTAAAGCAATCTCAAAGGACTGTAGATGTAAAGAACATTTTTTATATTACAAGCCCAATTAAAATATGAAAATTTAAATAAGCTTGTGGGTGGAGAAAGAGGAAATGACTACGTTATGGTTTTTTTTCAGACTGAATTAAAATAACTTTTGTAAAGATGAACAACACTAGTTTTGCACATGGGAGTGAGATCATATTACTTCATAGTGTATAGGTCTGCACATGATAACGGTGTTTCCAACCCCTCAGTTCAGAGAAAATAATTCCTCCTATTGGATAATTTTTTATACCTGGAAACTTGAAAGGCAGAGATCACTCTGTTAGCTTAAGTCTCAGTTGTTATAGGTTTTGACATCAAATTCAGATAGGAACGTAATAAGGATGGGGAGGGATTCAGGATTCAGAGAGCAGACAGGAACCTTATGACACCGTGGAAGGCAGTTCTCCTTGGGACATATTTTGTTTTATTATTTAAAATTTTTTTATTGAAGTATAGTTGACATACAATGTTACATCAATTCCAGGTGTACAACAGTGATTCTGCAAGTCCTATGTTATGCTGCTCTCAGTAGTCATTGACTATATTCTCTCTGCTGGACCTTTGATCCGCATTACTTATTCAGTCCATAATTGGAAGCCTGTATCTCCCACTCCCCTTCACCCATTTTGTCCATCCCCCAATGCCTCTCCTTGGCAACCACCACCTGTTTGTTCTCTGTATTTGTGGGTCTGTTTCTGCTTTGTTTTGTTTTGTTTTTTAGATTTCACATACAAGTGAAATCATGCGATATTTGTCTTTCTCTGACTTATTTCACTTAGCATAATACCCTCTAGGTCCATCCATGTTGTGGCAAATGGCAAAGTCTCATTCTTTTTTATGGCTAGGAATATTCCATCATACATATACACCACATTTTCTTTATCATTCATCTATCGATGGACATTTGGGCTGCTTCCATATCTTGGCTTTTGTAAATAATGCTGCAGTAAACATAGGGGTGCATGTATCTTTTTGAATTCGTGGTTTTTTGGGGGGGTGTGGTAAACACCCAGTAATGGAATTACTAGATTGTGTGGTACTTCTTTTTTAATTTTTTGAGGAATCTCTTGAAGGATTTTTTAAAACTTGAAAAAAAAATTTGCTTTCTCTCCTTTAAAGATCTCTAAATAGGACTATTTTATTACCCTTATTTGGGAGATTTTCAGTATCTAATCAGTCTGGAGTTCTTATGACTAGTCAATTCTTCCTGGCTACACACTGAGACCATTCTTATTCAGAATGACTGACAGATGTCTAGAATCTTTCATATAATAATTATTCACATATGTGAGGATATTAATGAAGTCAGGCCTTAACCTCATCATCCAAGTTAAAATCACCAATGAAAGAAGCAGTTGCAATTACACATTTAATGTGGGGGAGAAAAAATAAAAAATACTGTGGATAACCAATTAGTGACAACCAGAGCTAGCCAAGAAGTTCCTTTTCCGAAGCTTGAATAAATACTTTTATTCCTCTGGTTTCTCTATTAACTGTTGAGATTAGAAATAGGTATGCAGGAGGATGGTTCTGTATGTGAAAATTTAAATCAATGCAGACTCTTCTTGTTGCCCTGGACTACATTTGTAGAACTCATTTGCTCACTTAACAAATGCTTATCCAGTCCCCAGTCTGTGCCAGACACTGTTAAAAGTTCTAGGGATATAGCTGAGAGTGTAAAATAAATAATTGCCTGGAAGCATCACAATTCTAAACTTCAAATTATATTACAAAGCTGAAGTAATCAAGACAGTATGGTACTGGCACAAAGATAGGCACATAGATCAATAGAACAGAATAGAAAACCCAGAAATAAACCCCCAACTATATGGCCAGTTAACTTCAAAGCAGGAAAGAATATCCAATGGGAAAAGGACAGTCTCTTCAACAATGGAGTCGGGAAAACTGGACAGCCACATGCAAAAGAATGAAACTGGACCACTTTCTTACACCACACACAAAAATAAACTCAAAATGGATTTAGGACCTAAATGTGACACCTGAAACCATAAAAATCCTACAAGAAAACACAAGCCATAACTTCTTTGACAACGGTAGCAACTTTTTTCTAGGTATATCTCCTGAGGCAAGGGAAACAAAAGCGAAAATAAACTATTGGGACTCCCATCAAAATAAAAATCTACACAACAAAGGAAACTATCAACAGAACTAAAAGGCAACCTACTGAATGGGAGAAGATATTTGCAAATGACCTCTCTGATAAAGGATCAGGATCCAAAATATATAAAGAACTTTTATAACTCAAAACCAAAAAAAGATCCAATTAAAGAATGGGCAGAAGACATGAACAGACGTTTCTCCAAAGAAGGCATCTAGATACCCAACAGACACATGAAAATATGTTCAACATCACTTATCATCAGGGAAATGCAAATCAAAACCATAATGAGATACCATCTCACACCTATCAGAATGGCTAAACCAACAACACAAGAAACAACGGGTGTTGGTGAGGATGAGGAGAAAAAGGAACACTTGTGCACTGTTGGTGGGAATGCAAACTGCAGCAGCCACTGTGGAAAACAGTATAGAGGGTCCTCAAAAAGTTAAAAATAGACCTACCCTACAATGCAGCAATCACATTACTGGATATATACCCAAAGAATACAAAAACACTAATTTGAAAGGATACATGCACACCTATGTTTATGGTAGCATTATCTGTAATAGCCATATTATAGAAGCAGCCCAGGTGTTCATCAATAGATGAATGGATAAAGAAGACTTAGTGTATATATACAATGGAACATTATTCAGCCATAAAAAAGAATGAAATCTTGCCATTTGCAATGACATGGATGGATCTACAGGTATAATGATAAGCAAAATAAGCCAGTCAGACAAAGAAATACCACCTGATTTCACTCATATGTGGAATTTAAGAAACAAAACAAATGAACAAAGGAAAAACAGAGAGACAAACCAAAAAACAGACTCTTAACTCTAGACAACACGATGATGGTTACCAGAGGGAAGGTGGTTGGGAGATGGGTGAAATAGGTAATGGGGATTAAGGAGGGCACTTGTTTTGATGAGCACCTGGTATTGTATGGAAATGTTGAATCACTAAATTGTATACCTGAAACTAATAATACACTCCGTGTTAACTAACTGGAATTTAAATAAAAACTTGAAGAAAAAAAATAATAGTTCTCCAAATACCATAAATTCAAGAAAAAGAAAACAAAAAGAAACTTGCCTCTCCTCATGGACCATGAATAAAATGGACTGACTGTATTTTTGCTTCTGGAATCTAGGTAGGAAGAGGAAGGCAAAACACTGATCATGACATGCAAACTACAGCAACCAAAAGATTTTGCAAGGTAACTGAAACATTGAGATAACACTGCATACAGATTAGCACGGTGAAAATCCACAGTACTGACAACAGCAAATGCTGGTGAGGACGTGGAACAACAGGAACTCTCGTCCATTGCGGGTGGAAATCCAAAATGGTACAGGTACTTTGGAAGACAGTTTGGTGGTTCTTCCCAAACTAAACATACATTTACCATAAGATCTAGCAATCACATTTCCTGGTGTTTACCCAAATGAATTGAAGTTTTGGTTCACACAAAAGCCTGTCCATAAATGTTTATAGTCAGAATGGCTAAAATTAAGAAATCAGCAAATGACAGATGTTGGCAAAGATGCAGGGACAGGGGAACCCTCCTACACTGTTGGTGGGAATGCAAGCTGGGCAGCCACTCTGGAAAACAGTATGGAGGTTCCTCAAAAAGTTGAAAATAGAGCTACCCTATGCCCAGCAATTGCACTACTGGGTATTTACCCCAAAGATACAAATGTAGTGGTTCAAAGGGGCACCTGCACCCCAAAGTTTATAGCAGCAATGTCCACAATAGCCAAACTATGGAAGGAGCCCAGATGTCCACTGAAAGATGAATGGACAAAGAAGATGTGTTATATATATATACAATGGAATATTACACAGCCATCAAAAAATTGAAATCTTGCCATTTGCAACGACATGGATGGAACTGGAGGGTATTATGTTGAGCAAAATAAGTCAATCAGAGAAAGACAATTATCATAAGATCTCACTGTTATGTTGGATTTAAGAAATAAGGCAGAGGGTCATAGGGGAAGAGAGGAAAAAATGAAACAAGATGAAACCAGAGAGGGAGACACACCATAAGAGACTCTTAATCTTAGGAAACAAACTGAGGGTTGCTGGAAGGGAGTGGGGTTGGGGGATGGGGTAATGGGGTGATGGACATTGGGGAAGGAATGTGTTGTAATGAGCACTGGATATTATATAAGACTGATGAATCACAGACCTGTACCCCTGAAACAAATAATATGTTATATGTTAATTGAAAAAAATAACTCATACATTTAGCAATTTAAAGATGTTTATAGCAGCTTTATTTGTATTTGCTAAAACTTAGAAGGAATCAAGATGTCCTTCAGTAGATGAATGAATGAATGAACAGTGGTGCATCCAGACTGTGAAATATCATTCAGTGCTAAAAAGAAATGCACTATGAAGCCATGCAGATACACGGAGGAACATTCGATGCATGTTGTTAAGTGAAAGAAGCCAATCTGAAAAGGTGCCAAACTGTATGATTCCAACTATATGACATTCTAGAAAAGGCAAAATTAAGAAGACAATAAAAAGATCAGTGGTTGCCAGGGGTTATACATTTCATTATACATTTGTCAAAACCATAGAATATACCCCAGTAGTGAGCCCTATGGTGGACTATGGATTTGGGGTGATGATGATGTGTCTGTGTAGACTTATTACTGCTAACAATCTACCACTCTGATGTGGTGTGGGGGAGGCTGTGTGTGGGGGGAAATGACATATACAGGAAATCTCTATACCTTCTGTCCCTCAATTTTGCTGTGAACTTCAAAGTGCTCTGAAAAGTAACTCTATATAAAGGAAAAAGTATGTCTTGGAGAGATTGGACATGGCTTGTTGTGCAGTTAGAATGTTATGGGTGAGAGAGAGAGATTACATTGCCCAAATTTCCGTCTTGGATGACACAGTAGCTGGGGTGCCATTCACTCACTTCAATGGGACTAACAGGAAGAGGGGAGAAAAAGAGGACAATGAGGGAAAAGTGAAATTGAAAAGGAAATTAGATTGCTGGTATAAATTAAGACCACTTCAGAAAAGAAATATGCAAGGCAGCACAGGATTAACAGCTGAATGAGTGACTGGGATTCTGGGGGCGGGGCACTGTTTGCTAAATTATGTCATAAAGTATATTTTTTCTCCTTCACAGTGTCAGTTGGTGGCATAAATATAAGTAAAAATAGATTGATACCTGCCTGCATTCCTGTCAACAAGTGGAATCTCTGTCATAGCATTGTCTGGAGAAGTTCGAATTCTCCTTCATTCTGGGAATCTCTTTGCTTTAAATCAATTTAGTAATATGTCAGGGTTTCATTAAATTCACTAAACCTAGTGATTATTCCATACAGTTGGGTTTATAAAATATATGCTTCCAAGCAGCAAAATCTGGACAATAATTTAGATGTGCCAGGAAACTTTGAACTTCTCTAATTGCTGCAAATCATTTTTTTCTTGGTTAACCTGCCTTGTAATCATCATTTCAAATACCAGGCATTTATCACTTGCAAAATGGTATTAGAATTCTTCAGACTGTGGCTCCTATTGTGCAAGTTATAAATAGAACAAATTAACATTCTCTGCTGTGGATTAGCTGTTGGATGAGGCATCTGAGTAAATGAGGCTGATGATAAAGCCCTTGTGAAAATCCTATATGATCACTTACTTGCATGATCCTTTATAGAAGATAACACCAGTGCCAGTGTTGGCTATGGGTACATCTGATTCTTTAACACATGTTGGTACCTGGATTTCCCAAGTTTTGCCACCTTGTCTGAATCATGGTGGGCTGTCACTTGAGAAATGACCATTCTGGGTGATCTAGGAAATAACGGGCACATTGAGGAATAAAAGTTGTAATTAAAAGGGGAAAAGGAGATGGTAGTAGGTAGCCTTTGAGGTATCACCCAGCTAAAGAACCCTCTCTTTTAGTCAATCCCAGATTGATGAGGAATGGGACATCCAACTTTGTACTAATATAAGTTGACCCATACACTCTTGGCAATAGCTGCTTGGTCCAGTGGTAGATAAATATGTGCTTGTTAGAGTCTTTTTCTTGATCTTTTGGAATTGGGTTATAAAGGCATATAATAGGTGTTGGCATGAGATTGAGGTGGAAACTACAAAACTTTGGAGCTCTGGGGGCATGGTATTCTGCCATGTGCTTGAAGAACTGGAGAATGCGGGACGCCTGGGTGGCTCAGTCGGTTAAGCATCTGCCTTCGGCTCAGGTCATGATCTCAGGGTCCTGGGATTGAGCCCCGCATCAGGCTCCCTGCTCAGTGGGGAGTCTGCTTCTTGCTCTCCCTCTGCCTGCCACTCCCCCTGCTTGTGCTCTCTCTCTCTGACAAATAAATAAATAAAATCTTATAAAAAAAGAAGTGGAGAAGGCAGATCTGTAGAGATGGGGTGGAAGGAAGCAGAAGGTAGAGAGCAGAAGACATGAGCTAAGGGGGAGTCTGATTGATTTCAGTTCCTTCCAGGTGAAGTGGTTATGGAGATGCTCACCTGGGAGCCATGGTGGGAAATCCACCCCCCTACCCCTGCCCCCTCTGCTTTCCCCCGCCAGTTACAAAGAGTAAAGTAAGAAACGGGTGGGTCTTTATGGGGAAACCAGAGGGTCATTGCTGGGGAAAGGGAGAATGAATACCGGGAAAAGAAAACAATGGGTATTCTCTGCAGTCACAGAGGCAAAGGGAGAATTTTTCAACATTTGGAAGTTCTTTTTTTTTTAATGTTTCAAGTTTTTATTTAAGTTCTAGTTAACATAGGGTGTAATATTAGTTTCAGGAGTAGAATGGAAGTTTTTTTTTTTTTTTGATTATGTAATAAAAGTGACCCACAAATTACATGAAGAGCCATTGTAGGATTGGATTTCTTTAGAATTTTTAATATGTAGAGGATAAAGTAAATTGTTATTTTTTTAAAGTCTTCATTAGTATTGATTTTGTGATCGTTTGACCAGGATTAGCTTCATTCAGTGTATGAAGAAAGGATTCACTGGAAAATTGTCAGAAGAGAGTTGCTATTTACTCCCTTAACCAAAGGCTTTAGGAGGTAGTTTAGCAATATCCATTACTTCCTGCAAATATGGCTTATGATTACAAATGCATTTTTCAGGCCCGTTGTGAAACTTAAAACAATATCTAGTCGTTCAAACCTACAAGTGGTGTTTCCCACTCTTACTTGAATTTGTGGACTCCATCCATCTTTCTTCCTCTGGCAAATTGTAGGAGACTTCCGTTTGGAACAACTATCAATTTATTTATGCTGTTGAAAGACTTTTTCTTGGATTATAGGGATGAGGACATGTCCTCATCTTTTGCTTCCCTGGACAGTTACTCACCCATTCAGGCGATTCATCATAAAATTGCCATCTGCTTCCATGAATATGAGAAGTCACACAGGGAAAGGGGCAGACAGCTCTTGTTTGATAATGGTCTTTGGCCACTGTCTCTGCTTGTAAGAAGGATAAGAGGGCTCTGTGACCTTGACAGTGGTAGACATTCAGCTATGGAAACAGTGGGACTCGGAAGCATGAATACATAGAACCAAGAGGGGAATTTGATTTCGGGCTTTATTTTTATGGAGGAGATCAGGCATGACTAAGTATATCAGAAAAGCTTGCTTAGAAGTAGCTGGACAGCTGCAGGGCCCAACTGGAGACTTTCTAACCTAGTTCACTGTTATACCTGCTCTTGATAACTACTCTGAGAACCTCGGGGACTATTATCAGCAAGGCTTAGGGAGGGCAGCCTCTGTCTTACCCATTCTCCTACCTAACCTGCTCTGCCTGCTCCAGCAACCTGCTGAGTGCCTTGGCCTTCCTTTTTCTAGTAAACACAGTGGATGTCACAGGATAGTCCCTCACACCTGGGAGTAGTGGATACCAGTGCCTGGGGCCCTCTTTCTTCAGTTGTGGCAACAAGCTCTTGGGTGACAATCGTCTGCCTCTGAAATGAATAGAGAATGGTGAGGACTTAAGCCCCTGGGGACTGTCTGTAAGTATGTGTGAACCCAGGTGTCCCTAAAAGAGACAAGCCAAGCAGCCTGGAGGAAAGAAGACTTTACCTATCCTGAAAGGAGGAGGGAAAGGTAAGGGAGGTCATTGAGAAGAGGAGGGGAAGCTCTTCTGGTGGGAAGAACCACAGGAACCAAGACAGAATGAGGGCTAGCCACATCATTACTGTTCCTTGAGCCTTCATATGGTCCAAGGTGCTGTGCCGCTGTATGACCTGCATTCTCCCATTTAATCTCCACAGATAGGTACTGTTTTACTGCTTTTGTGTTTCCTACCTTTACACTGTCATTTTTGGTCTCTCCTTTCTACTCAAGAGTCTCCTTTAATTAAGTCTACTTTAATTAATTAATTCTTACAGGGCTGGGGTAGTGGTCATGAACCCCTTTAGTTTTTGTTTGTCTGGGCAACTCTTTATCTGTCTTTCTATTCTGAATGATAGCCTTGCTGGATAGAGTATTCCCAGCTGCAGATTTTTCCCATCCAGCACGTTGAATATATCATGTCACTCTCTTCTGGCTTGCAAAATTTCTGTTGAAAAATCTCCTGCTAGCCTTATGGGTTTTCCCTTGTAAGTTAGTGTCTTCTTCAGTCTTGCTGCTTTAAAAATTTTTTCTCTTCACTGTATTTTTCCAATTTAAATACAATATGTCTTGGTGTGGGTCCACTTTCATTAATTTTGATGGGAGTTCTCTGTGCCTCCTGTATCTGGATGTCTGTTTCCCTCCCCAGATTAGAAAGGTTTTCAGCTATTATATCTTCAAATAAATTTCTGCCCTCTTTTCTGTTTCTTCTTCTTCTGGAACTCCTATACTATGAATGTTATTACGTTTGATGGAGTCACTGAGTTCCCTGGGTCTATCCTCATTTTGCATAATTCTTTTCTCTTTTTTTTTGTTCAGTCTGGTTACTCTCTGTTACTCTGTCTTCTAGGTTATTAATTCATTCCTATGCTTTTTACAACCTGCTGTTCATTCCAACAAAAGTGTTTCTCATTTCATTTATTGTTCCCTTTATTTCTGCTGTGTCATTCCTTATCTCTCTTTTAAGGATCTCAGTCATGTCTTCCACTCTTTTCTCAAGCCCATTGAATCATTATGACCACTGCTTTAAATTCCCTATCAGGCACGTTACTTATGTCTGTTTCGCTTAGATCTCTGGCCATGGCCTTGTCCTGTTCTTTCATTTGGGGTTAGTTTCCGTTTCCTCATTTTGTCTGCCTCTCTATGTCTGTTTCTCTGTGTTAAGAAAGTCAGCTCTTTTTTCTGCTCTTGAAACAGTGACTTTATGAAGAAGAGGTCCTGGAGTGCCCTGCAGGGCAGTGTCCCCTGTTCAGCAGAACCTGACACTTCAGGGGAGTATCCTATGTGTGTTGCTTACACCCTGCTGTTGTGTCTGAGTCACTTTTCCTTTCAGTGCAGTTGTCTGCACTGACTCTCTCCCTGTTTTGGGCTGCACTTGGTTTCTGTAGTGTTACTGGGATGCAGGCAGGCCTGCTCTGAGGGTCATACCTGCTGGTATGACCATTCTAATCCCATCTCTTGGAGCACCCTTCTTGGAGCATTCTAATCCCATCTCTTGGAGCACCCTTCTTCCACCCCTCTGGTCACGTCCTCTGTTCTTTTCAAGACCCAATTTAACGTGGGAGTAGGGAGGCAGTGTTAGAAAAATTTGCACTGAGCCCCTAGTCCTATGTTGGATCCCCCAAGTGTTGTGGGGGCTAGGGTCAATGCACTGGGGAGGCAGGGGGCGCAAGGCTGGGCATGGCACGTGCCAATGGCGGGGTACGACTGGGCCCAGTGTGCAGTGGTGGCTGGCAGCATGCAGCTGGGTGCAGCCCACGATGGTGGCTGGGGGTGCATTGAGGTGGATGTGTCAGGGTGGGGTGGAAGCTCTGCACCCATTGACTGGGGAGGGGTGGGGCTCACGGGAGGCTTTAGCAAAATTTGCCCTGAGCTGAGACGAGCAGACTTGGAGTAGGAGCGTCCTCTGGAGAACTCAGTGTGGTGTACTGCTAGGAGGTTATGTAGCAAGTGTCTGTGCAGAACCCTCCCCCTGCCCCCCGCCCTGCCATGGCCCTGTGTTTATGCTGTGGGGGAGGAAAATAGGGTTTGCCAGCTCCCTCATTTTCATAGAAGTCCCCCAACACACTCCAAAATCTGGAAGAACAGATCTGTCTCTGTTTACCCTTGGTGCTATGTAAACGGCTGTGTTTATGTTGTCTCTCTGTGTAGGCTGCTGTCTCTTTAAGGGCAGTGGCCCAGGTGTCACTCACCCTCCCAGCTTGCCCAGTGCTGAATCAGCTGACCTCCAGTGCTCCAGGCTCTAAGTCCCACTGGTTTTTCAAAATCATGGATTTTAACCCCTTTGGCTTTTAAAGCCAAACATTATGGGGATCAGTCTTCCCTTTGAGCTCCTGGGTGAGAGGGCCCATTTCCCTGCCCTCTCCATGCATGCAGCTCCCTCCCTCCTGTAGGCAACCTCCCTCTGCCTTTCTGACCTTCCTAAACTTTCAGTTGCAGCTTCTTCTCTATATTTAGTTGTGGAGTTTGTTCTGCCAGTCTTTGGATCACTCTCTAGTTTATTGACTTGGATGTGGATGATCTCTCGTTGAAAATGTGGGACAGGGTGAGGTCATTGTCCTCCTACTCTGCCATCTTCCCAAGGTCCCCTCTAAATTGGCTCCTTTTTGATTAAAAGCCTTCTTTATACTTTAATTTTTCTCAATTTAAAAACACAAATTTATGCACACCAGTTTTTAATCTGCCTTCACTATATCTAGCTGATGTTGTTTTTAACCACTACGATTTAACCAGCCAATGCAGATAAGCTGCCCATCCCTCAGGTCCCCTCTAATTTCTGTGAAGATCTTTCTTTATGTTTTGAGCATTCTAATCCCATCTCTTGGAGCACCCTTCTTCCACCCCTCTGGTCACGTCCTCTGTTCTTTTCAAGACCCAATTTAAGATCTGCGTGTCCTTAGGTGGCTCTCATTGTGGACCCCGATCCACATTGATAGCGCCCTTCCCCTCTCTGCTTGTTTGTGATCTTTGAGAAGAGCCTAAAATGTCCTTAAAATTCATGGAGCTCCAAAAACCCTTCATCACTTAGTAAAATGACTGTAGCCTGAACACTATTTGGGTGGCCATGCTGAGCAAGAAAGATAAGCAGGTTTACTGTCTTGGTGTCTGGTTTAGGTGTTGAAGACAGTTGAGATGCTGGAGATTGTCATTATTATGCCATTAGGAGATGGAAAGTCACCAGGAACAAAAAGAAACACAGACACACACAGAGGTGCAATTGTTTATTTACTCAGTAAAAAACGTATAAGGAATCTGTGCCAGGAAAGGTCAACCATCGCTCTTTAAAAATTAATTTCAAAAAAAAAAAATGAACTTCCATTTGGGCAGTACTGGTGTTTGATCATTATTCAGCCAGGAAGCTCTTGATATTTTTTTAATATATAGAAATCCCCAAACATTATGGAAATGTACCTGTTTTCTGAGGTTCATTAAATTATACTTAAGTTCATTTTTCATGTGGAAAATGAGCTTCAGGCCTGAATATGATGAATCGTTTCCTCTGTGTGGCAGAGTTGGAGGAAGTTAATTTAGTGCTGGTGCAGTAGGCTTGGTTTTTCTCCTGTTTTATTCTGGGGGCCGTGGTGATTAATAGGATTACACTGGAGTGATCACAGCTGCCTGTTTGTTTATCCCATCACCGAGGTCGGTGCTGAGGCTCTGATTTCCAGATTTTCTGGGTTTTGAAACCTGGTTTGTCATGTTCATAATGTAATAAACTTCTGTATCATCACCCATGGAACAGAGAGTTAAGTGAACTCTCAGAACCGTCCATGTTATGGGAATTGGGGTCATCTGTTGGGAAGGTGTTGATTGAGTACTGGTGGTGAGCAGTATCTTGTCTGAGTAAAGGAAATCAAGGGCTCTGCCCTGGATGTGGTGGGCAGGCCACTTATTCTTCGGGAACCTGATTAGTGCCAGAGAGTGAGCAGGAGGGTGCAGAGGTGGAGGGGAAGTGCCACGTGACTGCTATCTTGGCTTTAGTATTGTCAAGAAGAAAGTAAAAAGATTAGTCTATTGTAAATTAGACTAAATGATAATTATTTTCCATATTTGTTCAGATGGTGAAACACCTCGCTGTTTTGTGGAGTACCAAGAAATACCTATTTAATTAAATGTAGTTTAATATAAAGTAGGACATGGCTTTGGCATGGCATCCTGAAAAATATGAGCTGCTGTGTTTGGGAACAGTGCTACCTTTAGACTTGGGCAAGTGGGTCCCTGCCCCCAGACATTTATGCCTTCAGGTGCCCTGTGCCTTAAACTGTGCCTTTGTTGAAATATTCTAAATCCCCCTCTGATGCCTGCAACTGTCCAGGGGGCTTTTAGTGCTCACTAGTCAGGGTGTCCTGGGCTGGGGTTGGGACATGAGTGGGCCCTGGTCTTATTTTCTCCCTTGGAGTATCTGTAGTTCTCCACTCCATGCAACAGGTTGACCAGACACCCTGAGGCCTATGAGATCATCCCAGGACTCCATGGTAGGATAACTGGGCTCTGGTTCCAAAGGGTAGCCTGGTGAGCTGATAACTCCTATGGACAGTGCTGTATTTGTGAGCTCCCATAAGATTGGGCTGTTAGAATGGTGCTGACCTAATCATTTTGGGTAATTTTCACACATGTTGGATACAGGATGAGTTTATGACCTTGTACCTATAGTCTGCCACTGTCCCTTGGACTTGAGCCATTTATATGGACCCATGTATTGGCTCTTGCCTATCCATGTTGTGAATGCGGGGTCACCTCCAGTCTCCCAACACCTGAGGCAGCAGAATTGGAGGTAAGGATCTTGTACTCATGATCCCTTGCTGCTAGAACCCAGAGCAGTTGCCCCATCCCCTTTGTAGGCTCTATACAATGTGTTGGGATATCCTTAGGGGTGACTGTGTCTATCTCCCCTCAGTATTTCAAGACTGTTACTTTGCAGTACCAGTGGACCCTTGCAACTGATGTCCTCTCTTCCCTTAGATCTATATGTTGATTTCATGGTGTCCCAGGTTGCCGGACAAGGGGAAACCTTCCTTGTCCTAATGAGAATTCCCTTTGTTCCTTTTATCCTCCCTACTGGTGGCAGTGTATGGAAGACAAGGGTCAGGTCAATACTGAGAAGGATCACATTTTAAGAATTCCGTGATTATGTCTTAAAGGGCTCAAAGAAGACATGGGGTTGGAGGATATGTTGTACTATACTTAAACTGTACAGTTCTGAAAAGTAGATTTAACATGACTATAACACAAATTAATTATTTGCATTTTCCTACATCCTCTAAGACTTGTGCTTGTGGACATTGTGAGTGAAGCACAATAAATACTTTTGTGGGAGTCGGTGGAAGCCTGTGTTCCTGGGCAGCATGGCAGATGATAGAGTGTCGGGAGTAATGATATAACCAGCATTACATAAATGGAATTAGGGAACTGCAGAGGCAAGAAGTCCTACCTTTTTTCAATAGTGGCATTGTGAGTAATAATGGCACTAACTTTTTTTCATAGGGGGTGATAGGATATTAGCCAGGAATGATGCATATGGCAGTGGAGAATGTGAATTGATGATGCCTGGTCGTGGACAGGAAGGGATGGTACCTAGATACTAAGAAGAAACTTCACACACACTGATTGGAAAATAAACCAATATGTATCCCCAGTCTACCCATTATTCTGTCTCTTCGTCCACAAATCACCATACCTTACATCAGCCCATGAATTCTGTACATTTAAAAAAATCAAACTGCTAGAATTAGACAAGGGCCCCACGAAATTATTTGCCAAGGGCCCCTTACACCTGAGGGATGGCCCTGTTAGGAAGGGCATTTATTAGTGGTACTCAGGAAATAGGTGAGCTCCATACTGCTCCTCAGAGGATTTGCGTTGAGCTTGGACTCAAAGCTGGAATTTATTCTCCCCAGTGAAAAGGAGAGGAATGTGAACCACCCTATCTCTTGACAGAGAGGGAAAACATAAGAGGGAGGAGAAAATGTAGGAGGGGAGCCTGCTGGGCTGCAGACACAGAAAGAGAAACTGTCCTGGGGTGAGAAGTTACTGGCATCAGATACTTGGTTAAGAACATCAGAGGGGCGCCTGGGTGGCTCAATCTGTAAGCATTCTGCCTTTGGCTCAGGTCATGATCTCAGGGTCCCAGGATCGAATCCTGTGTTATGTCGGGCTCCCTGCTCAGTGGGGAGTCTGCTTCTCCCTCTCCCTCTGCCCCTCTCTCTACCCAGTCCCCTGCCCCTCCTCCCACTCATATGCTCCTCCCCACCAAATAAATAAATAAAATCTTAAAAAAGAACATCAGAGGAAAGCAGACTCTTAGGTAAAATGTGAACACCCTGTGTTTTGAAATATGTGCTGCATGTATTTGGGGACACAGAGAGTTGGCATTTTCTACAACTAGTAATTAGGAACTTTTGGAGAAGGATATGTCCATCCATCATATGCGTGACAGAGAACAATGTGGGAGGTGTGGGTTAAGGACAGCATGAAATGGACAGTGCAACTCAAAGATTGATCCAGATTATAAGCAAACCAGACAGCACTCTTATTGAGGCCACATGGTTTTTTTTTTTTTTTTAATTGAAGTGTAGTTGATGCACGATGTTACATTACTTTTAGGTGTACAACATATGATTCAACAACTCCATCTGTTATGCTGTGCTCACCCCAAATGTAGCTATTATCTGTTACCATACAACGCCATTACAGCGCCACAGACTATGTTCTCTATGCTGTGCCTTTATTCCCATGACTTATTCCTTCCATAACTGGAAGCCCATATCTCCCACTCCGCTTCACCCATTTGGTCCATTTGCTCCCCCTCCCTTCTGGCAACCACCAGTTTGTTCTCTGTATTTATGGGTCTGTTTCTGTTTTTTGTTTGTTTGTTTGTTTGTTTTTTAGATTCCACACATAAGTGAAATCATATGGTATTTGTCTTTCTCTGTCTGACTTATTTCACTTAGCCTGGTAACCTCTAGGTCCATCCATGTTGCGATAAATGGCAAGATCTCATTTTTTTTTAATGGCTGAGTAGTATTCCTTTGTATATATGTATGCCACATCCTCTTTATCTATTCGTCTATCGATGGATACTTAGGTTGCTTCCATATCTTGGCTATTGTAATAGTGCTGTGGTAAACATAAAGGTGCTTATATCTTTTTGAATTGGTGTTTTCACATTTCATATTTTTTGGGTAAATACCCAGTACTGGGATTACTGGGTCATATGGTAGTTCTATTTTTAATTTTTTGAGGAGCCTCCATACTCTTTTCCACAGTGGCTGTACCAGTTTGCATTCCCACCAATGGTGTAGGAGAGTTCCTTTTTCTCCACATCCTCCCCTTGTTATTTGTCTTTTTGAGTTTAGCCATTCTGACGGGTGTGAGATGATATCTCATTGTGGTTTTGATTTGCATTTCCCTAGTAATTAGTGATGTTGAGCATCTTTTCATATGTCTCTTGACCATCTGTATGTCTTCTTTGGACAAATGTTTATCCGGGTGTCCTGTCCATTTTTAAATCAGATTATTTGTTTTTCCAGAGATCTGTTATATCTCTAATTCACTGCAATCTTCCAGATAATTATCAACAGATTCTTTAATCACTCAGTGAGGTGCATTTTCATAATGCTTTTTGTCAGGTTGTCTTCAGCCTTTTCCTTAAGCCTCAGACCATTCTTGACTCTGATCTTCAGGACACTTTAAAAGATTCTCGCTCCTTTTGGGGCACCTGGGTGGCTCAGTTGGTTAAGCGATCGACTCTTGATTTCGGCTCAGATCATCATCTCAGGGTCATGGGATCAAGCCCTGCATCAGGCTTAAGATTCTCTTAAGGAGAGATTCTCTCTCCCTCTCCCTCTGCCCCTACCACTCCAAAAAAAAAAAAAAAAAAGAATTATGCTCCTCTGTTGTATTTCTACTAGACTGTATGCTCCTAGTTCCATTATTAAATAGATGTCAACATACTGCCCCCTCAGGGATTCCTGTGTAGTCACTCTGGTTTCCTGATGTTTTGTACTTATTCTTCTTAATGGGAATTTTTGGCAACACCAGGCTTGTTAGTTACACAACTGCTGGTTCAACCCAACTGATCCTTACCACCTTCCCTCCTTCTCAGGATTTTGCAGTAGAAATGCTCTTAGGCTGAAATGTCACTATCTCAGTAATCAAGGTGTCACAAACATCTCGTGATTATTTTAGTTTATAAAATATATATTTCATTGACTTCCCTCATTTTCTGTCCATTTGATCAGCTAAGAGGCTCTCCATAAAAAGACAATATTGAGGCAGGGGCGATAAGTAGATTGAAATTACCAGAGGGGTAATGTCAGAAACTTATTGGACATTCAAATAAAAGAAAAAAAGAGAAAAAAAAGGGACTTTCAAATGACTTCAGATACTTTCCTTGTTCTCTGCTGACTCCAGCTGTGACTCTCCATTAACCAAACCCATCTGGGATACTGGGTAAAAGGGAGCCCTTTGATGAAGTCTATGCACGTCAGGCTTGCAAGATAAGAAGTGCATTGGAACACAATGAGCAGAAGTCCCTTTTGCTGTTCAGTATCCACTCTTTTTCCTTCTTCTGGTTGAAACCCAACACAGGAGATGCCCGAAGTCCCATCAGCTGTATTAGGAACAAATGCCAGTGTGTCATACCCCCAAGTTCTTCCCAGTGTCACATGTAATTCTTAAATACTGTTAACTTTTCTTTAGAGACTCAGAAAAACAAAATTACAGAACAAACTACATGATTTACGATCCAGAATTCACTGTGGGCAATGAGGGAAGGGATGTGGTGCCTTGGAGGACCTAAATTATTGCACGTAGACACCACAGCCTCAATACCATGGTCTGCTCCCTACACATTTACTGTGGGTGGGGATGTAAGGGGTGCCATGTGTGCCTTTGGAGAATAGAAGTTATTACAGGTGGAAACTATAACCTCAAATATCTCCCCTTCCCTCCCTCCCCCCAGTTACCTGTGTGGCCTCACCTCCAACCACTCTCCATCTGGCTTTTTGCTGCACTCGCCATGGCCTCTTACCTGGTCGTTGAGAAGCATCTTACCTTAGGAAGGTGTGTTTGGTGGTTCCTCTGTTCTGAATGCCTTTTCTTCAGAAACCTTCATGGCTTGCCCTCTTACTTCCTTTCAGTCTTGTATCAAATCTCTTCAGTTCAGTGTGGCCTTTCTTCCCTGGCTACATTAGGTAAAATCAGCCCACACCTTCAACACACAGACACACAGACACATACACATGCCCATGCACACGTGCATGTGCTCACATACGCATGCCCTTTCTATTTTTCTTCTCAGCATTATCATATCTATCAGTGTAAATACAGGCATGCCTCAGAGACATTGAGAGTTCAGTTCCAGACCATGGTAGTAAAGGGAGTCAGATGAATGTTTTGGTTTCCCAATGCATATGCAAGTTGTGTGTACACTATACTGTAATCTATTATGTGGGCAATGGCATTATATCTAAAAAAAAAAAAAGTACATACTTGAAGAATTCTTTTTTTTTTTTTTAAGATTTTATTTATTTATTTGACAGAGAGAGAGAGAAAGCACAAGTAGGCAGAGAGGCAGGTAGAGGGAGAGGGAGAAGCAGGCTCTCCACTGAGCAGGGAGCCCGATGTGGGGCTCGATCCCAGGACTCTGGGATCACGACCTGAGCCGAAGGCAGCCGTTCAACTGACTGAGCCACCCAGGCGCCCCAAAGAATTCTTTATGGACAAAACATGTAACCATCATCTGAGCTTTCAGCCAGTCATAACCACTGATCACGGAGCACCAAACCAATATAATCATAATGAAAAGTTTGAAATATTGCGAGAATTACCAAGATGTGACACAGGGACATGAAGTGAGCAAATACTGTTTGGAAACATGGTGCTAATAGACTTACTCAAGGCAGGGTTGCCACACACCTTCAATTTGTAAAAAATGTGATAAAGTAAAGCATAATAAAGTGAGGTATGCCTGTATTTTATTTATCTACCTTGTTTATCTTTCCCCATCACCAGATGTATCCTTGGGGGAGGAGGATTGTTTTCTGTTTGGATCACTGCTGTATCCCCAGCACTAGATGAGATTTATAGGCCCTCCTTAAATATTTGTTGAATGAATAAATGAGACTTCCACTGAGCACACAGACTATGTATAAGAGAAGGATCATGAGACACAGGAGGGCGCAAGGAGAACAGAACCCTGAATCTTACTTTCCTTGTTCTCTGCTGACTCCAGCTGTGACTCTCCATTAACCAAACCCATCTGGGATACTGGGTAAAAGGGAGCCCTTTGATGAAGTCTATGCACGTCAGGCTTGCAAGATAAGAAGTGCATTGGAAGACAATGAGCAGAAGTCCCTTTTGCTGTTCAGTATCCACTCTTTTTCCTTCTTCTGGTTGAAACCCAACACAGGAGATGCCCGAAGTCCCATCAGCTGTATTAGGAACAAATGCCAATGTGTCATACCCCCACCTAAAACATTAGCTGCCAGTCCTATTCTTGTATAGAAGGTGGCTAGGAGGAAAAGGGCAAGAGTGTTAGAGAAACAATTCAGTGACGTAAAAAAATCAGCTAAGGTCCCTGATACTATAGCTGGTCACGTGGCCTTCTTCCTTCCTCAGGGTACTGGTCTTCTTCCACCACCCATCCTATATTCCCCTCCCTTCTGCTGCAGCCTTAGCTGGATGGTGTTCTTTATCCAGCTGGTGACTCATCTTTCATTCCCGCAGGATCTGAGTTTTGGGAGGACTTCTTTTTGTTAGATGGCTGGAATTTCCCATTGACCACTACTATTGGACAGGGGGGGACTCTGAGGGGGACCCAGGGCATCCCTGGGTTTCGCACATAGCCCCCCATCGTGTTGCAGCAACCCACTTTCCTCCCTCTCGGCACATATAATCTTGGCCGGTACAGAGACCTGCTTCTCAGACCGTTGGATTTTTGGCATGAGGAACCCAAAATGATCTGGGGACATTCTGTTTGCATTCTCTTCCACACATTTCTGTTTTCTGGTAGAATTACTCTTCCTGTGGATCTTAGGACCTCCCAGCACATCATACCCAAAGTTCTTCAAGAGGGTTATTAGATGTGATTGGGAGAGTGGTCACTCCTACCAGCCCCATGCATTCTGGTAGTGGAGGAGACAGCACTAAACATTTACTGTTAAGCCATGTACTTCACCCTGTGGCCCATCACCCTGACCTTGTTCTCTACAATCAGCTCCTGCCATCATTTAAGACTACGAAGAAATTACTGTTTACAGTTTTGTCACTTTTTTAGATATAAAGTTTAATAATGTGTTCTTTAAATTTGTGTAGTATGTTATATGTATTTTTTTTTTCTGTTTTACAGTTCTGGGAATAGTTTTTCTTTTCTCTCCTCTTTTCTGTTTCTTCTTCCTTGACTGGGTATAAATCTCCTCAAGCCTATAGTCTCTCTAAGAATAAAGGGGTATACTTTCCTTAACTTGCTTTCCCAGTTACTTGGGCACTAGTAGAACTTCAACAGGATGGGAAAATGTGGGCTCACACCATTACTGCCTTCATTCAGGAAGGTGAGGATCAGGGGAGGAGGTAGGGGTCTTGGATCTTCTTGTTGGAGCTGTCCAAACAGGACCCGGCTTTCTTTTTCTTCCCTACCAAAATTTGGGTCTACTCCCAGTGCTGGTGGGTTAACATCCTGTAATTCTGCTTCTTTGACTATATGCCAAGCTATTTTGCCATCTTGGCTTTGTAGATTTGCCACCAGCTCTGACTTGCTGAGCTGGGTGTAGATTTAATCTGTTTTGTACCTGTGGTCCCATCTGGATCTCCTTATCCAGCTTTGCTTCTCTTCGTCTCTACTCACTGGGTAAGGAAGCTTAGATGCTTTGCAGTGTTTGTCTCTTACAGCTCAGTGCTAATACAATCCATGCAAGCATATAACCAAGGGTAAATTCCAAGAACCTTAGTTCCATGCATGTCTGTAGAGGCACAGATGTTCCTGTAAGTCCATGCACAGTAGTCATTCAAAAAAAAAACTCAGCGATTTGATCTGATTACTCTTGCTGCACCCAGTAGCTTAGAGAATTTGACCTCACTCTGGGACAAGCTTTAAAAAGTAGCAAATGAGTGACCTTAATTTCCTGGGTCAAAAATAAAACTGTGTAGGGGCACCAGGGTGGCTCAGTTGGTTACATGTCTGACCCTTGATCTCAGCTCAGGTCTTGATCTCAAAGTTGTGAGTTCAAGCCCATGTTGGGTTCCTCACTCGGTGTAGAGCCTCCTCCAAAACAAAACAAAACAACTGTGAACATCCAGAGGTAAATGGAGAGCCTTTATGGTTTCCCAGGCAGGATTCTTAAAATGACACATTCAAATGCTATCCAATATACCTTTTTCTTTATAAAGTAAAGGAAGTAGGTGTGGGTGAGGATACATCTGTAGAGGTCTTTCTCCCCCCATATTAGACTCCCTACTTTGTATATGTCTTGACCTGTGGTTGCTGTTCCTCTTATCCTAAAACGTTATCAAAAGCAGTTTTCTGGTTTGGAAAATAGTCACATAGCAAACGTGGCCTCCAAGCTGTATTTACCTACCTCTCGATCTCCAGTTTCCTGTTATTTTGGCCACGTAGGCCTCATTCCCTTTTAAGCTTTTCAGTTGGGTAAAGAAGGGATTGTTGAAGTTTTATCCAGGGTTATAAAAGTTGTTTTCAGAGGAAAGATTGGTATGAATGAATAACCTATCCTGTCTTAACAAAAATCTGGAAGCCTGCCATGAATTTTTGGGAGGGTGGCCTCAGACATTGGCGGAGAGGGAGATGCTAATGTTACTATCCAACCTGATTCCACCGTATCTGCTCAGTCTTATATTTGTACACCCCTTCTTGGTGCTGGGCCTTGTTCTTCTTTTTTAATTTTTCTTTTTAATGGAAGTATAGTTGACATACAATATTATACTCATTTCAGGTGTCCATCATAGTGATTCAAGGATTCTGTATATTACTCAGTGTTCACCAGGATTGTTGTCACCATCTGTCACCACAATGTTATTACAATATTGTTGACTATATTCCCTATGCTGTACTTCTCATCCCTGTGACTTACTGATATTTGTAACTGAAAGTTTGTACATTGTAATCCCGTTCCTCTCTTTTGCCCATCCTCCCAAATCTACTCCCTCCCCCACCTCCTGGCAACCACCAGCTTGTGCTTTGCATTTACAAGTTTGTTTCTGTTTTTTTTTAAAGTTTTTATGTAAATTCCAGTCAGCTAATATGCAGAGTTATATCCGTTTCAGGTGTACAATGTAGTGATTCAACACTTCCATACAACACTCAGTGCTCATCATGACAAGTGGCCTCCTTAATCCCCATCACCTGTTTCACCCATCCTCCCACCCACGTCCCCTCTGACAACCATCAGTATATTCTCTATAGTTAAGAGTCTGTTTCTTGGTTTGTCTCTCTTCTTTTCCCTCTACTCATTTGTTTTGTTTCTTAAATTCCACACATGAGTGAAATCATATGGTATTTGTCTTTCTCTGACTGACTTATTTCACTTAGCTTAATACTCTCTAGCTCCATCCATGTCATTGTAAATGGCAAGACTTCATTCTTTTTGATGGCTGAGCAATATTCCATTGTATATATATTCCACATGTTCTTTATCTGTTCATCTGTCGAAGGATATCTGGGCTCTTTCCATAGTTTAGTTATTGTAGATAATGCTGCTATATGTTTTTTTGTTTGTTTTTCTCTCTATCATTCTTAATATGTGATCCCTTGGGTTTTAGAGAAGCATATATTCTGATATTTCATTATGATTTCAAATCGTCTTGATGAAGCCTCACAATATGGATTGGCCATAAACACAGCATAATGATAAAACAGCAAAGCATCAAATTAAGTGCCACAGAAATTAGTCTTTGGTAAGGTCTGTTTAATGTCTTTATTTATAATGATATAGACGGGAGGAATGGCTTGCTAAAGAAATGAACACAAGTGTATTTTTTGTCAAGAATAAGTGTAAGCATTGGGCGCCTGAGTGGCTCAGTTGGTTAAGCGACTGCCTTCGGCTCAGGTCATGATCCTGGAGTCCCGGGATCGAGTCCCGCATCGGGCTCCCTGCTTGGTGGGGAGCCTGCTTCTCCCTCTGACCCTCCCCCCTCTCATGTGCTCTCTCTCTCTCATTCTCTCTGTCTCAAATAAATAAATAAAATCTTTAAAAAAAAAAAAAGAATAAGTGTAAGCATTAACCATAATGTAGAAGGTCATGTTTACTTCATTTATGATCAGACTATTCTAAAAGATAAATGAACACTGATGCTTTATTGAAAAGGACCTTGTACACACCCTGATCTAACTGGGAAGAGAGGACAAGAAAGAGAGGATTCCTGTACTCCTATTCCCTTGGTTCCTAGTACTGATCAGGATTATTTCAAAACCAGAAAAACCAAAATATATTTTTTGTGGTTTTATTGCCTTTGCCTAAATTTAAGAAACATAATTAATGAATTTCTATCTCATTAAGGCATTATTTGGAGTTGGATAATTTTGTGAATCTGTTATTTATAATAGTTTCTGATTCCAGTTAGACTTATTTATTACTTCTGGAGTAGATCACTCTATCATTATTCTAAAGCCACTAATAGAATAACATGCCCTAGAGAATAGACTAATACAGACCAGGGAATTTGATACTTATGATTCTTTTTGTGCCATAAAATTTATCTGCTGTTTTACTTTAAAAATACCTTCTTAACTTCACTGGGGACTTTCATAAGGGGAAAAGGCACTTACCCAAGCTAACGCTTCCCTACATGTGGTAGAATGTGCTGTTCTGTATCTACTCCTCAATAAAACATGTTCTTTGCTCAAATGTTCAAAAAAATACCTTCTTGAAAATTACAATAGCAGTGTTGACCTTTGAACAATGCAGGGGTTAGGAGTGCCAACCCCTTTGTGTAACAGAAAATCCATATATAACTTTTGACTCCCCCAAAACTTCTAATAGCCTACTGGTGACCAGAAGCCGTTGACCCCTTGATTTAGAGGCAGAATTAAAGACGTTGTATTTGAGGACAAGTAGACCACTTTGACAGCTTTGGTGTTGAACTCTTGGGGTTCTGGGTGGCCAGGGGCATTGTCTAATATAAAAAGAATTTGATATTAGGTATTTGATATTTGATATTTAAAAGGCTGCCCCTTACTGGCAAGGTACTTCCTGGTTTCAGGAACAAAGCATTGATGGGACCAATCCAAAAAAAAGGTTCTCACTGTCCAGGCCTTCTAGTTGTACAATCAGAAGACTGGCAGTTGGTGTTTATATATTGCCTTCAAGTCTCAGAAATCAGCAGCCTTATAGACAAGGGCAGTCCTGTTCATAAACCCAACTGCATTTGCAGCAAACAGTAGAGTTAGCCTGTTCCTTCCTGCCTCAAATCCTGGTGCTTGCTTCTCTTCCTTACTCATTAATGTCTTTTGTGGCATCTTTTTCCAGAATAGGGCATATGCCTGTATTAAAAACCTATTCAGGCGGATGTCCTTTCTACTCAGTGATTTTCTTAACGGTGTCTGGAACTCATCTCTGTCTCTTGGTCAGCAGAAGCTGCTTCTCTTATTTTGACCATTTTTAAACCAAGCGTCTTTCTAATATTTATCAAACCATCCTTTGCTGGCAAGAAATTCACCAGCTTTAGATCCTTCACCTTCCTTTTTTTTTTTCCATAGTTACAAATTACAAAGAATTTTTTCAATTTGGCTATGGTTGACACACATTATTACATAAGTTTCAGGTGTACAACATAGTGATTTAGTATCTCTGTAAATAATGCTGTGTTCTCCACAAGTGTCACTACCATCTGTCACCATGCAGTGACATTCCAATATCACTGACTATGTTCCCTATGCTGGGCCTTTTATCCATGTGACTTATTCATTCCATGACAGGAACCCTGTATCTCTCACTCCTCTTAACCCATTTTGCCCATCTCCCCCAACCCCCTCCCCGCTGGCAACCATCAGTCTATTCTCTGTACTTATATGTCTGATTCTACTTTTTGTTTATTTATTTGTTTTGTTTTGAGTGAAATCATATGGTATTTGTCTTTCTCTGTCTGACTTATTTCACTTAGCGTAATACCCTCTAGGTCCATCCATGTTGTGATAAATGGCAAGATCTCAAGCTCTCTCTTTTTTTGGGGAGGGGGGCGTCCTCATCCTTTTTATGGCTGTGTAATATTTCTCTCTCTCTTTCAATCACATCTTTTTTATCCTCTTCTATCTTGATGGATACTTAAGTTGCTTCCATGTCTTGGCTCTTGTAGATAATGCTGCAGTAAACACAGGGGTGCATATTATCTTTTTGCCTTGCTGTTTTTGCTTTCTTTGAGTAAATACCCGGAAGTGGAATTACTAGATCATGTGGTTATTCTATTTTTAATTTTTTGAGTAACCTCCATACTGTTTTCCACAGTGGCTGCACCAGTTTATATTCCCACCAACAGTGCATGAAAGTTCCTTTTTCTCCACATCCTCTTCAACATTTGTTATTTCTTGTCTTTTTGATTTTAGCTCTTCTGACAGGTGTAAGGTGAAGTCTCATTGTGGTTTTGATTTGCATTTCCCTTACAATTAGTGATGTTGAGCATCTTTTCATGTGTCTGTTGGCCATCTGTAGTACTTCTTCAGAAAAAAGTCTTTTCAGACCCTCTGCTCATTTTTTAATGGGATTGTTTGTTTTTGGGTGTTGAGTTGTATAAGTTCTTTATATATTTTGGACATTAATCCCTTATTGGGTAGTGTCATTTGCAAATATCTTCTCCCACCCAGTAGGTTGCCTTTTTGTTTTGTTGATGGTTTCCTTTGCTGTGTAAAAGCTTTTATTTTGATGTGGTCCCAATCATTTATTTTTGCCTTTCTTTTATTTGCCTCAGGAGACATATCTAGAAAAAAATTTTTTTTTTTTTTTTAGTATATGTGCTGCTGAAGCGAGCACCATATCTAGAAAAATGTTGATTCACCTTCCCTTTGCTTTAAGTTTTCATACAATGACTTAGCTTTTTCTCAAATCGTATTAGAACCTATAGGTATGCCTTTCTTATGGCAATCCTGCACCCATATAAAAGCTGCATTTTCTACACGATATAAAAATATTTTGCAAAAAGTGCAAGATTTTCATGACTGCTGGTATATAAGCAGTGGCAGCTGCACAAATTTCCTTTTTTTTTTAAATCGTCCTTACGCTGGATTCATTTATCTTGAAATGGTGGGCAACTGCACCTGCAGATCTCAGTCTACAGTAGGCATCCAGCAATTCAACTTTTTTGTAATGTTGTGGTTTTCCTCTGCTTCTTGGGAGCGCTTCCCATATCACTGGTGGCACTTTGTATGGGTCCCATGGTGTAGTCAAGGTTTATGATATTGCTCTACACATGATGAAATATATGTGAGAACCAAGAGAGGTCACTTTTTACTGTAACACACAAGTTCCTGGAGAGAGGAACTGCTCAGGCAGAGATAATTAATGTCACATGGCATTTTAAGTAGATACTTGCAACACTTGAGCTCGCCACAATAGCAACAAGAGGTTGCTGCAAACAAAATTATTACAGTAGAACAGTGCTCACTACAGTGCATTTTATGCAGTTATGATTTAATACTGCATCCTTACGTTTGTTTACATTTCCCTCTACTATGAATGGTGCCCTGTATGGTGTTGTGTGCCGAATTTTTGACAAATCTGAAGTTCTTCTAATAGATCTGTGTACGTTTTATAGTAGTAAATGATAGAGTAGTTTCTACATATATTTTATGCATTTTGATGTACCTTTTTCTTTTTCTTTTTTTTGGTATTTCTAGGCTATGCGGTTTGTCTATGAGTTTTCTCAAATTGATGTACATCTCCAAAAACATTTCCAATATACTTACTGAAAAAAATCTGCATATAAATGGGTGTATGCAGTTCAAACCTGTGTTGTTCAAGGGTCAACTGTAATAGAACTTCTATTTGGCATAGACACTGACTAGTTTTGATTTGTTGTTTTGGTTGTGATTACTGATGTTCCTTAAAATTACTTGTTTAGGAAACAAAAAGTGGGAGAGCTCAACTTTATGTGTTGTCTGGTCTGTCAACCTCCCTTGTACTTAGAGAAATCCAAGGAGGTGAGTGCTACACTGCCCACTTCTCTGTGATCCTTGGTCACAGAGGGACACCAGGGCCCCACTGGGGCCTTAAAAGCTTCATCCTCTTGGTAATATCTCTGGTCTCACTTTGTGGTCTGTGAAAGCTGCTCTGGGTTTATTGAAAAGAAACTCAGATCTTCATATGGGGAATATAATTATAAATTAGTGAAGATCTTAACAGTTAAAGAAAAACGTATTTAATACTAACACCATATTTCTACAGGTTATCAGTGCTCACCATCATTGTGGACATCCTGGCCATATAAGGAGCCTGTTGGTGTTTTGCTGATGGTTAAAAATGCATATAGATTGTGATTTTCTTCTTCTTCTTCTTCTTCTTTTTTTTAAAGATTTTATTTATTAGAGAGAGAGAGAGCACAGGCTGGGGGAGGAGCAGAGGGAGAGGGACAAGCAGACTCTGTGCTGACCCTGGAGCCTGTTGTGGCGCTTGATCCCATGACCCTGAGATTATGACCTGAGCCAAAATCAAGAGTCAGATGCTTAACCAACTGAGCCACCCAAGTTCCCCTGTGATTTTTTCTTATGTCACAAGGAGATAGCCAGCATATTTCCAGCTCATTATTATATAGTGGCCACTTCTTTAATTTACTTATTTGACCCCATTTAAAGCTGACATCTGTCTAATTATACAACTTTATTGAGCCTGAACCCTATTGGCTGGATATAATCTATAAGAACTCTGCTCAGATTTCCATGTGGCAACTGAGTCTCATGTACCCTGCTTAGAGATTCCTAATTCATCTTGAGATGCTCTTTTTTTTTTTTAGATTTATTTATTTATGTGAGAGAGAGAGCTCATGCAAGCTGGAAGAGGGGCAGAGGGAGAGAGAAAATCCCATGCAGACACCCTGCTGAGCTCGGAGCCTGATGCAGGGCTCAGTCCCAGGACTTTGAGATCATAACCTGAGCTGAAACCAAGAGCCAGATGCTTAACTGACTGAGTCACAGAGGTGATCCTTGAGATGTTCTTTTACCAGCTTCTCTCTCCACCCAGTCCTGGAAGAGGCTCAGGGCTGAGTCCTCCCTTTCCCCTCCCCTCTCTCTAGGCTACTTACTCTACCTTAGCAAGGAATTCTTATTACCATCTGTAGAGCAGCAATTTTCTACCCCATGGTTTATGGTAAAAACCATATGTTGAGTCCCCTTAGCTTTGGTTCTTGACACTTACTGGGAAAATTTTGAATTTAGAAAACTTCTCTCTCTTAACTATATGTCTCTTATAATTGAAAGCTTGATTTTTCTGCTCTTTTTCCTGAAGGAGCCTATTTTGCAGTACTTGTCCTTGGCATTCCAGCTGTAATCACTCTAATTTTCCTCAAGGCAAAAGAGTGTCTCTCGCTGAACAGAGGGAAAGCCAAAAACAGGGAAATGAAAAGAAGTGAAGTACATTATGTGATGTTTCTCTGTGCTGGAGTAGTGGTAAAAGCATGGAATCCCAAGGATTTCTGGGTAAAGGTAGGGCATGAACACATATATCTGGCCCAGATACATATGCTTCCTGAATCATGTTCTAAAATCTCAGTAAAAAAATACATAAAGGCATAAAATAGAGCTGGAGGGCAAGTCAGCAACATCAGCAATATTTTAGAAATAAGGAAAAGACTTAGCTGATCTGAGATTGCTGAATCTTAAGCCAATCACAGAGAAATACAGGAAGCACCCTTTTGTACTGCAGACCTCAAATATGCCCCAAATATGGTAGCCCCAGACACCTCAGAAAGTGAGGGTGGAGGTGGTGCTAAAACCAAAAGGACTGACTGAAAGACAATGGAGCAGCATCCCCCCTCCATCAAATACTGTGCCTACTCCAAATCAACAGTAAATTAAAATTTTCTTCTCTGTAGATAATAAACCAGGTGTTGGTGAATGTGGCACATATGAGGGAAGAGAACCAAACAGAAACATGGAGATTAAATGAAATGTTATATATGAATATTAAGATCCCTTCCCTTGCTGAACTCTTTTACCCCTGGGTTCACAAAGCTTGAGTGATTGGAAGATTATTTTCTGGGATTTCTGACAAGTCTAAGAACAAATATGTAAATATACTGATACCAGGGTTTCTCTAATAAAAGAAGAGTCAGATTCCCTTGTATAAAGGCCTTGGTTGGGCAGTCCACAGGGTTTCCAGTCAGTTTCTTAGATATGAGCAGATAGGCAACAATGAACAGATACCTGAGGGAGAGTCTAACATAAAAGAGTTCAAAACAAAACCCACGAGAAGACTGTAAAACTTACAAGATGCTAATCAGGAAAATGAAAGCTTTAGAGAAATTGATCATTACTATTCTCAGACATAAGAGAAAATACTGCATAGGAAGAACAAGATACAGTTTTTGAAGGAATATTCAGAGAGAAGCTCATGGTTATTAATGTATACATATGGGAAATTAGAAAGAAAAGTGGGTTGAGGAATTCAGTAGTAGAAGTACCATATCTGAAAAACAGAAAAAATAGAAAGGAGGAAAACATTAAAAATTAATTCAATAAAAATTTCCAGAATTAAACAATTGAGTTTCCCAGAATAACAGATGAAAATAGACTCACACCAAGGCATAGCATCATGAAACAGAATCCTGGAGACAAACAGAAAGTCCTAGAAGCACCAAGAGATATGGGGGTAGTGAGGGTAACACATAAAGGATCAGAAGTCAGAAGAGCTTCAGAGCTCTTCACAGCAACTAGAAGCTGGAAAACAGTGAAGTAATGTCTTCAAAATGTTGATGATAAACAATATCAAACCGAAAATTATATACCCAGCAAAACTATCAGTTAAGTGTGAAAGACTAGAACATTTTCAGACATGCAATGCCTTAAAACCTTTTAACTCCTAAGAGCTCTGTCTTGGGAAGCCCCAAGGGGAGTTGCTCCACTAAAATAAGAGAGTACATGAAGAAAGGGCAATTCATGGGATTTGGGGAATAAGGAATCCAACTCCAGGAAGAGATGAGTGCACAGGATGTGGACTGGTGGTCAGCATGGAGGGCCACCATTTTGGAGTGGAACAGTTCAGAAAGCTCTGAGAGCAATGTCTCCAATAGAAGAAAATGACAAAAACGAATACCTGGCATATTTGGATACATTGAGAGATTGAGAGAATCAGAGAGGAATGGAAACACAGTAATGTTAAGCACATGGGGAATGAGAACAGTATTAAATCTGAAGAAAACAAGAAGGTTGTGTAAGAAAAACATAATCAAAGTATACTAAGGCATATGGGGCCCCTGGGTGGCTCAGTGGGTTAAGCGTCTGCCTTTGGCTCAGGTTATGATCTCAGAGTCCTGAGATTGAGCCCTGCCTCAGGCTCCTGCTCAGTGGGGAGTCTGCTTTTCCCTCTGCTGCTCCCCTCACTCATGCTCTCTCTCTCAAATAAATAAATAAAATCTTTAAAAAAAGTATACTAAGGCACAAATATTAAATAGTCATGATGACATAAAGACCGAATAGACTGTATTACTATTTGGGGAGAATGGTAGGGGAGGGAACGATAGACGTGGTATGGACGTGTTGAAAGTATAGAAATGATGAAGATTCTCATCTTGCATTGTGAAAAACAATAGTTAATCTGTGTCCCCCTTGCCTGCCCCTTCCTGTCCACCCCAATCAAGTAGTGTGCTGTAAAAATGATTATTTACTGATGCAGAGGTAAATGCCAAGGGAGAGACAGCTCAAAGAGTTCTAGGCAGCCATCTCTGGGGGTTGGGAATGGTGGAAGGTAGGCCTCTAAAGACAATGGTTTTCATAATAAGCCCTTTAGAACAACTTAACATGTAAATGTCTGTGTCCATGTATCATCGATTAAAACAAACTTAATGAAAAACAGAAGGAAACCGCCTAAAATTTGGAGATAAAACTATGTCCCAATCCCATGTCTATTGTTTCCTTACTGTGCGACTTCAGGTCACTGAGCCTCTCTTGCTTCACAAGATAAATCATGACTAAATGAGGTAATTTATGTAAATCACTTAATGATGGGAAGTGTTAACTTTAAGTCAGTTGTAGTAAATGGGAGGCATTCAATTTAGCTTTTCATGTTTTCTAAGCCTCTGAGGAAGAAACTTAGGGTTAGCGAGGTTCAAGAACTTGTTTAAAGTCAAACAGCTAAAAAGCATAAAAGCCACATTTGACTCTCAGAGTCCGAGCCCATGCTCACAGTTCACTACCATTTTGCCTTCTCTTTCCTGCTCTTCCTTGTCAACAGAAACTACTTTTTCATCCTCTTGCCATGTATCTAGTATAGCACCAGACTCATGGTAGGCAATTAATTAACAGTAGAATCAATATTATATGAGGCTGTGAGTCCAGTAGTTTTTCCCTTGCAATTGAATCATTAACTCTTTATAGGCACAGTTCATGATGTTCACCTGTTTCTATTAATGTAATAGGGAAAAGAATATAATCAATGTGTAGTGTGATGCATTATTTAAACAAACAAACAAACAAAAACAACTAATAGTCGACCCACACCAAACTTGTAAACATATGCCCAAAATATTTCTTAAAAACACTATGGCAGTTCTTTTTCAGTAAGGGATCCATGATGTTTGTCCCTCATTTCCCTGTCCCCTCTCTAAGTACTTGGAAGTCCTTTGTGAACACATCAAAGAGGGGAAGAGATAAGTAGACGTGGGATACATCATCTTAATTTGTGTTGACTTGAAGTAAACCAATCACATAGATGTGATCCTGTGTGAGAAAGCTGCCAAAA
Source organism: Leptonychotes weddellii (assembly GCF_054177405.1). Taxonomy (NCBI): domain Eukaryota; kingdom Metazoa; phylum Chordata; class Mammalia; order Carnivora; family Phocidae; genus Leptonychotes; species Leptonychotes weddellii. The sequence continues at coordinate 130,778,259 of NC_138375.1, read as the reverse complement.
AAGACCCAAGGGTTAGATTAAATTACAAAAACTTAGCATAGCACCATGAAACTTAGGATAGTTTATCTTCTCGACAGAAACAAAATGACATTGGACAGGGTGGTCATAATTCTTAGCTAAGTCTTAAAGAAATGTAGCAGGCTAAGTACTGACCACTTCATTAGCTCCGAAGTGTAGAAGGAATCAGAAAAAAAGCAACAAGAGTTATAAGGAGCTGGCGCAATTATTTATGAGGAAAGATGAAATGAATTAAACAGGAATTGCTTGGGTAAATAGGTGTAGGGGAGGAAAAATAATTTTACCTCTACCCCTAGCCCCCAAAAGATAGGGGACTCAAAGGCAGCCAGGTAATTGAGGCAAATATAGGAAAAATATAGGGTCTAGGGCTTCAGGAGGGGGAGGCTTTTCACAGGAAGATAAGAGGAGAAGATGAAGTTCTTTGGTCATCAGATGTTTGCCTTGATGTGCAGATTAAGTCTTTTACATTAAAAAAATTATCTCTGGTGATAGTTCTCTTGCTCAGACAGGCCCCCTTTCTTTTAGGCATTTAAGGGGGAGGTAAAAAGCTTTTCCTGAGTCTGCTGGGTCTTGGTTGCCTTCAGCTCAAAAGAATCCTTATGCGAAAGAGGCATGTTCTGGGAAGCATGCATTCCACTGCATAGTGATAAAGAAATGTCATGGTATTGCATTTTGGAAAAATGGATACACTGGAAGAAAAAATTGGAGGAAACAATAGGATGAGTAATGACAATGTCAATATACTGAAGTTTGTTGTTTTTAAGTCCATTGCTATAAAGAGCATGTGAAAACATTTAAAAATATTTTAAATGGAACTAAGTTAAATATAACCTTCCAAAGAACAGAATTTTGGGAAAATATATTAACTTCTTACTTCTATCATAGATATTGACCAGGTGGCTAAAATGTGTATTAATCTCTGTTTAGATTAATATCTTTTATCGTGTTAATATTTACATTTATAGCTAAAAACATTAATATTTTTCAAACATGTGGAGAAAATTTCAGACCAACTGTTGAAATTCTGCATTTTTTGGGTCAGAAAACAGATTGACAGTGAATCCAATGAATGTTCTGTTGTTATATTTGTTCAAAAAAATGTGTTAATGTACTCTGTATCTCAAGAGACTATTCTGTAAGTATATTTGTTGTCTTGAGTTAGTTAATATTTTATCTACGACACAGTATGACAAAGGGTCTTAGTTCTAGGAGACAGGGTATGTGTCTACTTTATGGACCATCCTATCTCCACCATCCAACACAGTACTTGGGACCTAGAGGCGTTCAGTAAGTATTTTTTGAGTAGATGTATGAGTTATATGGTTCTATACTTTTTTATCAAGAGTCAGAAACTAAAATTTCCTTAAAGTTGTATGTGGTCCTCTTCCAATGGAATCGAGATCATAGGCTTATGATCTTTCACCAAATGGAAAATCCAAATCTGTTTCTCCTTGGAGCTAGATATGGGATGCATGTTTTTAGATGAATAGACAATAATATTATTATTAACTTGACCTACTCATCCAAGATAGCCTCCATTTAGAGCTATCTCCGTCCTCTCAAGTCTGAATGAGAAACTTTAATGAATACAGATAGCCAAGTTTCATTCAGTCTGGTGAAGCAGATTTTTTGGGATGGGACTTTGGCATCTGTAAGGGAGGGAAGAAGAGGAGGAGGAGGAGAAGGAGGGTTACGTGGATGAGGACAAAGCAAAGGCAGAGTGAGAAACACGGGTCAGAGACTCCCGATTTTCAGTTTTGTTTCTAGATTTTTCCTTTATGAACTTTCACTTGTTGGAATGGTTTTTAGTTGATTTCTGTTTACACTTTTTGACAGACTAGTGGTACAGAGAGTTCCAAACGCCAAGGGAATACATACCATAGGTTCTACACTAGAAGTTCTGCCTGTCCCAGTACCTATTGTATAAGCGTAACTCGAGTAACTGGACTGCTCTAATATTACTTAAAATGTACAACATCCTGTGGTAGAGGACAGCGTGTTCAGTAATGAATCCTTTTATGTGGCCACCTGTCTATTCTTGTCATCCTAACTTGGAATTTCCTCTCTAACCTGGCTAGACAACACCTTAAAGTACTTTTCAAGAGGATGTGTGGGTAGCATTTCTTCTGTGTACTTTGCTTATCTGAGAATTTTGTGTTCTTTTCAAATATTAATAAGTGATTTGATAGAGATAGAATTTTGAGAAAAACCATCTTTACCCGGACTTTGTAAATTTTCTGTGGTCTTTTGACATTAGGTGTCACTCAAAAGTCTGAAAGTTGGGTCTGGCTTCCTCTCCAACCCACTCCCTCCCCCCTTTTTTTAAATTTGAAAAACAAAGGTACGTACGCACAGGCACACAGACTCCCCACAAGAAAGTAAGACGTATCCGTAATTCACGTTTCATTCTTTTTGGGACCCTCTTTCTGCCCCTGCCCCAAGTTATCATAGAGGTTAAATAGATACTATCCTAATAACATAATAAGTAATATTCACATATAATATATATTACACAATAATATATGATGCATATTATAGAAGTTAAATAATATAGTATTTATTTTTTTAAGACCTTTTCCCCATGCTTCTGGGGCCATATTTACATATTCATATATACACTTGGACATTTATTTATTTATTTTTAAATAGTGTTTTTTAAATATCTTATTTATTTGAGAGAGAGAGAGTGAGTGTGAGAGAGAGAACACAAGCAGGAAGAGCAGTAGAGGGGGAGGGAGAAGCAGGCTCCCTGCTGAGCAGGGAGCCTGATGTGGGACTTGATACCAGGACCCCGGGATCATGACCTGAGCTGAAGGCAGAGTCTTAACTGACTGAGCCATCCAGCTGCCCTGGATATTTATTTTTCAAAAATCAGAAGTTGTTCTACATACTGATCAATGAGTTGGTTTTTAAAATCTAACGACCAGGGTGCCTGGGTGGCTCAGTTGTTAAGCATCTGCCTTTGGCTCAGGTCATGATCCCAGGGTCCTAAGATTGAGCCCCACGTTGGGCTCCCTGCTCAGTGGGAGGCCTGCTTCTCCCTCTCCCATTCCCCCTGCTTGTGTTCCCTCTCTCACTGTCTCTCTCTCTGTCAAATAAATAAACAAAATCTTTAAAATAAAAAAAAATAAAATCTAACAAATTATCATAAACTTTGTTTTAGATTCATTCATTGAGTTTAGGTAGAATATCCACAATTGAATGAAAAGTCAAAATACTCCTGCTTTCCAACAATCTATCTGGACCAGACCAGATTTTTTTTTTTTTCATATGCTTCAACCAAAGTGACAAATCTCAATGGATCAAATGCAGAAGCACATAGAAAATTGCAGTTGTTTCCTGTTAAGCCAGACGTAAAGACATTGGCAAAATGTGTGAAACAGTGCCCCTCTTATTGTATTTTTTTGTTTTACAATATTATTTTTCATATAAATACATTATCTGCCTTCTGATATAATATGGTTTCTTATTGTTACTTTAAAACTAATTAATGCATGCATATCTAAAAGACTGCTAGGTTTTAGTTTCCTATATGGTAAATAATGATAGATACAGGCCATGGAGACAGAGGCTTTCCTGGGCTCTTCATTAATTGTAAAGAGATCTGGAGAGTAAAATTTGGAGATTTGTTGGCATACAGAATGAGGTTTATTTTCAAGTAGCCCTGTTGCTTTCCATGCTCTGTATCCATGTATTCTTTCTGAGCTGTTTACCCCCGAGAGGTATTTGGTATGAAAGTAATGTCTAGACGTGTAATAATTAGTCCCTGAAAGACGCTGTGAGTAATTCGATTCAAATATTTGTCACCATCTGTAAAATGCACTTTGCATTTTACCACCTAAATATTAGATAGAAATTCCTACTTTCATCACAGTGTAAATTTCTAATTGGATAGCAAGCAAATGGACTCAAGCAAGCAAAACATTACACATATAACTCATGCTGTGGGCTGATGTTTGCTTATGAACATTTTAGAATTTTTGCTTTTGTTATGTTTACTTATAAATAAAACCAAAAATATTTTTTATTGATTCCTACCGATTAGTCTGTTGCAAAAAGCTACCATCACCCTCATTATTTTTTAAAGACCAAATATCAGTGACAAACTTTGAGGGGTAAAAATAGTTCTAAGTTCCACTTGAGAAAGAAGTGATTGATTGATTGATTGATTGATTTAGCTATCTCTTTATGACAATAGAAATCACAGAGCTTAAAGGACCTTAGCGTTAACCTTTTCACACATTTGTGTCTTTTTTTTTTTCTGAAACTGAGTTAAAGATTATATGGTAATAGGTCAGGGACAAAACTCAGGTGCCATCCACTCCCCTCCTTTGATCCAATGTGTTTTTAACTACACTGTTCACCCCCTCCAGAGCCCCTCCCCCCACTATTGGGGCAGAAAAAGAGTTGTAAAGAAAATCAGGAAAATCAGTAGGTTTGGTGTTGCTAATCTGCTCTTGCTATCCCTAACAGCTTCAGTTGCAACAAAGAAGAATATATAAATGAGAGACATGTCCTGAAAAAACATTGGTTGGTTCAAAGAACAGCCCAGTCAAACTAAGCATATGAAGAACTATGAATACCCCCTCCTCAAAATAAAAAGCTTCATGGAATTTTGTTGGTTTGTTTGCTTCTCACCTGGTGGCCAAGCTGTCCTAGGGTCACCACTTCAGCTGCTGCTGACCTAGAACTGAAAATTTGAAGAAAGGTGGAAAGATGTGTTTCTGATGCCCTACTCGAGTGTTTGGCTTTGGAAATTGGTGGGACTGTCCAGGAAAATAAGACCTCTGCATGGTACTAAAGGGAATAGGCTCCTTATCACATTTCTCAATTAAAAAGGGAGTGAAAATACCAATGTTTGTGTTCATGCAATGTTAACACTCTACCTTTGTAGATAAAAGCAAGGAAATGAAACTGTTCTTATTCTCAGAGCAGTAAGATAGTGACAGATAAATTATATTGTGTTCTTACTCATGTGGAGCTCATCCCTGTTTTTCATTTTATGCATTTCTTTTTAAATGTAAAGAAAGATATTAAAACCAGAAAGTCAAAGCTCAGATGTTGTGGATGAGAATAAATACTTTGGAATAGGAACGAAAATGGCTCAGTTACAGTTCTAAATACCACTTCTGTTTCTGCTACATTAATTTAGGTTCAAATTGCTCTAGGGGAGATGTCACCTATTTTTTTTAAATTGATGTATTAGATTTCAAAAAATGTCAAGAAGATCATGAAAAATATTTGGATAGCGAATTTTCACCTCAGCACAGCGAACTCTTAAGAGTTATTTTATCTATACTTCACATGTCTTGAAAATATTTCTTTGATTATTTTCCCATTTTTCTAAAAATTTCCCAGCAGCTCACAAAGAGATCGTCTGATCCAACATTATGTTAGGTGAGTTACTTGCACATGGAAATGTTTTATTGTTCTAGTGGGCACTGACAGAATAGGCATATTTGAGGGGTACCTTATCTGACTGTGACCCAGACCACTGTGTTTCATTGTACTCATCAATGGGACATATCTGTACTAGAGCCTACTCTGTGGAGGCCTTGTGCTTGGAGCTGGCATTATCATGGTGAACAAGAAACACACTGGTTCCTACCCTCAGAGAGAACATAGCCTGGTGGGGAAAGAAAGACATCGCCTAGCTGAGGGGTTGGGGGAGGTATCTCTAAGGAAGAAACACTTGACCAGAGATCTGAAGGACTAACAGGAGTTACCCACACAAAGAAGAGGAAACCATGTTTCTGGAAAAGAAGTCAGCATGTATAAAAGACATGTCAAGGGAGGGATCAGGGCCAGTAAGAGGAACTGGAAGAAGATCAATGTGGCTAAAGTATTGAGAGAGCTCAAGGGGAGCTAGTCAGGATGAGGCAAAAAGTATAAGGAGAATATCATTCTCAATGGGAAAAAACTGAGAGCTTCCCCCCTAAGGTCAGGAACACGGCAGGGATGTCCACTATCACCACTGCTGTTCAATATAGTACTAGAAGTCCTAGCCTCAGCAACGAGACTACAAAAAGAAATAAAAAGCATCCGAATTGGCAAAGAAGTCAAACTCTCACTCTTTGTAGGTGACATGATACTCTATGTGGAAAACCCAAAAGAGTCACCCCAAAATTGCTAGAACTCATACAGGAATTCAGCAACGAGGGAGGATATAAAATCAATGCACAGAAATCAGTTGCATTCCTATACACCAACAATGAGACAGAAGAAAGAGAAATTAAGGAGTTGATCCCATTTATAATTCTATCAAAAACCATGAGATACCTAGGACTATACCTGACCAAAGAGGCAAAATGATCTGTACTCAGAAAACTATAGAATACTCATGAAAGAAATTGAGGAAGAAGTATAAGGAGGTTGATATGTCTTCCAACAGGGAGATGGTGTTGTCCTGGCAGGCTGGTGGTCATAGAGATGAAGAGCAAGGAACAGACTAGATGTGAATTCGTATTGACATGATGAGATTTGGGGAGAGGGAAGAGTCAGGAATAAAACCCAGGTTAGGCAACTGGACAGATAGATGGTGGTGTCATTCTTTGAATTTGGAAACCTTGGGAGTTGATGCCCATGGGACAGCCAGTGAGTAACTAGCCGTATGAGTTAGAAGCTCAGGATATATTCCATCAGGCATGGAGATACAGATTTGACAGTTAACAGTGTTTAGATGATGTGGCAGGTACATTTCACTTGCCCCTTCGGATGTACTGCTCTGCTCTGTTTTGGCTCCGGAAGGCTGACCTCTATGGATCAATCAGATGATAGGTCTGCCCTCTGACTTCAGATTAGGTTCTGCCCATAGGGACCTCTGCCAAGAACTATGAAGGGCTGGAGATTTTACCTTTCTTAGGAGCAAACAAGTCAGCTCACCACAGAAGCTAAGAAGACACTGGGCTCCTGGTCAGTAAGAAACTGTATCACTTACAGCAATAGTGGTAGCTAGGGTATCAAGATTTTATTGCATCTGTTCCCCAAATCCTAATGTATTCCCAAGACAATGTGAAAAAGGCCAGTGGCACCTGCACGGGAGACCTGTGAGCTTAGAGAACCTGAATCTTTTATAATGGGCAGTAAGTATGCCTGCCTTTGACTCTGGAGGGAGACACAATCTTTATCCTCCAGGAGTGTGCAATATACCAACATCCTTGGAAAAGTAGTCGGTACCAAAGGCAGTCAGCACCTCTGCTCTCAAGATGTATGGAAATACAAACATCCCGTAGAGAATTTGTCCAACGATCCCCAGAAGGAGATTGGTGGGAGCTGATGGCAGAGTGAGGTCATGTTTGTTTGTTTGTTTACTTATTTCCCTTCCTCCCTTGGCGATGGTTTAAGTCTGGTTGTGTCCCTCAATAGAAGGTCACTTCTTCTCTCAAGGTGACCTTCTTTCCACAATCTTCTCCAGAGTTCCAGTCATTATGCTCTTAGTTTCTTTCAGTCTGGGGATGGGGATAGTTCCTCCTTTGCTGTGCCCTGGCTTACTGCACTATCACGTTATGGTCCCTCATATCCTGTCCACTTCTTTGTCAATAGCTTCTTTTTAGATAAACTCTTCATGGTTTGCCCCACTTGGAGTGTGCCATCTGTTTCCTGTTAGGATCCTGGATGACACCAAGATCACCAGGTAATGGGAGTGGGTAAGCTAGGGGACAGTGAAGCAGTGGCAGAAAAGAGAGCAAGGGAAGACCCTGAGGAATACCGCTATTATGGCACATGAAGGGAAAGAGGAATGAATTGTGCTATATCTTACAGGAAAGATTATAGAAATATTCAAAAGGATACCTGGACATTACTTTCCTGAGAAATGTTGCATAATAGATCCCAACTTAAAAATATGAGATATTTAGAACAAATTAGTGGCCCCAAAATCAGATTCAGTCAGGAAATATTTTTAATGTGCGTCATTGGGACTGGGTTGAGTCAAAAATTAGCATAAGGAGTATTTGTACCGTGCAGTATTAGGAACTGATGCATCCTTTAACTGGATTAAGATGATCTGTTGTTACCTTCGTCATAAACCATTAGATTTATCTTTCCATTTTAACATCAAAATTAAGTGCTATAGTTTTCCTCATTAAACAATTATTGGTAAGCTAAACTGACTACATCCTTTTTGTGTGGATGCTGATATGGATAATCAGGACTGTTGGATTCTAAACTTACTTCGGACAATCTTGAGGTGACATGAGACTGGAATGGATTTAAGAAGCAGCAGTCTTGGAAATTTACCAAATTCAGGTTATCTGTCAATCATGATATTGCCTCTAAGAAAAATCAAGCACAACAAATCCTAAGAAAGGGCCAGCATATGTGTATAAAAATTGGAATTCTGTGGCTAGGAATGAATTCCTAAGATGGGTGCACATTTGAGATGTATATATTTAAACTTAACCGTGCAAGGGTCCTATAAACTGAGAATAATTCAGCCTTCTCTATTATAAAGCATAAGCTCTATAGCCAATTTTAAAAAAGTGTAATTACAGAAGGCATTTAATGAAGCCGTTACATACCAAGAATTATTTTGTCCTTTTCTAATACTGATAATGCACTTATTTAGTGTTTATTATATGCCAGGCACTATTTTAAGGGCTTGGCATATAATAAGAAACTTGATATTCCTAATGATTCCGGGAGGAAGGTACTATTATCCCATTTTACAGATGAGGAAAATTGAGGCACAGATAGTTTACCATGCTTAGAGCTACAAAGCAAGTAAGTGGTAATCAGGTACAAACCCAGGTAGTCTAGCTTCAGGCTTTGTGTTATTACACCTAGTTCTTCACTTGCTCTGATTCTTGCCAATGTGTTTTTTTTTTCTTGCTAACTTTGCCAGTTGATAAGAATAAGCAATCTGTGTATTGTTGCATTAGCTGTTAATCCTCAATTTTCAAAGACGTTCCTCCTTACCCATCTTAATTCTGTGATTCACACACTCTTGCCAGGATTCCTAAATTCTCTTTCCCCTCTTGTCTTTCCTATCTGGCAAACCCTTGCTCCTGATGAGTTCGGCTCTTTGCTTTCTTGGTGTTTATTCCATAGCAACTGACAACTGCCAGGGAAAGTCACACAGCAGAGCAGATGGTGCTACTATATTTAGATATCACTAGCCTCAGGTGGTCTTAGATGCAGCCTGGCATATGTAACTCACTACTACTCACTCCGCCACCTATAATGGGGCTTTTTCCAAACTTTCTGTAGCCAATCAGATTTTTCCAAAGATGGTCACCACCATATCTCGCTGGTTGGTATAACAATGGGACTTTGCTATTCCTTCTATCAGAGCAGTTGACGTCTATGTTACCTGTTTTTTTTTTTTTTTAATTTTATTATGTTATGTTAATCACCATACATTACATCATTAGTTTTTGATGTAGTGTTCCATGATTCATTGTTTTCGTGTAACATTCAGTGCTCCATGCAGTACATGCCCTCTTTAATACCCATCGCCAGGCTAACCCATCCCCCTACCTTCCTCCCCTCTAAAACCCTGTTTGTTTCTCAGAGTCCATCGTCTCTCATCTCCCCCTCTGACTGCCCCCCCTTCATTTTTCCCTTCCTTCTCCTAATGTCCTCCATACTATTCCTTATGTTACCTCTCTTTGAATTTGGGCAGGCGTGTTATTAAAGCAGTAGCTTTCAAGTAGGTCATAAGAGGTGGTACAGTTCCCATCTGATTCTCTTGGGAGACTTTCTTCTGGTCTAGAACCACATACTGTGTTGCAAGGAAGCCCCACGAGCCTTCTGGAAAACCTCCAGGGAACCTGTAGATGTTTCAGCCAATAGCCCCAGTTGGGATCCTGACCCAGAGGCAGAATCCATCTCCAGACGTGTGAGAGGGTGAACCTTCAGGTGATTTCACACCATGGTCATTGAGTTACCTCTCTCTTCTCTCAAGAGAACTGCTGAGATCCTAGACATTTTGGAGTAGAAATAAGCCATCTCTGCTGTCCATATGCTTGACACACACAATTCTTGAGCATAATAAATGGTTGCTATTTTATGCCACTAGGTTTGATTTGTTCTACAGCATAGCAACTGAAATGCTTTCCCTGTTGATTTTTTAAAAAGATTTTATTTATTTATTTGAGAGAGAGAGAGTGAGAGAGAGAGAGCACATGAGAAAGGGGAAGGTCAGAGGGAGAAGCAGACTACCCGCTGAGCAGGGAGCCTGATGTGGACTCGATTCTGGGATTCCAGGAGATCATGACCTGAGCCCAAGGCAGTTGCTTAACCAACTGAGCCACCCAGGCGCTCTTCCTGTTGATTTTTTAACTTCTCCTTCTCCCCCGCTCCCTCTGGGCAGGTAACCTTGCCAGCTTTGGGTCAAGTAGAAGTGATAAGATGAGACTGTATATACACGCATTCTCTTCTCCTCTCCTGTTATTTTACTTCAGGCCTACAACTTCTCCTTGTTCTTTGTAACAAATTCCAGCTTGCCACTGAACTAATAATAATTATATCTTCTATTATATTTTGAACCTCTTCTCTTTGAACCAGACCTTTCTCATAAAACATATTGAGGTATAATCGGAGTACAAAATGTGAAAATGTGCATGTTGACTTGTTTTAAGTTATGTATTCACCTGAGAAACCACCACCACGGTCAAGATAATGAGTATTTATCCAGAAAAGTTTCCTCCTGCTCATGGCAGTCCATCCCACATTTGACCCCAATCCTCAAGCAACAACCGACTGTTTTTCCATTGCTACAGATTAATTTGCATGCTATAGAATTGTATATACATGGAATTATATAGTATGTACTTTCTTGCTTGGGTTCTTTCAACTTAGCATAGTGATTTTGAGATTGATTCATGCTGTTGGAAATATTAGTTGTATGTAATTTTTATTGCTGAATATTATGCCATTGTACAGCTATTCCTTGATGTATGGTCATTTGTTGATGGCCTTTTGGGTTATTTCCAGTTTTTAGATATATACATAACCTAGGTAGCATTATAAATGCTAAATATACATGTGTGTGTACGTGCGCACACACACACACACACCCATATACATGAATCTGATTATAAGTTCTATATTCAGCTTCAATGGCCTATTTCTCTTTCTCTGTGCCAGTGCCCTGTCCATTTCTCAGGCTAATACTCTTCATGAGGAGTAGGTATTAGTCATTTCAGCTTGCCTCTGTTAGATTCCCTTTCAGTAAACTTTGTTGAGAACAACCTAAAATATTTGCAGTTTTTATTTGTAATTTCTTTGTATCCTATGGATAGGAACCTGATCTTAGAGGAAAAGCTTTTGGCTTTTCACCATCGAGGGTGATGTTGCCTGTGGATTTGTCGTATATGGACTTTATTATGTTGAGGTATGTTGCCTCTATACTTTGTTGAGATTTTTTCTCATAAATGGATGTAGAATTTTGTGAATCGATTTCTCTGTGTCTATTGAGATGATCTTATTTTTTTTCCCTTCATTTTGTTAATGTGGTGTATCATGTTGATTGATTTGTGGATCTTGAACCATTCTTGTATCCCTGGAATAAATCCCACTTGATTGTAGTGTATAATCCTTTCAATTCATTGTTGAATTGCTGATATTTTGTTGGGCAGTTTTGAATCTACGTTCATCAGGGATACTGGCCTGTAATTTGTGTCTGTGTGTTTGTGATATCTTTGGTTTTGATATCAATGTAATGCTGACCTCATAGAATGAATTTGGAAGCATTACTTCCTCTGCAACTTTTTTGTAATAATTTGAGAAGGATAAGTACTAAGTCTTTAAATACTTCGTAGAGTTCACCTGTGAAGCCATGTGGTCCTGGACTTTTGTCTATTGGGAATTTTTTAAACTACTGATTCAACTTGATTCTCTATTTCATCATGATTTATTTTCCAGGGATTTATCAATTTCTTCAAGGTTTTCCAATTTGTTGTAGTATAATTGTAATAGTCTCTGAGAATTCTTTGTATGTCTGTAGTGTGTGTTATAACTTCCATTTCATTTCTGAGTTTATTTGGCCCCTCTCTTTTTTTTCTTGATGAGTCTGGCTAGAGGTTTAGCAATTATATTTGTCTTCTCAATGAACCTGCTTTTAGTTTTATTGATCTTTTCTATTTTTTTAAGTCTCCATTTCATTTATTTTTTATGCTATGATATATTTTTTAAAGATTTTATTTGTTTATTTGGGAGAGAGAGAGAGAGTCGGGGGACAGGCAGAGGGAGAGAGAGAATCTCAAGCAGACTCCACGTTGAGCATGGAGCTCGATGCAGGGCTCAATCCTATGACCCTGAGATCATGACCTGAGCTGAAACCAAGAATCCAATGCTTAACTGACTGAGCCACCCAGGAACCCCTCTGCTATGATCTTTATTTCCTTCTACTAACTTTGGGCTTTGTTCTTCTTTTCTTATTTCCTTTATGTGTAGAGTTATGTAATTTATTTGGGATTTTTCTTGCTTCTTGGGGTAAGCCTGTATTGCTATAAACTTCCCCTCTTAGAACTGCTTTTGCTATGTCCCATAGATTTTGGAAAATTGTATTTCAATTTTCCTATGTCTCAAGGCATTTTTAAAATTTCTTCTTTGATTTGTTGACCCATTATTTAGTAGCATGTTGATTTACCTCCACATATTTGTGTTTATTCTGATTTTCTTCTTGTAATTGATTTTTGGGTTCATAGTATTGTGGTTGGAAAAGATGCTTGGTATGATTTCAGTCTTTTTTTTTTTTTTTAAAGATTTTATTTATTTATTTGACAGAGAGAGACACAGCGAGAGTGGGAACACAAGCAAGGGGGAGTGGGAGAGGGAGAAGCAGGCTTCCTGTGGAGCAGGGAGCCTGATGCGGGGCTTGATCCCAGGACCCTGGGACCATGGCCTGAGCTGAAGGCAGACGCTTAACAACTGAGCCACCCAGGTGCCCCATGATTTCAGTCTTGTAAGTTTATTGAGACTTGTTTTGTGGCCTAACGTGTTCTCTCCTGGAGAATGTTCCATGTGCAAGTTGCAAAGAATGTGTATTCTGCAGGTTTCAGATAACATGTTCTGTCTATAACTGTTAAGTCCATCTGGTCTAATGTGTCATTAAAGGCCAGTGTTTCCTTATTGATTTTCTGTCTGGTTGATCTTCCATTGATGTGAATCAGGTATTCAGTCCCCTACTATTATTGTATTACTGTCAATTTCTCCCTTTATGTATGTTAATATTTGCTTTACATATTTAGGTGTTCCTATGTTGGGTGCATAAATATTTATGAATGTTTTACCCTCTTCTTGGATTGACCCCTTTATCACTATGTAATGCCCTTCTTTGTCTTTTGTTAACAGTCTTTGTTTTAAAATCAATTTTGTCTGGTAAGAGTATTGCTACTTCTCCTTCCCTTTTCTGCATGGAATATTTTTCTCCATCCTTTCACTTTCAGTTTGTGTGTGTCTTTATGTACTTAATGTCTTATCAGAGAATACAAACTCAAAATCTATCTCCCAATTTTTTCAAACCCCTAATTATATAAATTGATTTTGATGTCCCTAATCATATTTGTAAACTCAGTCAGACCTTTATAAACCAGCTTATTTGGACTCCTTGTCCTTCCTATGAAAATCCACAAAAAATATTTCTCCATGATCTCAAGATATTCTTTTTTTGCGAGTTGTCTTGTTTTATTATTGCTTTGGCCTACAAGGAGGCTCAAAGTCATATTTGTTGCCTCAACTTTAACAATTGAATAAAACCTTTAGGCCTGGCTTTTGAGTATTAATCCTTACTTTTTTTTTTTTTTAAGATTTTATTTATTTATTTGACAGAGAGTGAAAGAGAGAGTGAGCGCATAAGCAGGGGGAGCAGCAGAGGGAGAAGCAAAAGCAGGCTCCCCACTGAGCAGAGAGCCCAACGTGGGGCTCCAACCCAGGACCCTGAGGTCATGACCTGAGCTGAAGGCAGATGCTCAACTGACTGAGCCCCCCAGGTGCCCCTAATCCTTACTTTTTAATGTTGATATTCCACTGGTCCCTAATTTTTCATTTTTTGACCAATGTTCATATATATATATGTTCTTATCAGTGACCATGTCAAAAAGCACCAAAGCAAAAGTCATTTTTATAAAGGAGGTAGGCATTCCGGGGGCTTCATCCTCAGCTGGGAGGCCACACCATGCAAGATGTTAAAAAATGACATCAACAACAATAAAAATAACCTTTCACATTTCCCTTATCTATGACACATACCCCACAAGGGAAACACCCTCTGAGTGGGAGCAGAAAATTGACACTTTGTTTCTCATTGCCTTGCAAATTCCATTATTGTTCCTTTGACTAAAACATTTTAGAAAATCAGTGGAGGAGTTCAATGAGATTTACAAATTATTCATTGAATACAGTTTTCAAAAGCATCACACAGTTTCCCCTTTCTATCTTCTCTTTGTGGGGCAGAGCACAATGCACTGTATATATTTAGGTCTTTAGTACTTAACTTATTGCACGTATGGGGATATATTTTTTACCTCCTTACGGACTTCTCTCTCTAGATTTAACACTTAGCTAAAATTCTGGAATTCCAGAGCTTGTCTCTTTGCAAATGCTTCTTTTGGGGGTCATGCTCTCTTCACCTTCATATTTTTTTCCTGATGCCTCACCCTAATTGTGAATACCTTGGGTACTACTGATTAATGATTTTACACAGTGATTATAAGTGTATTCTTTGACCTATAGATGATCATTTTATGGCTTAAGTGTTTATGACTTCTTTGAATTCACGTAGCCTGAAACTGAGCTAAATTGTGCACGGGGCGGGGGTGGGGTGGGGCGCGCGACTTATTACTATGTTTCCAATTTGCAGAGTGTATGGTGTTGGGACCTCTAATTGTGGTAAAACAGTAAAGATGAAAAACATGGAATCTGATCTAGGTCTTAGGAACTTAGGAAGTTTTATTGATCTTATGATACCATTCCATGCCAAAACTGAGCAAGAGAAGGGGACTTTTTACAGAGACTTTGTAGACAAGCCCTTGGAGAGGACCATAATGGCTTCTCTGGTTGCTTCTCAGTTTTGCATGACCCTCACTTTTATCCCAACATAACAATGTACACCTTAAAGTGAACTACCAGCATCATTCATTACTTTAACAAATGTTTACTTAGTGTCTGTTATGGGCAAGGCATCATGCAAAGCACTTAGAATAAATATTAAAGAAGGAGGTAGGAATGGTGTTTTCACTCCCAGGGTTCTTACCTCTTTTTTGAAATTCTAAGACATGCAGTATAAACTATTAAACTAAAGTCTTGAACCATACCAGCCTGTTTTTTTTTTTTTCTTTTTATCTGAGAGAGAGCAAGCTAGAGAGTGAGAGTGCGCAGGAGCTGGGGAGGGGCAGAGGGAGAAGCAGACTCCCCGATGAGCAGGGAGCCCCACATGGGAACTCAGTCCCAGGACTCTGAGATCATGACCTGAGCTGAAGGCAGATGCTTAACCAACTGGACCACCCAGGCACCGCCATCCCCATTCCGGCCTTCTTAATACCCACTAGGTTATTTTAATTTTGAATTCTCCCACTAACAAATATCTCTGCATCAAAAGCCACAGGTTACATGGATTTTTTTAAAAAGATTTTATTTATTTATTTGACAGAGAGAGACACAGCGAGAGAGAGAGAGCACAAGCAGGGGGAGTGGGAGAGGGAGAAGTCGGAGCCCGATGTGGGGCTCGATCCCAGGACCGTGGGACCATGACCTGAGCCAAAGGCAGATGCTTAACAACTGAGCCGACCAGGCACCCCTGGTTACATGGATTTCTGCAGAGCAGGAAGAATAGGCTTATCCTCCCTCACCTCTCTTTTATCTGTCTTTGGGGTATTCACATGTTCCTAACAATTAGAGTATGACCCTGGCCTTGTGGAGATGAGGAGAAATACAGTGTGTGGGAAAGTCATACTCCATAATGGAAGCTTTCAACTGAGAAAAATATAGAGAATGATTCACATGTAACTCCATATACATATTACATATTATATATGGAGTGTATCTGCATGTGTGCATAGAATTTTCCACTTAGTCACTTCACTTTAGTGTATATTAAAATGTTTTCACGTTGGTACATTCAAGGTGAATTTAGTCTTGTAAGTGACTGTTTCAGTGACTCTCCCAGTTTATAATATTGTCTATTTAAACAGCTTCCTATTAATTATATTGGAGTGATTTCCAAGTTTTCCTATTGCAAATAGTGCTGCAGCTAACAGCTAGACATTCTTAGCGAACATGTTCAAGAACATTTTTAGGACCTATAGGTAGAATCAGAAGATTGAAGACCTGGGCTCCTGAGTCCGTTGAATTTCCGACTCTTGATTTAGGCTAAGGTCATGATCTCAGGGTCATGAGGTAGAGCCCTGAGTCGGGCTCCATGCTTAGTATAGAGTCTGCTTGAGATTCTCTATCTCCCTTCCCCTCTGCTCCTCCCCTGCTTGTGCATGCGCACTCTTTTTCTCTCTCTCTTAAAAAAAATAAAGATTGAAGACCTATCTTTATATACCATACTTTGTATGATCTTCATATTTTGCACTGACTGATCTCTGAAATTGTAGCATTTTTATGAATTTGTATTTAATATACCAGAAATTCAAGAGGAACTTTGAAGAATTCCTTTGGAAACAATGCGTCCTTCCCAGAAGAGAGACCTTCAATTTATTTTCTTTGTGTGACCTTCAAATAACAATGCTTGACCTTGTGAGGATTGATGAGTGCTCAAAATGTTACAGAGTAATTGAATTAAATTATTCTTTATTTTCTACCAGTGACCTTGCCTAAAAGTACGAAATCAAAAAAATGTCTGAGAAAATCATCAGTGTTACTGGCAATGGGATGGTGAATTCAGTAAGGATGTAGTTATAAAATAATGTCTCTTATTTTAACTCTTGTGAAATGTCTCTATGACTATAAGGAAAGAGCTTTTATGTATCTAGTTTTCACAAACAAGTTCTAAATGGATACATTTTCCTTGAGATTGCCTTTTTAATGGAATGTTTCTTATAACTAAGATTCTTAATCCCTTCCAGTGGCTCAAAATTAAGGACAGTTGAAACTGTGTTGAAGAGAAGATGAATTTAGAAAACCCAGGGACGGTTGGCAAATTTTATGCCCCACTATAACCTAGTAATGGTTGTCATGGCTTCCAAGCTACATGAGCTCTGCTGGAAACTTTTGTGCTACTTTAGAAAACAATGTGTAAAATGGTTCTAAAGAATTGCCTCCTACAATAAGTGTGCTTTCAAGCCAAGCAGTGACACAAACAGACACACAACAGATATGTAATGGTTGCACTCCAGAGTTTAGAATCTTCTAGACAAGAGCACTCAGAGTGGATTATAGGAATTGAGCTTTGCAGGATCTCATTTTAACTTTGGAATATGGCATTTTCTAGTATCACATGCTTCACTTCTGAACTGACTTTTGCCTGAAATGGAAGATCCTCTATCCCATAACAGGGGAAGAATTTATTTTGCATTGCGTGGGCTCTGATGTATATTTCAGAGTTCAGTTACAGTCAGGCGTGCTGTGTTTGTTCAGATGCGACAAGAAAACCTCTGTATCTTGCATGCCCTGGCAGATGAATGTGGCCATTTTCCTTCACAATGAAACAGCATTTTATGAAATCTGATTTCTGATTATCAGATCCAAAAGGCCTGCTTCCTCTGGTCATGGACTAATATATATATTTCATCCTTGGGATGATTTTGGATGTTCTAAAAAGTGGCAGACATCAATTAAATGAACTGAACTGGATTCCCTGTCCAAGGCAAGGCAGGGAATGGGGAGTTATCATTTGACCTCTCAGGTTATGAAATCAAAACCTCCTCAAAGGGCTTTGTGGGTCTTGCTGTATGCTTCATTGAGAAATAATTAAAATTCTTAGTTCCCTCAAATGCCAATTCACTTTTTTTTTAAAAAAGATTTTATTTATTTATTCATGAGAGACAGAGAGAGAGGCAGAGGGAGAAGCAGGCTCCCAAGGAGCAGGGAGCCCGATGCGGGACTCGATCCCAGGACCCTGAGATCATGACCTGAGCCGAAGGCAGACACTTAACCATCTGAGCCACCCAGGCACCCCAGTTCACTTTTAACATTGAATGCTATTTATTGCTGGGAATTTTTTTTTTTTTTCCAGCATGTGGTATCATCCTGGGTGTGTTTAGAGAGAGGTAGTTATAGGCTATGGTTTAGACGTGTTCTTCTGAAAAGACAAGAATGTTACCAATCATTTTCTCTATAGGTGAGGATTTTTGGGAATTCTTACTTTAATATTCTTCTAACACACACAGAAAATGTTACACCCCGCCCCTTACATGTATCACAAGGTTTCTCCCTAAGGGTTGGAGGTTGATTTCTGCCTATTACTACCTCTGCAGATTTTGAGGCTCTGCAACATTAAGTTGTGTTCTTATGGAGGTAGAGACTTTTGTTTCCTCTTGAAAGTAATGTGCTCATGAATCTTGGAACAGATTCTTAAAAAATCCAGTGTATGTACAAAGGTGAATAAGATTTACAGTTGAATATGGTAACATGTGCATAGATTTTGTTGGTTCTCTTTGTGCTCAAAGAGAAGAGCCTAGTAAGATTCTCTTTACCATGATAACCCTGGTAAAAAGTGCTTATAATTCTGTAGATGAAATAATTTCTCAATTTTCATATCAAATGATGAAAGGAGACATAATGTATAGGTATACTCAAGCACACATATTCTGCAAGGGGAAAATAGTTGGCCTCAAAATTCATGTAGTAAATGACCAAAAGTGAAATTAAATCTATGAAATATTTCATTTCTTTGGAGAGTTAACATAGTCCATAAAACAAGTGGCAATTGTACTTGAGTCAAATTACCATATAATTTGCCATTTTGCCAAAGTTATTTTGAAAAATGAAAATAATTTGCTATTCTTAATGTTCTACATCAATTCTGAACTGAATCACAAGTATTATTACCTGAAAATAGTGTGTTTCAAAGGTAATTGCTATACTATTTCTTAGGCTGATGTAATATTCTCGTACATAGTTTTTATTGGGGAGAATTACATTTCATTTGTAATTGTCTTCCCCCTTGTTTCTACCTGCTAATTTCTCTGCTCACTTTGCCTTGATGCTGTATACCGGTGCTTCTCAATGTTAGCCCTAGTAACATTTTAAGCCGTCTTGTACCATGTAGGATCTTTAGCAGCAACCCTGGTCTCTACCCACACGATGCCCATAGCACCTTCCACCTAGTTGTGGCAGCCGATCATGTCTTCAGATGTTGTCACATGTCCTGTGGGGGGTAAAAATTGCCCCGGTTGAGAACCACTGCAGACAAAGCATTAACATCATGTTTGATTTTAAATTTTTTGTTACCCCGTCCCTTTACTCCTTGTTCATTTGGGAAATAATTGGTCATTGTTTCATGTAAAAGAAAATTATGAAATAATCATGGAGCCTGCTTTTACCAGGACTTGGAAGACTTTGAGCTTGTAAGGTTGAATATTTAAGTGTAGTTTATAAAACATTTTATTCATGTCATGAAGAGAACATCACGCAAATAATTGAGAAGAATGGAATTGCTTTTGATGATGTATTTATACGGCAATGCTATCATTACTTATTATTATTACAACTACAAGTTATTAGTCATGACTCCCATTTAAATATAGGGATGCCTGGGTGGCTCAGTTGGTTAAGCATCTGCCTCTGGCTCAGGTCATGATCCCAGGGACTGGGATTGAGTCCCGCATCGGCCTCCTTGCTCAGCAGGGAGCCTGCTTCTCCCTCTGCCTGCTGCTCCCCCTGCTTGTGCATGCACACTCTCTCTCTCTGATAAATAAATAAATAAATAAATAAATAAATAAATAAATAAATAAAACCTTCAAAAAAATTAACACATGCCAAACATTTTTTATTCAACACATAAATTAATAAGGGAACCAGTACAATGCCAAACTGGTCTGAAGGACATTTGAGAGGCTATGAATTCATAAACAATTTAATAAGCAATCTTAGACACAGAATGGGCTAATGTTTTCTGAGAGCATCAAATAATAACTTCTGGGTGATTTATTTTCCACCAAACAGAAATGATTTGCATCTCCGTAAGATAAAAGTCTATGAGTTGACATGTAACTTCACTAAGTCTTAGACTTTTAATCAATATTCTTAATAGTGTTTCAACATTTCCTTGTCCATAGGCAGAAATATTTATCCACCTCCAGAACGTGTGTCTTTTCAAGGAGCAGCCTCTTATCTGTTCTTTTGCATCCTTCCAGGGGAAACAGATTTTTTTTTTTTTAGATGTATCTCTTTAATCACCTCTGAAATACTGAGTAAGTGGTCCACAATTACTGCATCTGTGTTCCACACCCTGAAATCAGGCATCCAATGTCTTTGGATTATTGAATTCCAGATATCAAATGTTGGGTACTAATACTGCTAACATGTCATACTTCACACAAGAAAATGAATATGGATCACTAATATGTGACATAATGGCATACTCTTGTTGGGGACCTAAGGTAAAATTTGGTGCATTGACTGGTTTCTTTGGAGTATATGATACAAAGTGCTAAAATAGGTCCTGAAAAATAGACCGTTAGTAAGTCGAAGCCATTTACAATAATAATTAGAGCTTTTTCCTGGAGTGCTTTAATTAAAATTGTGCTAACTCAGTGGAAACCTAGAATTACTTCCCAAGTTAAAATGAGGTAATTAATCAAGATGTAACTTATCCTACTGTTCTGTTTTGTTTTTTTTTTTAGGTTTTTGGTAGATATATTTTTTTAAAATTTTCTATTGTTATGTTAATCACCATACATTACATCATTAGTTTTTGAAGTAGTGTTCCATGATTCATTGTTTGTGCATAACACCCAGTGCTCCATGCAGAACGTGCCCTCTTTAATACCCATCACCAGGCTAACCCATCCTCCCACCACCCCCCTTCTAGAATCCTCAGTTTGTTTTTCAGAGTCCATCGTCTCTCATGGTTGGTTTCCCCCTCCGATTCCCCCCCTTCATTCCTCCCCTTCTGCTATCTTCTTCTTTTTTTGTTCCTTAACATATAATGTATTATTTGTTTCAGAGGTACAGATCTGTGATTCAACAGTCTTGCACAATTCACAGTGCTCACCATAGCACATACCCTCCCCAGTGTCTATCACCCAGCCATCCC